>NC_090928.1:780755967-781057217 GCF_040938575.1 Ambystoma mexicanum
GAAGGAAACCAGGGAGACTTTAAGGCACTCACCCCTTAAACCGACATCCTTCTACAGCTTTTGGCCTCCTCCCTAGGCAGTGCAGGAACCTCCTGACGTCCTCCTTCTTGTCCCCACGACTGAAGTTCAGGAACAGCGAGATCTGCTCGAACTGCCAGGAACAACTGCCTCAGCTACAGCTTTCTTCATTTAAAAGGTTCTGTGCAAACGCGGTCCGGAAATCTTTTCCGCCATCGAGAAAGTGCGTGAAACGTTCCTCAACTACAAAGGCTTGTCCTTCCCTAAACATTCGTCAAACTTTTCGCCTAGCCAAATCCTTTAAAAATCCATGGCAAAGACTTAACTGTTACATACCAGAACTGTGCTATCCTATACAAGAGACTCTGAACCATTGACTTTGGCCCAGGCCTATTGAGAAGAATTGCTGGTTGTATTTAACTGAAACCCTTTGCCCTGCCTAGGAATGTATTTGGGCTGTCTATTCTTATGACCTTGTCTTTTCCCTCCCTTCTTAAGTATCTGAAGTGCCGTTTTGCTCACACTTCATTTTTTAGCTAAACTTGTTCAATTACTTACCGGTTGGATTTTTGTGATGTATTAGTGTGTGATATTGAGCTGCTTGTGCTAGTGTAATGTTTTATAAATGATTGAGTAAATAAATGTGTATTCTTTTACTAAGAAACCTTGAGTAAGTGTTTACTTCAATCAATGTATTGGTTGGTCCTTTGTGTAACTTGTTCTACTGCTCACTTAAACTCTTGAGATAAGTCTGGCTGCTCAGCCATCGCTGTAACGCTCACCTGGTTCCCACGGAGGTGCAGGTCTAGTCTGGATTGCTGTGGCCTCTTCAAGCGTGAAGCGCAGAGCCCGGAACACCGATTGAACTGGTTCCCCAAATCTTGCTTGACTGGCCCGTAGGAATATCCTTCTGCAGATGAGAAAGGGAATTAACCGTCTGCAGAATAGTGTGCTTGATTCCCCCCTTGTTCCCCTTCGTTCTCCTCTAACTTCCTCCTCCAAACCCCCGGTTTAAGCTCACCTTATGGTTTGGAAGGATGAACTCTCCATCCTGCGTCTGGTGCAGGGGCGCACGTTAGTCCAGTTACTTCACTGGTTTTCAGAATGGCGCTGGCAAAATCCTCTTGACTTTTCTGAGCGAAACGCCGTAAGTATGAAGATTCAAAAGTTCAAGAGTGAGCCCCCTTTTATGTTGTCTTCCTAACTTGTGATCTGTCCTTTATTTCAGATGCAGAATGAAGACGATGCGTAGAAGGGGTTAATTGCCGATGGTAAACTCAGGTGAGTTAGTGAGGGCGATTCCTCTAAATGTCTTTATCATTTCCCAATAATGTCTTTTGTCCTTTCCCCATAGGGGCCGGGGTGCGGTACCTGCCAACGGAGCGGCGCCGACCCGGAATATGGGATGACACCAAGAAAAGCTGGTAAGTATTATGGCTGTAATTTAGGCTTTCCTCCGGTGTTCCCTTTGCTCACCTTTTGTCTCTTCTTCTCTCCCCTAGGCGCAGAGATGTGGCGACATGTGCTGACAGCCGCGATGGAGCCGGGAGATGTCTCGTGGACAGGTGAGTGAAGAGCGCGCTGCAGCGAGCAACGCAATGCTTTTAAATGGAAGTCCTTCTTCAGGGATGCTGGAGTGAAGATTCCGGATGCAGGTAAGAAGTTTGAAATAGTTTGTGGTTTTCACCTTTCTCTTCTCTTCTTTCCTAACAGGAGTTCCAGGTTCGAGGCGGGCGTGGCTGGAGTCCAGGAGCAGGAGCAGACGCGGTGAGCGTTCAGCTGCTGGAATGCAGAACAACGCAAAGCATGAGCTGCTGTCTGGGTGTGGCTTAAATAGCCTCCAAAGAAGTCCCAGGTATGTATCCTTCCCCAACTAGGTATGTATCCTTCCCTGGCCACGCCCGAGTGAAAAAATAGTCCCTATGAAAAAATAGTCTCTTTCAGGTCTCAGGGAGGCCTGAAGCGTGCAGCATGGTCTGCATCAGGTAAGTGCACCAAACACCTCCCTTTATGAGCCTGGCGCCTATGGCGCCAGGACTGATGTCCAACATGAGCCTGGCGCCAAAGGCGGCAGGACTGAGTCCAAAGAGCCCCTATAAGGGGCCGCTGGGCTTTTACCCAAGGGCATGATGCCTGCTTCCGGGGGTGCTGGGCCTGGCCTGGTGCTCCGGGGGCAGGCATCATGACAATCGCTACCCCTTTACTGTGTAGTACGGGCTTGTACCAAAGGTGAAATTGTGCTTACACTTGTAGCCCTAATTACCTGTAGTGTTCCCCAAGGGTGCTGCAGGTGATTCTGTCTAACACACAAGATGGTGGCAGGCGGTCTACGCTCTTCACTATTCGCCGTCCACCGCGGCCTCTGCTCTCCATTTCACCCCACAGGTAACATAGGTGCCAAAGCTACCTCGGAGACCACGACCACCACCGACTTATTCAGTTGGAAAGCACTTTAGGATATTTTTATCAGGATTATACACCGGGCGGCTCAGTAGCCCGGGCTCAGCACGTGCATAGGATGGCTGCAAGCCACGCCCCCTTGTAGATTTCTTGTTGATTGTATTCTTGTGGCATAGTGTGCTTTCTTGGCTTTCAAAACTGCTGCCTTGTACAGGCACATTTGTTTATGGTAGTTCATTTTATCCCGTTGATTGTAGTTTTTCCTCCATATTTCTTCTAGCTGGCAGTGTGTTTTCTTGAGTTCTCTCAATTCCTAAGTGAACCATCTGGCTGCAATTTGTTTCGGCATAGGTTTGAATGTTTTTAAGGGTGCCGCTTGATCTAGCGCACCTGTGATCCATGTGTGATGGTTATCCCTAACAGTTTCAGGCGCCATTTCGTTTATTTGGGAGTTGTTGGGTTTGGTGGTTTCTAGTAGTTGTGTTAGTGTTTCTAGGTCTAGGATCTTTCAGTTTCTTTTGGTTGTTGTTTGCTTTATGTTTGTGGGTATTGTATGGGTTGGAGCTCTGGTGGTGAAGGGGATCATTTGATGCTTGCGCCAGATAATTGGTGTCTGAGGGGCGGTAGTGCAGAGCCCATCCATGCAGAAGATTGTGTCAAGATTACGTCCAGTTCTGTGGGTGGGCCCGTTAACCATTTGTTTGAGGTGGAGAGTTTGCAGGAGGGCAGAGAGGGAGTTAGTTGTGGTTTCATTTTCTCTCTTGAACGAGAGGTTGAAATTTGTTCGCTGAATTGAAGTTAACAAGGAGTGAATTGCAGTCTTCTAGGTCTATAAAAATGTGGAATTTTGGTTTTTGTGTCACAGTGTGATTCCACATCTACCTTATCTGTTAGATTGCATTAGTTTGTAGTGGCTGGGCATGGGTCTGTGAGCAATTACTGTGTAGTTGTCCGATATGCACGTTTCTGCAAGGAAGAAGCGGTCAGTGCCACCTTCACTTACGAAGTCATACATTTCTGTTTTGTGCTCTGCCACAGCTCGTATGTTGTGCAGGCTGCACTGCAGTGTGTGAGTTTCGGTTAACTTGTTGGATACTTTCTCTGGCGGTCCAGTGGTGGTGGGTTGTTGGTCTACCAGTTGGGCTGGGGTGCTTGTTGCTGGGTGTGTGACTAGTTCATCTGTCTCTTCTTTGAGGAGTTCCAGTAGTTTCGTGATGGGTCCCTTGTTTCAATTGGTTAAGCAGTTGGTAGTTGGAGTAGCTTATAGGTCTCTTTCAGTAGGAATGGTATGCACTGTAGGGGTGTACTGGGGTTGGATGTTTTTTCTGGGTAATGTAGCAGAGCATCGTCTGATGTCATCTGGTTCCTTTTTGTGGATTGTTGGATTTCTGATCTTGTTGGTTGGTATTTGGAGAGATAACAACGGATTTCTAGTTCATTTTGTGGGGGTTGGTGGTGGTTTAGGGGTGTTTTGAGGTCCGACTGGTGGTTCTTGGCATTTGGTGGATTTGTGGTGTCTTTTTCCTTTCTTGCTCTATTCTTCATTCTGGTTTGCTTGTCCTTCTTGTACCTTAGCATTGCTGTAGTTATTGGTGTCTTGTGGCTGTTACAGATGGGTGACTATTAGTGCTGAGGTTAGCAGTGTGTCAAACTATCCAAGTGACAGGCTCTCAGTACGAAAAAAAGTTTGCTTTGTATGACTGTCGCTGTATAGAACTATCTGGGTGGCTGAGTAATAGTGCAGGGAAAAGGTTTTATGAAAGGGGAGCTACAAGGTTAGGATGTTTTCCTATAACTCCTGGTCCGAAGTTGCTGGAAATGTTCTTGGCTGCTTCCTATTGAAAAAAAGTGTGGCTGCAACTTGGTGAAAGTTGGTCACGTTGCTGAAGTGGCTCCATACTGCCAGGAACCAAAAAGAGAGGTGTGAGGCCTGCCTACGGTCTAGGAGAGACCTGGGCCAATGAAGACCCGAAACCACTGAAATGAACCATACCCATTCAAGCTGAACAGGTAGGAGTGCTACAGAACCTGCAATATAAGATGGACTTCACCCAGAGCTCTTCGCGTATTCTGGACATCAACAGACAACATGGTGGCTTTCCTAAGGGATCCCCAAAAGGGATACCTTTTCATTTTAAACAAAAACATGATAACAATAAAAAAACATGTCCAACTCTTAACGCTACTATACTTTATTCCCATGTAGTGGTTTCCCTCTAAGGGATCAGTGCCGTCAGTCCACTCTCCCTTAGATGGGTTAAAGGTAGACACTTAGGATGGAACTGAGGGACCAGATCCCTACTCCCTGCCTGGCACTGCCCACTGTGCAGGAGGGCCAGAAGATGACCCTAGGGGGTGCTTCCAACCCATGGGCGGCCTTCAACAGGCCGCCACTTCCCCTCCCCCGTCTCATGTCAGGACAACCACTAACATTCCTCCCTTTCTAACCCCTACACTTATCTAACCCACAACCAACTCTATATACCTTCATAACCAATTAGATATATACTTAACCTGAAAGACAAGTGCTGTCATAGCCCAAGAGACGAGTGCCGACGGGAGTGAACACTCCCAACGCGAGGATGTCAGCGAAGGCTATGAGTTTTGGTTCTCAAGACTGCCGAAAGCGATAAATGTATGAAAGCCCAAGAAAACAGCATGGGCACACGACCCAAATCAAACAGAGTAAAAGAGATACCAACACTGTATATCAAGGCTGGAGAAGCTGAGTTTGCAACAAGGCTTGCCGAGCCAACTATGTAACAGAAACCTGTAAAACCCGAGTTGGCGGAATCCCTATGTTTATTGACTGGACTGAGCACCAATACCTCTGCCAAAGAAACACAGGACTCGTGGGAGTCCAAGGGCCATAACGGTGGGATACAGAGAAGTGCGCTTATAGTAATCCTGGAGGGATTTGGCCACTGATAGAAATCTGAGAAAAAGAAATACAAGAATTCTTCTTTTCTAAGGGAGGGTCGGGGGTGTGGTGAGAAAACAATGCAGAGGATATTTGTATGTTCAACTAACACTATAAGAAGACTATGTGCCAAAATAATCCAAAGGAACTTTGAGTTGAAGAACAAGTTGTCCACGAGTCAGGACAGGTAGAAGCCCATTCCAGGGCTATTGTGCAAGCCTTCTTTTATCCTTTTAGTTAGATTTCCCGAAGTGATAGGGCTCTTTATTTTGGGACTTCGACAAGTACCATTAGTTTTTCCTTTATAATATAGGGAACTTCCCTCAAAGCGATAGGGCCGGATAGGCATATTTCTTTTAAATTTAAATAAACCACATTGAACATGACCCATTGTCGTAAGAGTCCTCTTCCTGGTCCACCACAGATGCCTCCTTCTGGTCCACCACAGAGGCCTCCTCCCTAAACCCAACTGTTATATTTCTGGACGAATCTTGGATAGTTTTTTTGTGTCATAAAGGCTTGATCTATTCATGTAGAGGTCTGGCTGGTGGGACAGGTTCTTGAGGGATTGTTTTGTTAGAGAAAACCTGTAGCTCTGTGATTGTGCTGCAAAAAAATAAGGTTTTCTCTGTCTTTGCTACTACCCGAGAAGGATTGCAAGAGGTCTGTGTGACAAAACCAGGAAATTCGTCCCTTCTCCCCAAAGGGGAGCCACCCGCTTTGGGACTAGGGATGCTAGTTTGCGCTGCTTAACACCCCCTAGGGGTCAGGGCAGGCACAATGCCAGAGGAAGTGACCCCCCCAACCTGTAGGACAATGAAGCAGCAGCAGACAAGTAACAAATGGCGACACACTACTTTGGCACAAGTGACTCGCTCCCCCCTCGGCCCCGGTCTCTTATACCCACATGAATGCATGGGTTCCAATGGCAAGAGGGGTGGGCACAACCTGGCATGGTCACATTTTGCTGACAGAATGAACCCTCATTCTACAGCCTTTGATGCAAGCAGCACTCAGCTGTGCTAGTTAGTCTTATCAGCGAAGACAGGATAGCGTAATACATTTATTTTCTCCAAGGTGACTATACTCCCTAAAGCTTTGCACCTTCTTCGGGGCAGGCAACAGTTCTTGTAACTTGTAATATGACTTCCGCCATGCTAAAGCAGCCTTTCAGTATAAAGGCGAGAGCAGAGCACATGCTTAGCCATGCATGCCAAAAAGGGATATACATCAGAAGCGTGAACAGTGAAGGTGAGCATTCTTTTGTGGTGGGCAAAGGGCTTTTCTAACTGTAACATGCGCAGTGCAATCTAACATCTCGTCTCATACAAGCTAGATACAGTGGTTTAAGCATGGCAAGTGGCAAACAGAATACAATGGTATACAGTGGCCTTACAACCGGGAGGAAGTAAATAAATAAGGATACCTTGTTACTTATTTTTCCTCTACAGTCCCTTCCTATGAGACGGTCTCTCCAGACACATCTCTAATGCGACACACCTCACATCTGTGCATATCATAGAAAATTGTGTCTTCAGTTACTTGACAATACATTACTTGCACAATCTGGGAAACATCACAACACAAACTGATTACTCGTTGACAGAGGCAATAACAAACCATTGACAGACAAGACAAGCATACATTACTACTACTGCTAGGAGCGAGATCTGACCAATGGACATGCCTATTGGTCCAAGTAACCCTACAATACAGCACCCAAAGGACCAAGCGTTCTCAGTGTTACTGTAGGGCCACGGCATGTTGAATAGGAGTGATGTTGGTGATATTGCTTGCTAAAAGTGCAGCACTAACTTTTTATGACTGCACAGACGCCTCCTTGCGAGGCTAGCATGATATTGAGAGCCATACGGTTCTGGAGTACTGCTGTTCAGATGGCCAACTGTTTGTGTGACAGCAAGGACAATGGTGCAGCGTTAGCATTGGCAATATCCTCGAATAACCGGAACAATTGAGTCAGTTAGTCTCAGTTTATCTTGACCCCAAGGGCTGGTATCAGATATCCCACCCCTCCAACACAGGATTCCCAATCAGTGCTCCTCTTGGAAAGGGGTGGATCAGGAAGCGTAGGGGAGTGTTGCACAGCAGGCGGGATATATATCCCATGTAACAGCTCCCAACCCAATTGATGGGCAACCATGGATACGCTTTGTCCCTGCATATTAAGTACATTCTGGAATAAGTGGAGTACGCAGATTGGGAGAATGAAAATCCAGGGTCAAAAGCAAAAATGACGTTATTAATCACTACACTAGAGATGGTGGACCTGTAATATTGACATTTGCTAGTTCCCCATCTATTGAGACCCTTGATTGGTATAACATAGAAGACCAGTCGCTGCAGACGATAGATGAAGAGTGGCTGGTTTGACCTGTACTTGCTCTGGAGTGGGGAAATTCGGTCTTCCAGTGAAACCCAGGTGAGAATGAGTGTCCAGACAGGGCCCAGGGTTTACAGGCGGTCACTAGCTTGAGATACAGAAAGATGTCTCCCCACTGGAAGGGAATCGGTGTGATGGGAAACCGGGAAGACAGATCGTGGGTTAAGCGGGCACTCACCCAGCAATCGGTTTGGTTAAAAATGCAGGCATACTGCCAAGAGAGGTGCAAAAAGGTGTTTGCACTGTGAGCCCGGGGTTGTGCATCCAGACCCTCATTCTCATTACATGTGATGCAGAAAGATTCAGACAATTACTCAGGAGAAAATCATTAGTCTTACTATAACTACAATAACAGAGATATAGCCTTGGGGTGCTCTGTGAGGCTTGTCTTGGATTCTTCCGGTACTGGGGTTACTAGTGACTTTCCTGAGGCAACAGTCCATGGTATGTGGACAACTTTCACCCCATTTGCTCAGACCCTGTGCGATAAGGTGCAGGAAGAGCAGCGTAAATACGGACAGACCTTTCACTCAGGGTATTAGGTTTCGTAAGGTAGTCACAGTGAGAAGGAGAGTTCCAGAGTTCAAATGTTCCAGAGTTCAAATGTTCCAGAGCTCCAGGCTCCCACTACCAGTATATGCAGTACAACATCTGAAAGTACCCGAGCCAGATGACTATGTGGGTCATGGTCACAAAGAAGAAGACCAAAAAGTGATAGCAGTAGGGGCAAAAACACAGATGCCGGGACATGGCAGGAGTGGCATCTACACTTGGTTCGGGAACCGCCTCAGCTGGCGTATTGATGTTGGTAAGCTAGATCCAGTGGTGAGTAACTTGACCAGTCAAAACCTGTTCAAAACTTTGGTACCTCTGGTATTCTTCCTCGGGATCACAGAGCGTACCTCTGGCTGGTTGCATTTTGAGATTCTGGGGTATTTGTTTGTTTGTTTTATTCACTTATAATGCGCACCAAACCCGAAGGTAGCCGGGCACAGCAGTACAGAAAATGCATGGCTTAAGTTGCAGGGTAGGGTAATGGGTTACATACAGAATACAAGATACAAAATACAGTATATTACAGGTAGACGGCAAGTGCAGTTTACAAGCAGGCATAATGAATGCAAAGTACAATGGGAACAGTATGTGTACAGGCACTAGATAGAAATTAGCTCATCGCCCAGATGGGCAAAGTGAGGACGTCCAGAAGAGCAAAGTTAAGCAGGACAATGATGTGTCTATACCAGGGTCTCGTGGGGATGAGTAGGCACTAGTGGGCTAATCATTGGCAGACCTCTGGAAGTTAATGTAGTTGGATCTACATTTCGGAAAGGGCTGCTCCTCACGTAAAGGGTGGGGCACTGAGTTCCAAAGTTGGGCCGCTCGAACCTGGAAGCTACTTCCCCCGCCTTAGTTAGCCTGAATCTTGGTATGATGAGGCTATTGGCATTTGAGGTTCTAGCTGGGCGTGTATGGTTTATTTTTGTAAGTTTATTTGTGAGATAGCTCGGTGCGGCATTGTTCTGGGCTTTGTAAACAAGGGATGCTACTTTTAAATGGATTTTATTTTAGGTGGAGAGCCAGTTGTTTTGGCGCCTAATCTTTGAAACATGCAATCTTTTGGAGACACCAAGGGCAGCTCTCAGGACGTTATTTTGTAAAATTTTAATTTGATGGGTGATGGATTTATTGGATCCAATGTAGAGGGAATTACAATAGTCGAGCCTAGAGAGAATTAATGCTCTCGTCAGGATAAGGCAGTTGTTGTCAGAGAGAAAGTGTTTGCCTGCTCTGATGAGCTTACATGTGTAAGTGGTGGCCGATTCCAAAGACTGGCATCCAGATAGAAGCCAAGTACCTTCACCTTTTTGGACACCTTGATGATATTACCATCAATTTCAAATGAGGTGTAGTCCTGGCTTAGTTTTTTGAGGTTAGAATGAGTCCCTAGGATGATAAGCTCTATTTTATCATCATTCAGGCATAGACCGTGGGTTGCCATCCATGCCTGGATGATGATGCACACCCTATTTACCAAGGCCGAATCCTTATTATAATCCCCGGAAAGTGGGAGGAGAATCTGGGTATCATCTGCATAGTTAGTGTAGATGATACCGAGAAGGTTCAGATCATCAAAAAGGGGCTTTGTAAATATGTTGTATAGAGTCAGGGAGACACAAGAGCCCTAAGGAACTTCACACAGGATGGGGATCAGGTCAGCCGCTGACAGCGGGGAGAACACCCTCATGGTCCTATCGCTAAGAAAGGATTCAATCCAAGTTATGGCCTCTCTGGAGAAATGGGCAGCTGAGTCTAAATGGCTGCAAAGTACCCTATGGTCCATGAGGTCAAATGCCGCCGAGAGGTCCAACAGCAGAAGGAGAGACATTTTTCCTTCATCTCTTAGTTCATCTATGTGTGCCTTCAGATCAATGAGGGCAGTCTCTGTGCCGTGTTGGGGACGGAATCCTGATTGGCGCGCTCCTAAAAGTTTGTGTTCCAGAAAACTTTGGATTTGATTATAAGCAATCTTATCCAGGATTTTAAGCACAAAAGGAACTGTCGGGATGGGACGGTAGTTCATGGATATAAGTGGGTCTGGGGTTTGCTTTTTCAGCAGTGGTAGTAGCCAAGATTGTTTTAGATTGGTGGGCACAGTGCCAGACGTGAATGAGGAGTTCACAAGTTTTGCAATAAATGGGGAAAGATCCCTAGCAGCATCTTTTTTTTATTTTTTTTTTTTTTTTATTTTTATTTTTTATTATTGAGTTAGCTGTTATAAACAACTTTTCAATATACAACATTAAATACTTTAAAAAGATAAATACACAATTCATTTGGTTACATTCATTGATATTATATATGGTGTGCAGTCATAATGTCGACATCAATAATGTCGACAGTCAAAATGTCGACAAATTAATGTCGAAAAACAATAATGTCGACAAACAAAAATGTCGACATTATTCGATATTTTTTCGACATTAATTTAGTGTATGCATAAATAAATAAATAAATATATATATGATGTGTTGAGTATGAGGGGTGGTTGGGGGGGTGTGGGGGGGTGGCAGGGGGGTGTTGGGTGAGGGGGGGTTGGGGGGGGGACCCCCCCATAGTAAATACAATTTTTATTTATTTAATTATTGAATAAATAAATAAATAAATAATTGGTATGTGTTGAGTATGAGGGGTGAAAGGGTGGTTGGGGGGGTGTGGGGGGGCGGCAGGGGGGTGTTGGGTGAGGGGGGGTTGGGGGGGGGACCCCCCCATAGTAAATACAATTTTTATTTATTTAATTATTAAATAAATAAATAAATAAATAAATAAATAATTGGTATGTGTTGAGTATGAGGGGTGAAAGGGTGGTTGGGGGGTGTGGGGGGGGGGGGTGGCAGGGGGGTGTTGGGTGAGGTGTTGATA
Source organism: Ambystoma mexicanum (assembly GCF_040938575.1). Classification (NCBI taxonomy): domain Eukaryota; kingdom Metazoa; phylum Chordata; class Amphibia; order Caudata; family Ambystomatidae; genus Ambystoma; species Ambystoma mexicanum. The sequence goes on from NC_090928.1 coordinate 780,767,127, forward strand.
GTTTTAAGGGTTTATAGTCATAATGTCAAAAAAAAAAATGTCGACATTTTTTTTTCGACATTATGACTTTTTACATTAAAAGTATAGAATGTCGACATTATTATTTTCGACATTATTTTTTCGACATTTTTGTCTGTCGACATTTTTTTGTCGACATTATGACTATAAACCATTATATATACCCAAGCCGCCTAGATGTCATGGCGATATAGGATATCAATAGACCAATAGACCAAGGCCAAGCCCCAAGCATACAACAACAAACTTCTGGCGAATTATGCTTGAGCATTGAGCTCTGAGTCCACTACAATCAAATGATTCAATAAGAACTAAGTTTCACCAATAAATCATTACTCATGTATCATGTATCATATATAGGCTGCCTGAGAGTGTAAGTTTCCTCATTTATCAATGTCCCAATTCATCGCAGATAGAAAATTGAATAGGGCTATCTGAACAGAGTGATTATTAAAACACAATAAAAACGACCATAGCATTTCAGGGTCGATAGTTGCTAAGATGCTCATCACTTTTGAAAAGCACCGTGATCTGAGGGTTACCAATTGGACACAATGACAAACTAGATGCTCGAGAGACTCAGTTGTAGTTGCATCCTTACAGAATCTACATATTGTAAGCATTTGCGGTCTCAACTTTCGTCTTGCTAGCACTTCGTAGGTCGGCCATAAATCAAAACGGGCTCTTAGAATGCCTCCACGGAATAGTGCTGATGACGATTGCAAGAGATAAGACTCAGGGCTTTTGACTGGTTTGGGCCAGAAACGAAAGCGGCATGGTTGACGATACCTCTGGCATTTTTCGAGGGTCTTAAGCCAATCAAGTTGGAATATAAGGTTTCTAGACTTCTCTGGATTCGCAGTCAATAGATCAATTGAGACATTTGCATCCGCTAGGGCTGTTAAACAAAAATCAATCCATTGTTTTACAAAATGCTTGTCAGTTGTTAACATATAGTCAGCAATTATCGAGAGGATGGATATTTTGGGCGGTGCCAGAACACATTTGCGCAGGAGCATACAGCAACGCCACGTATAAACCACCTGCATTGAAATAAGGCCAAGTTCATAACGCAACCAACAACCTGGGACACAATTAGGTAGAGCAAGCACACCCCGCCAAAATTTACTTTCGCATCTATCTAGAATCAGAGTCAGGTTTTTACAATTCAAAAGAGTTTCAGTGCCATATAAAATACAAGGGATCGCTTTCATGGTCCAAAAGGTGATGGCCGGTTTGATAGTAAATTTACCAAATTTATGTAATATAATTTTTGTTTGAGAGATGGCAGTGCGCAGCTTAACCTCGAGGTGCTCAACCTGTCTACATGGCGTTATGGACCCATCAAAATCAATGCCTAAGTAGGTATAGTTTGAAACAGTCATTAGGGGAATATTATTTATTACCCACTTTAACTTATATTTATGAAGGCGATTTGCTTGGTAAACTACAATCTGTGTTTTTTTGGTGTTGACAATGAGTTGATTCTCCTGTAGATACTTACTAAAAGTATCAATCAAGCTCTGGAGGCCCTTCGGAGTTTTTGAAATAAGAACTATGTCGTCAGCATAGTTCAAATTTGTTATTTTTTTGCCATTTAGCATGGGGGCATCAGAGGATATTTGCGAAAATGTGTTGCTTAAATCATAGATAAAGTAATTAAAAATTGCAGCGGCTAGTAGACAACCTTGTTTCAAGCCTCTAGCTGTCTTGATCGGTGCTGACAGCAAGCCCTCTAAAGTGAGTCTAACTCGAATCGAGGTTGCACCATGAAATGCATGGATGATATCGAGAAGAGCTGGTGGGCAACTATCACGTACCAGCTTTGCCATGAGTAGTGGACGAGAAACAGAATCAAAAGCCGTATGTAAATCAACGAACGCGAAGTAAACTGATTGTTTCTGTGATTGGCTAAGTGCTTTAATTGCATGGAGGGTTAGTAAATTAATACCAGTCCCCATTCCTGCAACAAACCCCGTTTGATGCCAGTCACGCTTAGCATTACATTCTGTCCATTGATTAAATTCTCTCAATACTAGTTTTGCGAAGAGTTTGCCTGGGGCGTCTAACAGGGCAATAGGGCGATAATTTCTGGGGTCAGCACGATCACCCTTCTTGTAAATGGGGACAATTATTGAGGATAGCCAAGAAGTTGGCAATCTACGGTGATTCATTATTTGAGCAAAAATTGCATTAAGATTACGGGCCCAGAGGCTTGGGTTGTCCTTCAACATGATGTTATGGAGGCCATCAGGGCCGGCAGCCCGAGATGAGCTTAGCTTCTTAATCAGGTCTTCAAGTAAGGATGGACAGCAATTTATGTGCCAAGCTGTGGAGGATCGGAGCTGGTAGGCCTTTGGATCGAAACTTGGATCACTATATAAATTTGAGAAGTGGGTTATCCAGACGTCCTCCTTAACAGTACCTGTTTGTAAATATGCTTGAGTTTGATTTGATTTGTGATTGAGGTGACGCCATATCTCCGCAGAGTTTTTGGACCAAATTGCAGAGAGCATGGCTTCACCGTCATGTTGGTATATGTAAGCACGACGTCGACGAATCCAATTATGATATTTACATTTTGCCGTTTTTAGTGCAGAAATGGGATTTGTCATGTTTGACCTGAGAATTACACGCTTTTCTTTACGATATTCTGCCTTGCGGGTTTTAATTGCTAGATCAAAGGTGTGGCTATGGGTTTTAGCGTAGGGGTTTGGGACAATGGTGTTTAGGAAGGGTTCGAGAAAGTCAATATATTCGATCAACTTAGACGAGTTTTACGGAGGCATGTAGAGCATGGGTAAACTCCGCCAGGTTCCCATTGGACCATTTTAACCGGGTCCTGGAGTTGTTTACCATTAAAGGTTGGGGCATCCATTGTCTGGGGGTGCTAGTAGATGACCATGTGTATTGTAATGAGAGCAGATGATGGTCACTCGTTGGTTGTTGAAGGATTTCGAACGAAATAATCTCTGAGAACATAGCTTCTGAAACATACATATAGTCAATGATACTATGGCTAGAGTCTCGATGCCATGTGGCCTTTGGTGGAATATCATTGGCTACCGAACCATTCACCATTCGCATGTTGCAATCTGACATAAACATTGACCAGGTGGTAACGGCCTTCGTCATGATTTTGAGAGAAGAGGATAAGCAATCCATATTTATGTCGCCCATGATAAAAGTTTCTGTAATATCGTCAGTAACTGATATAAGGTCAATGAGACTACTTAGCCCCGCAAAAAAGATTGGATCGGGTATTCCTACCGGATTACGGTAGATATTAATCAAGGCTATTGTATGATTTTTACATTTAATTTTCACCAATTGCATGTGGATGTTCACATGGCTCCAGGCTTCGATACAGAATCCCAATTTTTTATTTACAGCCACCAATAAACCTGATGAAGGCCGACCACGAGGACCCAACTTTGCAGGTAACAAAATGACATCAAAATTATCCCATGTAGGTGGATCCAGATACCAAGTCTCTTGAAGAGCAATTATCGCATAACCTGCAAGAGTTTTTAAAGATGTCAGTAAATGAGCGTGACCACGAGTATTCCAAGAGGCAATCCCAATGGCATGGGATTGTAGGGTAATTGGTGGTTAGTAACTCTCAGCCTGAGTGTCATCACGAGAGCTTGAGTAAATTTTAGGCCGCTGAACACTGAGAGTATTGGTACAATTAGTAGTGCGATCCGGATCTTGGGCTAGCAAAAACCCCATATTAAATAATGACATTCTTGCTAGCCATATAGTATTTAGCACTATTCCTGAGGGGATCCATAGACGCACAATCGCTGTCGAATCATCGGAGAGATATTCTACTTGGGCGATGTCTAGAGATGTTAAATCCTCTAGTTCGTATACATCGCCAAAGATATTCAAAACACTTTGCCTATTTAAATTAAATTTCGGGTATGGACCTTCACGACATTTCAGGATTAGCGTATGACAGGCTGTAGGAGGCAAAGTCGAATGCCGAGTCAGTTTGTGATTATATTTGCTCGAATCTTGATTAGTGAGCGAGTTTTTACTTCGCTCTAAATTATATTGAGGGGATCGTGGAATTGAATTGGGAACTCGGTTTGGTACAATCGAGTCACCGTTTTTAGTTAGATGCGACAGGGTTGTTGGTTGCACAACCGGTGATGACCATGAAACCGTTTTTACATGTGGATCCGGAACCAATTTCATGGTTGAGGCCATGGGGACCGGATCCCGTTCGTCTAAATAGGCGTCCAGCGCCTTACGCATTTCTCTCAGGATATCAGCCTTTCGTAGGTCATTTTCATAGATCTTAGGTGTCGATGATTGTTTATCTGAGGAATTGACCGAAGGCTTTGGCAAGCATGGAGCATTGATGATGTTAATATGGTCATTTTCAAGGACTTCAACTAGAGCGTCCAGCGGACCATGTAGCACGGGAGGCACGTCTGGTAAGTCATGTACCACGAGGGGGGCAGGTGCGACATGCACTGCAGAGGTAGTTATAACATTTGCCAAGGAAACTGGGGATGTGGCTACAGAGTCACGAGGCATGGTACAGGACGCAGTGATTTTTTTAAAAAAGGCTCGTATAGACGCTTTTGGAACTCGAGCCGCAGCCATTTTTTTATTTTTTTTTGTTTGTTTTTTGGTAATAGACTTAACGGTCTGCCTAGATTGTAATGGCACAGCGGCAATACTATCCGATGTGTGATGAGAATTTTCATCAATAGACACCGCAGTAGGGTTATACTCAGATATGTGAGGATTGTTATTCACTGTAGACAAGGCATTACCAGGCATCAAATCTGGTATATTAGAGTCTTGTACACTGATCCATGATTGGTACTCGGGAGCCGGTACAACAGATGGATTTGGTGGATTGGAAGTAATAATATTTGAGATATTAGGTACCATTGGATATTCAAGAACCGTTGAGAGAATTGGAGCGGAGTCAGGGAAGGGTCGTGCAGGGGCACGAGTCGATGCTAACCGATTGCCGGTTGGTAAACCACTCGACATACCGGCCGTTAGATGGGGGTCAGGGTGAAATACCGATTTCATAGACTGTGTCCATGTCAATAGCTCATCTAACTTGGATTCTTGTTTTGTTATTTTCCCATCCAAAACTTCAAAAAGTTTAAACAGTGCTGCTAAAGTGGTGTTAATTGCCATCAGTGTAGTATGTAACAGTAAGGGCTGACTTTCAGCAGAAACGCCTATTGGGTCAGCCCTTTGAGGGCGAGGAGTAGGGTGAACATACGAGATAGCTGACAAAGAATGAACTGAAGTTGAGGATTCAGATTTTGCATGTGAATGCTGGGAGTTACAAGTCGTAATAGGAGATTCATGCGGACGCGCATGTAGGGATACCTCTTGAGCGTCAAGTATATCGGGAGTGTAGTCAGTAGAGATGGATGCATGCAGATCCTGTGTACCAAGTACTGAGGAAACCGGACAAGGTGAGTTTAACATGGTATTATCGGAAAGCTCACAAGGCACCCTTATACCAGCAGCAATTCGGTAGGTGGGGCGCAGGGGGAGTAAAACAGGATGATTACTTTGCATAAATAAATTGCAAGGTGGATGGAAGTTATCTGTCGGCTGCCCTCCTTGTTTAGGCGTCGATAGACACAGCGGTTGCAACCCTATTACTTGAGGCCCCCTTGGTGTCAAAGGACAAGAGGACAAAACAATAGACTTGGAAGAGATCTTTTTTTGTTGATTCATAATCTGATTACCATCAAAGCTATTGCAGGTATTTGGCATTGGTGGCATATCAGTTTTCAAGGAATAAGGGCGGCTACGTGTGGCCATTTCAGTGTCTCGACTGAGCGTCCAGTTACCTCAAATATAGCACCAAAAAGGGTCTATGTTGTACGTAATATTCTTTGTAGGGGCTTGAAAAAACACTTACACAGGAGATAGGAAATAGGATATCAATCAATTAGGTCCCCTCCAGCGCCAATGCGGCAAAGCGGCTAAGCGGTACTCAAACCGGTACTCGCCCGAGTGCGCGCGCGCTGTGCGCGTGCGCAAGGAATTTGTAGCAAGAGCGACTTCACCAAGCAGCCAATCGCCACAAAGAGGGGGGAGGGGCTTGGGAGCACAGATCCGGTGCAAAGAACGCCAGTGAACGCCAATATAGGCTAAAAGACAAAACAAACAACACTGTATCACTGTCCTTGCATTTGTTAAAAATGTCAATAAAGTTTTTTTTTCTATCCCCAGGAGCAAAGGAACTTTTGTATCACCTCCTCAGGAAACGTCCAGAGTCCAGAGTAAAGTCCAACAGAGCACAGGAGCGAAGCAGGAATCCACGCGGCTAAGCGGTACTCAAACCGGTACTCGCCCGAGTGCGCGCGCGCTGTGCGCGTGCGCAAGGAATTTGTAGCAAGAGCGACTTCACCAAGCAGCCAATCGCCACAAAGAGGGGGGAGGGGCTTGGGAGCACAGATCCGGTGCAAAGAACGCCAGTGAACGCCAATATAGGCTCCTCAGGAAACGTCCAGAGTCCAGAGTAAAGTCCAACAGAGCACAGGAGCGAAGCAGGAATCCACGCGGCTAAGCGGTACTCAAACCGGTACTTTTGCAGCATCTTTTATGAGCTGGGCAGGGCAGGTATCGCCCTGGCAATTTGAAGGCTTGAGAGAGAGGAGGACTTTCTCCACCTCAAGGGTAGAGGTTTTAGAGAACATAAATCATGCAGCTAGGTCATGTTCCTTTATAGCACGGTCTATAATTGGGTTGTAGGTCTTGGGTAGTTGTGTGAGGGAGCTTTTCTTTGTGGCTATTTTCGTTTGGAGTAAGGAGATTTTATTTGATAGGGCTGGTTGAATATCAGAGCACCAAGTTTATCTTTGGAGCATATATCCGGAGTGGGGGTGGGTGACTCTAGTTCCTTGAGGATGGTGAACAGTTCCTTCATGCTTGAGCTAGCATTGGATATATGCTTATTGAATGAGTTCTGCTTGGCCAAATGGATTTCTTTTTTGTATTGGGAGGAGATTTCTTTTAGTTTCATTTTATGATCTTCTGAAGGGATAAGCCTCCAAGCTGTTTCGCAACTCCTCTTAAGAAGTCGCAGATCCTTTAGTTCAGGGGTAAACCATTTATTTAGGTGGGATTTAGGTTTACCTAGTCTAAGTTTCGGAGGGGCGATGTCACGCGTGGTTAACATAATTTTGTTATACTCGTTGACTAATGTTTCTGGGTCTAAATGATCTTCTAAAAGGTTAAGGATAGGTAGAATCGCCGGGATCACTTTGTCTCTAGTGATGCTCTTTTTATTTCTTGTTAGGCATGGCAGGGCCATGATAGAAACTGGCAGAGGTGGTCTGGAAATAGATAATTCAAATGACAAGAAGAAGTGGTCTGTCCGGGGTTGAGGGTCAATGGCTTTGATGTTGGCGGTGCAATTGTATTCTGCTATCCAATCAAGGATTCTCCCTTTAGTGTGAGTGGGTTCTAGAGTTTTTTGCGTCATACCCAGGTTGGAAAGAAATGGCAATGGTGGTGGCATTTTTATCTAGAGGGTCATTAAAACCCAGGTTGAAGTCCCCTAGGAAAAGTAGTTGGGAGGAGGTTTTAAGGTTCTTAGAAAGAAGATTGTGGATGTCCTCCTCAAATGTCCCTATATGTCCAGGTGGTCTATAGATGAGGTGGATAGTCAGTGTTTGGGAGCTAGCTAATGGAAGTTTGATGGTGAGCGTTTTGCATGATTCGGATGCTATGGTAGGCGTAATTCTCATACCTAAACTGGCCTTTGCAATGATAGCAATGCCGCCACCGCGCATATTGGTTCTATCTTGCCTGAATATTGTATAGTCTTCCGGGATTGCTAGGGAGAGTAGGGGTCCTGCTGCGTCATGCAGCCACGACTCTGTGATAGCGAGGAAGTCCAAGTTATCGAACACTATCAAATCGCAGATGTCTGTGGCATGTGCGGCCAGTGATCTGGCATTTATTAGTCGTCCTTTGAGAGGGGAGGCAGTACGATGAGACGGTTCTGTTTTGGTAAGGGTGGGGATAGGCCTCAAGCAATTGAGATGGACGATATTTGCCTTCTGAATGTTAGATCTTTTGTTGGTGGGAGGTAGGGTTCTAGTCAGGGGCTCATGGAGTCTCGAGAGTCTAGCTCGGAGCTTGGGATTTCTGAGGAGTACACTACATGGGTTACTAGGAGACTCAATTGAGGGCCTCAGATCCTGGTGTTCCATAGTGGTACCGGTAGCAAGTGAGGTCATGGAAGATTTGTTTAGGGCTCTGCTGAACGCTGTGGGGATGCTACAGTCCTCTCTCTGGTGGGTGATAATTAAGAGGAGAAAGTACAATAGCAGGCTACAGGGTGTGCTACTCATGATGTGGAAGCTAAGTTCCACCAGTAGGCACAGTAAGCTGGAAAAGGCTGCTCTTCAAAGGGGCAGAATGGGCAGAATTAGCATAGGCACAGTGGGCAGTAATGACTATATCACATAAAGGCACAGTGGGCAAAGTTCAACATAGGCACAATAGACTGCAGTGTCTGAGGTTCAAATTAGCATAGGCACAGTGGGCTTCAATGAGTATGGTTCATAGACACAGAGGGCTGTAATGACAATTTCATAAAGGCACAGTGGGCAAAGTTCAACATGGGCACAATGGGCTGCAGTGACTAAAGTTAAAATCAGCATAGGCACAGTGGGCTGCAATGAGTACGGTTCAAGTAACATAGGCGCAATGGTCTATAATGAATACATTTCAAATGGCATAGGCACAGTGCAGGCAACAGAGGCAAAAGCAAGGGCAGAGGCATATGCAAGAGAAATGCAGTTAGGCATCTACAGGACCATAAGAGTTCAGGCATATAAGATAACTAGTACTATTAGTGAATTTGACGGTGAATAAATGGTGACGTGGGATGCTTCAGGTGAAACGTGTGACTGGTTGGTGGGCATGGTAGGTGTGGTAGTTCAGTTGTGAGGTTTGTGGGCAGTAGGTAAATGGAATGCAGCAATCATATAGTCTTACAAACTGACCAGATCACTGGTTAGGCACGAGGGATAGCACGTTATAGCACCCTGTTGAACTGTAGAGGGCAGTCCTGAGCAGCCTTGTAGAGGCTGGTTTCAACACAGGTGAGGAGCACCTTAGTAAAGCAGAGCGGCCATTATGGAATGGTGAACCTCATGCTTTAGGACTGTATAATCTGCGGGATAGTGGGCAGAGTCAAATCTGCATCGCTCGCAGAAGCGCAAAGAGGGTTACAGAAAGGCTCTTTATCATTAAGGCGAAAGTGGAAGATAAAACTCAATTTTGCAGTTTTTTAGCTTTTCTGCTGAAGGTGCAGAATAAAGCCCAAGGGCTTACCAGGGTGGTGGGGGCCCATCATAGAAGAGGGCACGGCTCCGTACGAGGCATCTTTGGAAAACAGGAACAAAGGAATGGGCCACGCCGCGCCTTCCATGTGCAAAACAGGGCCTTTGTGTGGCCTTTGAGGCTGGCCACCGGCGACTCCGCCTACGGGCGGATGTTTCGCTTTGAAATCAGCTGCAAACGAGGATTAGCCTCGTTATTGTGCCGCGCAGCGCCCGGCATGCAGGAGTCAGGCACCTTCTTAGGACAGGGTCAGGCAAGTATGCCTTCTACAATGAGGCCGTTGATGTAGCTTCAATGCACTCCACGTGCACGGAGCAGCTTCTGGGCTGGGGGGGCTCCTGCCCTCTACCCTCTGCAAGGATGGATGATGTCAGACTCTGTAGATGGTGAGTTAGCAGGCTTGGATTGGGGTAATTCCCTTCGGTGCCCTAACCTCCAGCTGATGGCGCTTTAGCAGTAGCTCCTGCAGGGCCCTCACGGTGGTGAAAAGCCTCAGCAGTTGTGGGTTTTAGCTCAGCACATGAGTGTTTTGGCTGTCTGTGGGTCTGGCCCTCGTTCTCTGGTACAGTCGGTTTAGCACCAGAAACACAGTGACTGAGGTGTCATGGTAGGTGGTGTTTGTGGTCTCAGCAGGTATGGTGTGTGTCTGAGCAAGATCGGTGGGTTTGGTGGGATTTCATAGGCTGGAGCGGGAATCTTGCGAAAGTGCGACACATGGATCCAGGCCGGGATCCTGTCGCCCTGTACAGCAGATTTTGTAGAGAGAAGAACCTGAAACGGCCCACACCACCTCAACTGAAGCACTGACTTCCGCTGACGGATATTCACCAGGATCCAGTGTGCCGCGGCTGGTTAAGGAAGGGCCTCACAGACCCGTGCATTGAGAGATCGACCAGTTTTAATCAAGGAGCCACAGTACTGAATTAACGGGTCATCCTCTAGCGCTAAACTATGGACTCAGGGAACTGTAGGTGGGGCAGTTCCCATTCTGATTCATGAGCAGACAATATAGGTTTACACTGTGCATTATTCCTCATAGCTAACAAAACTAGGAGGTAGGGCATGGGGCCATTTCAGCCCTGCCTCTTTACACACTTTAGACAGTCTCAAAATAAGGTTGCCGTTGCAGCACTCTACATGTGGGCTCGAATGCGGGTGGTAAGCGAATTTGCCCGTTGGCAATCTGTATGCTTCTGGGACCGAGTGGAGCTCGACACAGCATATCCCAAAACCAGCTCTCCAGTCTCCGGGACATTGTTGCAAGAACCATCCGTGAAGAGAATGAGATCTAGCTTCAGCAGGGGTACATCAATCAAATCCATGCAAGGGGACAACAGTGTTTACACAACCACCTGGCATCATGCAGCCCTCCCTCTTCAGGGGTTGGTAACAAGAATGCAAAGTTAAGGACTGGGCAGTAGCCTAGGGTCATATTGGCAGTGGAAATAAGCAGTATTTCATAGCTCGTAAGGTGGGAGTTTAACACGTTTTGCCTTTTTCCTATCTGCAAAAATGACAATACGGCGTAGGGGACAGTAATAGTGACAGGATCAATAGAGCAACAGCGCCAGCAGCCCACAGACGAGCTGGGAGCCCTGCCGCCACTGGGTTCATAGCTACGCTATGGAAGGATACAGGTTGATGCACATCACCGTGTAACTGGGTCAACGCACTCATCGCAAACGGAAAAGACAAAAGGTTTGCTATAATCCGGCATCCCTAAAGCCCGAGTCGTTGCGAGAGCCCGCTTGATGGCAACAAAGGCACTTTGGCTTCCTGGGACCATTGCAGGAGTTTGGGGATTGAATCATGTGTGAGGTTCTGAAGGGGCTAAAGGATGGTTACAAACACAGGGACCCATTATCTACAGTAACTAACAATCCTGATGAACCCTCACATCTGTTTCTTGGTTCAGGGTTTAGGTACTTTCTGGATCTTGGGACAGGTGTCTTTCCCCAGCAGAAATCTCATGGCCCACGTACCACACTCGGGCAGTCATAACAAACTTGCGTTTAGAAGCCTTGTAACCTGCTTCAGCAAGCACTTTCAACAGAACCAGTATGTCCACCTCATATGCTGTCCAGGCCTGCATCTCCAGAGCCACCAATAACACGGCTGAACTCTTTAAAATCGGCAAGCAACTTGCCAATCCTTCTGCAGTCTCTGCCTCTTCTCCTCCCTCCCAGGCCCTCTGCTCCTCACTGGCTGCCCACTTTTCCTCCAAACCTCTGGACATCCTGTCCTCTCGGTCATCTGCTTCCCTTCTTTAACCCCCCCTTCACACGCATCTCTTGGCCCCCCCTCTTCCCATCCCCATACTCTCCTCTTTCTCTCCCATTGCACCTGATGAGATCTCTAGAGATGTCCGCTCTATGAGTCTCCTTTAAACAAGTGCTCCCCTGCTCCTTCAGAACCATCAATGACATCTCCTCTCTTGCTCCAGCCTTGGCTGATCACTGCAACCACTCATTTGCCACTGGCTCCTTTCCTCGACCCCTTTAGCACTCCCTTGTGCACCCTCTCCTAAAAAAGCCATCTGCTGACCCTTCCTGCCGGCTATCACCCTATCTCCATTACCCTTTCTTGGGCAAACTCATGGAGAAGCTGGTCATCCCCCAAATGACCCTACACACCGAAATGGCCGGTTGCCTCCATGACCACCAGTCGGGTTTCAGGGCAGCCAGAGGCATGGAAATTGCTCTCCTGAAAACCTGTGAAGACCTACTCTCTAACCTGCACTCTAATACTCCCTCTGTCCTGATCCTCCTTGATCTTTCTTCTGCTTTTAACATAGCCAACCACTCCATCCTCAAACTGTATCCAAGATACGTTTGGCATCATGGGCAGGCCACTGGCGTGGCCAACCTCCTTCTCAAACAAACCTTCCCAAGTGCAAATGGGTCCATTTCTCTCCTCCACCTCACTCTCTACCTGGGGCGTCCCTTGGGGCTCTAGCCTATCGCCATGGCTCTTTAACATCTACCTGGCACCTCTGGCCCAACTGAGCGCCGCTCTCTTCCCTAATATTCAGTGTTACGCAGTTGACACACAGCTCTTTCAAGCTGCCTCCTCCTCTTCCTCCTCACTCATACCAGACTGCCTGACTGCTATTCAGGCATGGTGCTCTGCCAATGATCTCTGCCTGAATGTCAGTAAGACAGAGATCCTTCTCTCATTGGGATGCTAGCGCCTCTTTTTCCCACCACTCTCTGGCCAAATTTCTTGGGTCCTCTCCCCTCACCCACTTGTGAGGCAAAACACCTTGGGATCATCTTTGGCTCCTCTCTCTCTTTCTCTCCACACATCAATGACCTTGTCAAGAAGTCACATTTTGAAATCCATCTCCTCAGGGGAATTCTACCTTTCCTCACCTTCCCCCAGAAGCTCAACGTCTCCAGAGATGTGGTTCTCTCTAGGCTTCACTACTGCAATAGCCTCTTCCTCAACCTGCCTTGTTCCTCCCTTCACCCCCTTCAACTAATCCAGAATAGGACTGCAAGACTTATCCTTGGCCTCAAGCCCAGGGACTACATCTCTCCAGCCCTAAAATCTCTCAACTGACTCCCAGGGTCGCCAAGGATCAAATGCAAGACCCTTTGCACCATCCACCAGGGTTTCTGAGGCCTGGGACCTCTTTCCACCCAGCTTTCCCTCCCAAAATCCCTCTCGGGCCAGAGTCCTTTGGTCTTCTCGCTCAACTCGGCAGATCAAACATTTCATCAAGCAGCGAATGGGAGGTAGATCCCATCCGCGGCTGGGTTCTCCCTCTGGAACAGCCTCCTCCCCCCTCAGACTTGAGCCGGATCGTGTTAAATTCAGGAAACTTCTCAAGACCTTCCTATTCTCCTCTTCCTTCCCTTTCCCTCTCCCGTGCCTGTGCTAAACTCTCCATCTGCCACTGTGACTGGGGCCTGGTCCCTTCAGGCTCCCTTTCGTGGACTAACCCATCTTGGTCCTCCCTGTCCATCGCACTCAACCCCCGCTTCCTTTTCCCCTAGCACTTGCCGCCTTGGCCCACCCAGCACTTGCGCTCCCACACGCATAGGGGAACCCCACTCCAGCACTTTTCGCCTCTGCCCCCATGCACTTATCACCTTGTCATGCACTTGCACGGCAGAATTATCACCAGGCCAATATAACAGTTTTATGTTGCTTTACTTTGAGATTCCCATGTACTCCTCACCTACTTGTCTAATGGCGCCTGGAAACACCCGTGTTTAGGCGCCATTCAAATGTCAAATGAATAAATAAAATGTTTCCAAGGAGGAGGAGGCTATGAGCAGATTGTCTACCTACTGCACCAGCGTCGATCCTCCTGGAAACTGACCTCTTTTCAAGATTTGGGAAAACAGTGTATGGCTCCCAACATAACCCATTGAGAGTCGAGTGACCGTATATTGTGTCATTTTATGGGTGAACACGAAGAGATATTGAATCTCTGGGTGTATGGGTATAGATAGGAATGCTCAACACAAATCTATGATAGTGAAATATTTGTCAGGGAATGCACGACAAAACTTTAGCTGTATTGGGTACCACAGGAAATGATAGTAATACAGCAGCATTAACCGCCAGCAGGTCCTGAATAAAATTATACACCTCTTTACCTGGCTTCCTTGTAGGCAGTATAAGAGTATTACAGGGGCTGTGGGTCGGCCCAATGATGCCCTGTTGGAGAAGGGATTCTATCACAGGATGGATGCCTTCTTGCCCATAGGGAAATAGTATATTTGGCTACACATGGCAAGTGTTTGGCAGGATTCAGTGTGATCTTAACTGATTCAGTGTTTACCATGCATGCTGTTTATTTTGCATGGGTTGACCATAAACAGGCCGGGACCTGGTCCAACAGCCTCTGCCGCGGACAGGGGATGTCAGTCCTGTCTTCAGAGTTCAAGTTCTTGTAACACTGCCAGCACCTTGTGCTCTCTACGAGTGTGGCTATCCAAATACACCCCATCAGGGGAACAATGAATAGTGCAACTCAGTTTACACAACAAATACAATCCAAATTTACAGGAAAACAGGGGCTTTAGAAAAATTAATGCTGTTGGGAAATAGGAACTATCGTGACCATCAGAGGGATGGACACTGAGTGAGGGATTGGCGTACCTCCTATGCCAACGGCATCTATAACAGCGCCCGAGTGTGGTGTCAGGGGAAACTCACATGCTCTTAAGAGTGGAGCAGGATGCCCCTGTATCCGCTAAGCTTGAAACCTTTTGGCCAGCAACATTACATTCAACATAAGGGGCAGCAGGATCAATAGATATAGGCAGTGCAACACGTTCGGGGACCTCTTGGCAATCCTATACATCAGTCATAAGTAACAAAGTGTGGAGGCAGATCTCGTGCCGCCCCGCCCCTAGGGCAGTCTGTTCACCTAGACCATCGTACTGAGGTTGATTCGAGCACTCGACTTTCCAGTACCCAAACACCTTGCAATAGTTGCACTGATCAATATTCATGTTTGAATAATACCTTTCAGCGGGTTGCCCCATCTCAAACGCTTGCAGCACTCCTCTTCCCCTCCCCTTCCCAGTGAGGGTAGCAAGCTATGTATTTGTAGTGCCATAAGCTTGGCTTCCATTGTTTCTTTGTGTCTCAACCTTTTCATGGAACTGCTGTGCTGCCAGCAAAACCTCGACCAACCCCTTTCTTCCCATCCTATCATTACAGCTTTAATCCCTTCTGCTACACCTTGGGTTGCAACCCAATAACAAACTGTGCCACTACAGCCTGCAGTGCTGTAAGCGCGGCAGCCACAATCCCAGAATGGTGTTCAAAACATCATTTTAGATGTTAGAGGTACCCTAATTGGTGTTCTCCCTTGGCCTGTTTGCATGCATTTATTTTAGCCCAATCAGTTTTTCCGATGACAAATTTCAAGAGCAGCGTGTACCAGTCTATCAGTGAATGTTTTAAAATCCCTAGCCATAGCTGGTTCTTCAGTTGGTCAATTTGTGCGCACCTTAAGTAAAGCAAATGTGTCCTAGACTCCTGTATGTAGTGGGCTCAATTCCATTAAACATTCAACCGAGACTTATTACAGAGCTACAAGGAGCAATCCTTAAATTTATATGGCACAACAAGAACCCTCGAATCCAACAGCGAATCATGATACGTCCGATGCTACAGGGGGGGGGGGGGGTTGGGAGTCCCGGACATAGAGAGGTACATACTAGCAGCACACCTGACACCAATACTAAAGTGGGCAAGCCCTGGGTCCACGCCTGGCTGGTGCAAGCTGGAACAAGCAGCTACAACGACCCCGTTAAAAAACCTACCATTCTTGAAATCTGAAACCCGTGAAAATGGGGGAGCACTAATTGAAACCACCAAGCAAACCCTGCGGAGCTGGGGCCAAGCCGCCCGCAGGAGCAAGATTCGTAAGGGTCTGGGCCCACTCTCACCAATAGCATATAATGCAGACTTCTCCCCTGCACTGGACCCAAAGTTTTGGGAGAGATGAAGTGAAGCCGAAACATTGACGCTCCAAGACATACATCAAGAAAACACCCCTATATCATTCGAGGCATGCAAGCAGAAATTCAAGATTGGAGAACAACACAGGTACAAATCTGCAATTGCGCCATTGGCTCTCCCATTCAGAGACAAAGAAGGCAGGGTTGCGAACACCGCTGGGCCTAGAACTTACCATACGAGAGGGCTCCACTAAGAAAGGTATCCCTCGTCTATATAGTGTACTGGACAGGTCCAAGCAGCAGACCAGCTGCAATATAAGAATGAATGGGAAAAAGACATAAGGGAAGAGATCTTGGAAGAGGAATGGAGCCAAATATGGACTAGAGTGCATAAACTTTCCAAATCGGCATCGATCAAAGAATCGGCGTACAAAATGTGCTACCGATGGTACCTGGCCCCTAATCGCCTACACAAAATGAATCCAGCATACCCCCAAATGTGCTGGCATCAATGCAGTAATAGGGGGGATATGTTCCACATGTGGTGGACGTGCCAGAAAGTGATCATCTTTTCGAAAGAAATCTTGGGGCTCATCAAGGACATAACTTGATCAGATCTGCCATGGTCCCCGAAAGTAATTCTGCTGGGCGCAGTGTCAGAGGGTAAATACGCCGCATTAGGAAACAAGGCGGTTCTGATAACACACCTGCTGATGGCAGCTAGAATGACAATTGCCCAACGTTGGAAAACAATTGAAGGGCCCACCACTCCCTGGTGGTGGGTCAAAGTATGGTGGGTCATGGCGATGGAAAACATTTGTGCTACTAAAGCTGGGAAATACCTGAAGTTCTTGGCAATATGGGATCCACTCCAGAACTACGTAGGAGAAAGCAAAGCCCATTTCTTCAAACCGAACCTGCTCAGGACAATACATGTTCGATAAGAGTCAAGGAGCGCCCATGGCCCAAAACCGGGCTCCATGAAGGGAGCAGGAACTTGATTGAAGACTCTCGGTTAAATCTGGGGGAATGGGGGGGGTAACGGTGGAGGGGAAGATTAAAAGGTTGGGGGAGTTAATGTTGAAAACGGAAGACCGGTTTGATGCTTTGTTAAAAATGTAATGTAATGATCTTGATGAAAAAAAAAAGTAAAGCAAATGTGTCCGGGGCAACACTGCTCGCAACAAGTGATTGCCATCATCCCACTTGTGTTGATTTAAATCAGTCTATTATAACTTGGAGCTCCTCCTGGAATTTGACAGGGTCTTACCATATATTGGGGAATCTTTGGACCATGTTAAACAGATCAGTGGTGCTCCATGGGGCATGTACTGCGACTAAGGTGTCGCCCCCTCAGGGTGTTAATCCGAGTGGGTTTATGCCAGTACTGGTATTTATTGTTTGGGAAAGCTGAACATGCCTAAAGCTGGTGAAAACAGTTTAGAGATCTGACCTTGCGTTTCAGGAGTGTACGGGCCATCCATCTTCTGTTTGGGTGTGGATTGGTGGTAGGTAGGTAGGTGGTTGAGAGTAATTAGGGGTGTCGGCTCGCTAGTTGGAAGGTTATTTAAAGATGGCTGAGTTAGAAGTGTCAGAAATATCTTCAGGGCTTTCTTTACACAGGGGTTCCCCTTGGAGGACAGGATATCAATGTTTGTATCCAGTTTGGTAGGTCAGGACCTGCAGGTTTGTGTACTCATTTTTAATCAGTGTTACTTGCTCCTGGAGCTTGATTTGAGAATCTTTTAGTGACCGGGTCTTAGATTCGGTCAGTCTTTTTGTGACTTCGGTATACCAATGGAGGTAGCTGTCCCACTGGTGTTGATGTACACGCGAGTACTTTTTATCCAATGCCGATTGTAAATTAGTTATTCTGTCTAGATCGAATGTGCCAACAAGGGTAAAGCATTTAGGTGGCTCGGTCTGTGTATATAGGTGCCATTGTTCCAGGTACTTGCATGCTTTTGACAAGTAGTAAGTAAACCTGAAGTGTGCTCGACTCCCTTTAGGCGAAAGTGGCACTTATCTAGATTGCACTGAACCCATTCTCATGGGGGTAAGTGCAATGCTCACCTGATATCCCCGGGGGCATCTGGAAGACTCTGGGATCTGGAACCCTGGATACGTAGTTGACCAGCGCGGAATAACGAATCTGCAATCACAGAAGGGAGGATTTGTGATAACTGTCTCTAAAGGGTGAATCTCCCACCTCCCTCTGACCGATCCCTCTCCCACAGTCTTTCTCACCTTAATTGTTTGTAGGGTGAGCTATCCGTCCTGCGTCTGGTGCAGGAGCGCTTGGCATTGGTTGGAGATCTGCCTGAGTTGCTTCACTGGTACAGTGCCCCTTACTTCGGGTCCAGGCCTGCTGTGACCCGACTCTGATGGTAGCCAGGTAGGTTTGTTAATTGTAAGTCTTAGTTCTGTTTTATGGTGGAAATCACCTTAATGTCTTTAACGTCTTCTTTTCAGGTGCGAAGGTTTGATGCTGTCATGCTGGATGAAGAGGCTCGTTCTAAGGCAAGGGAAAGCGCGAAGCGCTGTGTTCTTTATTGTCTTTTTGAAGCTAACCTGTGTTCTCCTCTTCTTCTCCTCACAGGCTGCTGCAGTGCTACGAGTGGACAAGAGCACGATGAAAACTGACCCCAGGGATCCGTTAAGGTAAGTTAAGCGATATGCGGGCGTTAAATATTGAAAGCGAACCTGAATATTTCTCCTTTTCTCTTGCAGGATGTTGCTGTGGAGTTCCGGATGAAAGCGCTGCGAAGCGCGATGGAATTCAGGTAAGAATGATGGAATTCGATGTTTCTGAAGCACGCGCGTTCTAATAATGTTTTTCCCTATCTTGTTTGCAGGTCGCGATGTTCGAACGGGAGCTGTGGCCGCGGGATGCTGGAATTCCTCAAGCTAGTACTCACAGGTGATGTTTCCCCTTCTCTCTGTTTCCACAGGTTGCGGCCCGGTTGAAATGGCGAGCGTTGGATGGTGTATTCTCAGGTAAAACCAGTAATTCTGTTCTTGCAGGGTTACAGGAAGATGCTGAAGACCAGGAGCTGGACACGATGAGCGTCACGCTGCTAGTTGCAGAATAACGCGAAGCATGTTCTGCAGTTTGGGTGTGGTTTACATAGCCCATGTAAAGTAGTACCAGGTAAAGTAGTTCCAGGCCCAGCCACACCCAAAACACTAGAGTGCATGGCTTGGTTCATAAGAACCGAGCTATCCGGTTGCTTCCATGTTGGATCTAAAGACCCATGTACATAAATGAAAGCAAGCCTGATAAGTCTCTCCTTACCGCATATGAGCCTGGTGCCAAAGGCGCCAGGACTGGCTCCAGGAGCCTTTTTGCAGAAGTTTTAAGGCCCTTAGGGTTCTGGTGGGAGCCTGCTTGTGGCACAGCGTGTGACTTCTAACAGTGGTCATGACAGCACTCCCTCCCACGGCCCATCTCATGGTATTCTTCCTGTCCTGGTTTGGTGGGGTTATTCAGGTGAAACCTCTTAATCAGACGTGGTGCATGGATATGTTCACTTGGTTCCCAAGTTCTGTCTTTCTTAAGGCCTGTACCCTTTCCAGTCCACTAAATAGTATAATTTAGATCTGGTACGATTTGAATCCAGGATGTCTTTAACAAATTCAGGCTTTCAATCAACTAGCACAGGTTTTGGTGGTGTTATGACTCGGGTTGTGAGGCTAACTTGACGGCCACTGGATTTATCACCGATTTGATGGTATAGATATCTTGTACGAAAGGTCTGGGTACCTTTTTATGGGCACATGTTTCGATGCTAACCAGACTTCACCCTCAACTTGGTAATCAGGAGCTTTCCTCCGTTGTTGGTCCGAGAATTTTTTTTGTCTGTCTTTGGCTTGCTGTAATTGTTCAGTTGCCTTTCTGAAGGCTTGGGTTATACTTGTGTGCAGAGTCTTTACCGCTGGCATTTCCAAGGTCGTGGGAGGGTCTAGTTCAGAGGTACATGGATGTCTGCCATAAATTGTGTAGAACGGGCTTTGACCTGTGCTGGTGTGTATGGAGTTGTTGTATGCGTATTCAGCTATCCATAATTCCTTCCAGCTCTCTTCCACTTGATGCAGCATGCAACGTAGATATTGTTCTAATGTCTGGTTTGTTCTGTTTATCCATCCGTTTGAGGGTGATGGCTAGTGGATAATCGAACATCGATCTGCGCCATGGTACAGCATTTCTTCCAGAAATTGGATACAAATTGGCTTCCACAATCTGAAGTTAGGACTGATGGGAAGCCATGCAATTTTATAATCTGTTCAAGAAATACTTTGGCCAGACCAGTAACGTTAGGAAGTCCTTTGAACGGAATAAAATGTACCATTTTAAATCCTTGACTGGGAGGTATGTCTGTAATAAAATCAAGAGAAAGAGTATGCCAGGGAGCCCGTGGGATGTCCACTGGTTGTAGGAGGCCAGCTGGTTTCTGTTTTTGTGGTTTATTTTGTGACCATACCCCACAGGATAGAACGAATTGAGCAATGTCTTTACACCAGGTTGGCCACCAATAATTACGCTTAACCTTGGCTAGAGTTTTAGCAATGCCGGGATGGCCTTCGATCAGTGAATCGTGATAACCAGATATGACCAAATCTGGCAGATCTTTATTTGGTATATGTAGTTGTTCTCTGAAGTAGGGCAATCCGTCTAGGATCGTGTGATGTTCTCTTTGGATATTCCATTTTTGTAAGGTCTTGGGGTTCATTAAGAACCAAATCTTATCTTAAAGTTCAGTTAGAGTCAATGTGGTAGTAAGTCCCAGTAACTTATCACTTGGAATGATGGCAGCAGGATCAGGGGTACTGTTTGTTTTTTCTTCAATACCCATGCGAGATAAGGCATCGGCCTTCCCATTCCGAACTCCCGGTCGATATGTGATTACATAATCGTATTCTGCAAAGAATAAAGCCCACCTCAGTTGTCGCGAAGATGGAGCTTTTGCTGACTTTAGGTATTGACGGTTCCGGTGATCTGTGATTACGGTGATGGTATGTCTGGCACCTAACAGATACTGCCGCCAGGCTTTGAAGGCCCATTTTATTGCTAACAATTCTTTGTCTGTAATTGCGTGGTTAAGTTCTGGTGGTGAGAATTTACGTGACCAAAAGGCCAAGGGATGTATTTGGTCCGTTTGTGGATCTCTGTGAGAGAGAACTGCTCCCATAGCTACGCTGGAAGCATCAGTTTACACTACATAGGGGAGGTCTGGGTGGGTCTTAAAACTGGCACGGAGGTGAATCTTTTCTTGAGTTCTTGAAAGGCCCGTTCCGCCTCTTCAGTCCACTGGAATTTATTGTTGTTTTTTCTCAGTAATGAAGTAATTGGGTGCATTATTTGTGAGAAGTCTGGAATAAATTGGCGATAAAAATTTGCAAAGCCGAGCATGCTTTGAATTCCCTTAAGTGAAGAAGGTGACGGCCAATTAAGGATGGCATCAACTTTGTGGATATCCATCCTGACTCCTTTTGGCAAGAGGACAAAACCGAGGAACTCAACTTCGGTGACATGAAAGGAGCATTTTTCAAGTTTAGCGTACAGTTTGTGCTGGCGTAGTTTTGCAAGGACTGAGTGAACATATTTAATATGCTGTTTTTCAGAGGAAGAGTACACCAGGATGTCATCAATATAGACTAGGGCACAGACATCAATTAGTTCTCGTAATACGTCATTCATGAAATATGGAATGCGGCGGGAGCGTTACACAGCCCGAAAGGCATAACCTGATATTCATATAGGCCATACTTGGTGCAGAATGTGGTTTTCCATTCATCTCCACTTTTCACACGTACAAGATAATATGCCCCTCTGAGGTCTAATTTGGTGTAGATTTAGGCATCCTTAACTTAGTCCAAAAGTTCCGGGATAAGGGGCAAAGGGTAGCAGTTTATTACTGTGATTTGATTAAGTGCGCAGTAATCGATACAAGTCCTCAAATCTCCTTCCTTCTTTGGTACGAAGAATAAGGGGGAGGCTGTTGGTGACTTCGACGGGCGTATAAACCCATTAGCCAGGTATTGATCCAGATAGGACTTCAAGTAGAGATTTTTGGTTTCCGTAAGTGCATAAATCCGACCAAAAGGATCCTGCGCGCCAGGTATCAGGTCGATCTGACAGTCATATCGCCTATGTGGCGATAATATGTTAGCCTGTTCCTTCTGAAAAACATCTTGATAATCTTGATATTCCCTTGGTAAGGTATCCAATGATTCCACCATCACCGACACTATTCCTTGAACAGATTTCTAGTTTGCCTGTGGTATAGATTTCGGGTAGCAGGTGTGGGCACATTCTTCAGAAAAGGCCAATCCCTTTGCACGCCAGTCTATGTGAGGATTGTGAGTTACCAACCATGGCATCCCTAAGATCAACCGGAACTGAGGAGCTTTGATGAGGTGAAACGTGACTGCTTCTTGATGTCATTCCTGACACAGAAGGGTTAATTCTGTTGTGCATTGGGTTACTGGACCAGAAGAAATTTCTGTACCGTCAAAAGTGGTTACCTTTTCAGTTGTTGGTTTTGTGCATAAGGGAAGTACCATTTCTGCTGCCAGATCTTGATCAATATAGTTTCCAACTGCTCCGCTGTCTATATACGCTTCTATGGTATGCATCCGCGACGGTCGATGATTGATCAAGATTACTGGTAGAGCAAAATGTGATGTCTGTGACTCATCCTTCTCGCTCGACAAGCGGACCTCTACGCGTGCCCGGCCTGGTAGTTTCCCGATTCTTTCCCATCATCTTCTTTTTCTGTAACGCCTACTACCTTTCTTGGAGTTTTCACTGGGTAGACCTAGAGGAAGTGACCTGATTTACCGAAATACAGGCACAACTGTAGCTGCCTTCTCTTGTCTCTTTCAATATTTGTTAAAGGAGGTTGTACTCCTCCGATCTGCATGGGTTCTGTGGCATTTTCTGGTGGATGTTGACCATTGTCTTTTGAACGTACGTACATGGGCCGGTTCTCGAGTCTACTTCGATCTGTTCTCCGATCCTGGAATCTGTGATACAATTGCACTACAAGGTTTATAAACTCTGCACAGTCTTTAGGTGGGTCTACCACTTGAGCAAGGACATCTTTTAGGTCTCTCCGTAGGCACCGACGAAACAACATGGTTCTTTTACCTTCAGGCCATCCTGCTTCCAGGACCAGTCTATTGAAGGCAGCAATATAAGTCAGTAAATCTTGGTTTCTTTGGCGGGGAGACAGGAGTTCGTTGTCTAAAGCTTGCCCATGCAAATGTCGAGCAAATAGCTTTTCCATCTCCTGTTGGAAACCCCGGAAATCCTGCAGTAATGGGTCATCCCAGCTCACTAAAGGTACCAACCAATCTGTGGCACTTCCACTCAAGTATGATAAAACAAAGGCCACCATTGACTGGTCGTTTGGGAAGGCCCCAGGTCTACAAATAAAATAGAGACGGCACTGGTTCGTGAATGTTGCGTACCTTTTGGGGTCTCCATTAAATCGTTCTGGTGGTGCCAGAGGTACTGCTCCCGGCAACGTTATCTGTACTGGGTTGACTGAAGATGGTGTAGCAACAGATGGAGCGAATCCGGGCAATGGAGTTTGCCCAGCCTGTGATTGTAGTAGCTGTTTACTTAGTTCATCAGTACGTTCTTTCGGGACTATTAATTCTCATTTTAAGGCATTGGTTTCTTGACGGGCTGCGTGTACCTCCGCACGCAATTGTCCCAAAAGCTGAGCTAAGTGGTCAGTTTCAGATGTCTCCATGACGCCCAGGTGGATAAGGTTTCGAGGCTTCGCGTTCTGTAACGCTCACCTGATATCCCCGGGGATGTCTGGAAGGCACTGGGATCTGGAACCCTGGATATGTAGTTGACCAGCGCAGAATAACAAATCTGCAATCACAGAAGGGAGAATTTGTGATAACTGTCTCTAATGGGTGAATCTCACACCTCCCTCTGACCGATCTCTCTCCAACTGAGTCTTTCTCACCTTAATGCTTTGTAGGGTGAGCTATCATGAGTCATGAGTCTGGTGCCGGGGCACTTGGAATTTGTTTTCGATCTGCCAGAGTTACTTCACTGGTGCAGTGCGCTTCTCTACGGGTCCAGGCCTGCTGTGACCCAGACTCTGCTGGTAGGCAGGTAGGTTTGTTAATTGTAAGTCTTCGTTCTGTTTTATGGTGGAAATCCCCTTAATGTCTTTAGCGTCTTCTTTTCAGGTATGAAGGTTTGATGCTGTCATGCTGAATGAAGAGGCACGTTCTAAGTTAAGTAAGGGAAAGCGCGAAGCGCGGTGTTCTTTATTGTCTTTTTGAAGCTAACCTGTGTTCTCCTCTTCTTCTCCTCACAGGCTGCTGCGGTGCTACGAGTGGACAAGAGCACGATGAAAACTGACCCCAGGGATCTGTTAAGGTAAGTTAAGCGCTATGCGGGTGTTAAATATTGAAAGCAAACCTGAATATTTCTCCTTTTCTCTTGCAGGGTGGAATTAGATGTTTTGGAAGCGCGTGCGTTCTAATATTGTTTTGCCCCATCTTGCTTTGCAGGTTGCGATGTTCGAACGAGAGCTGTAGCCGCAGGATGCTGGAATCCCTCAAGCTAGTACTCACAGGTGACGTTTCTCCTTCTCTCGGTTTCCACAGGTTGCGGCCCAGTTGAAATGATGAGCGTTGGGTAGTGTATTCCAGGTAAGACAAGTAATCTTGTTCTTGCAGGATTACAGGAAGATGCTGAAGACCAGGAGCTGGACACGATGAGCGTCACGCTGCTAGTTGCAGAATAACGCAAAGCATGTTCTGCAGTCTGGGTGTGGTTTATATAGCTCATGTAAAGTAGTACCAGGTAAAGTAGTTCCAGGCCCAGCCACACACAAAACACTAGACCGCATGGCTTGGTTCATAAGAACTGAGCTATGCGGTTGCTTCCATGTTGAATTCAAAGACCCATGTACATAAATGAAAGCAAGCCTGATAAGTCTCTCCTTACCGCATATGAGCCTTTTTGCAGAAGTTTTAAGGCCCTTAGGGTTCTGGTGGGAGCCTGCCTGTGGCACAGCTTGTGACTTCTAACAGTGGTCATGACAGTAAGACAAGGCATGGCTTATTTCGGATCCAGGTCCCTTGCTAACCCTGTCTCCATCATTCACGTGTATTCACTACTCGCCAAAAACAGCATTGGGACACAATATTGAGGCTGTGGCTGGTGGTGTGGGTAAGGCTCATTAACTTAACCGCTCTGCCATGTCTATTCGGCAGCTTGGACATTTCTCCTGAGCCCGGTCTCCTCCCTGGTGCAGAAATTTCACAGACATCTGCAGGTGTCGGTCAGATTCAGATGACTGCTGTTTCACAGCCCATATTCCCACTTATTCTACCCACTAATGCAAAGCAGTATTCAGTTCTTCAGAGACATAGGTAGAGTGGGGTAACCTCAAACGACATGTTATGGTTGCGATATAAATGAAACCTTTCATTGGGCTATGTGATTGAGAAACATTTATATGACGATAGCCGGATAATTACGAGCTTGGTGAATAATGAACGAGGCAAGCTTAGGTGTTTCCAACATCGAGTACCGCATAAAGAGTTGGTACACTTAAGATGGCCGCCACATTTTTAGCTGAGTACCATCATGTGAATAAGGCACACAAACACGTGGGGCTGTGAAGGAATGTTTATCCGAACCAGTGTCCAGAGGGCGGATGGCTTATACAGTTGAGAACAGTGGTGTTACAGAAGCGTAAGGCACCAATTGTAAGCAAGTGAGTGAAGGATGGAATGGGAGTGATATCTATTTGAGAACTGGCATTGGAGCATGACATATCATTTCAGGAGGATCATTTAGGAACCTTGAGGAAAATGCAGAATTTTAGTGAGTTATTTTAATGACATTTAGATTTTCTTGGCTTATATACATAGAACAATTCCCATTTTTAGGGTGGTTATATACTTTAAATAGATGCCTACAAGTATATTCTGTTTTGTTTATAGGTAGACATTCATAAGAGCATTATACTTCTGTTAAAGGATGACGCAAATGTATTTATTCTTTTGAGTCTAAAAAAAATGGAGTGGAGGGACAAACAGAAGTAACCTTATACATGTTTTGTAGGTAAAACTGATGAATGTATGCCAGAAGAACAGCAAACAAGCCCCGAGGTTGGATTTAGAATAATCCGAAATGCGTTGGCAAGATTCTTGGGGGAGTTACTAGTTACACTAAAAGACTTACTCCTGTGAATAAAATGTTTTCTGTTTGGAAATCGGACATTGGGAACTATCTGTGGAAATTGAGTTAAAGAAATGTTGTCATTCGTTTTGTGGTTTTTGACAAAGCTAGAAGAGTATTGTAAATGTATTTACTTAAACACTTTTTGTTTTAAGTTATTCGAATTATTGAAAGATAAGCATTGTGTTGAAAGTAATGAGATTAGTGTTTTTTGATTTGAAAGGAGGCATTCTCTTGGTCCTGAACTGAGAGTTGAGGGGATGAAGCAAGGGGAAGGGAGTCATTTCCCCTTGGGCTCGTTGTGAATTGTTCCAAGCCATACCAGGGGAAGGGAGTCCTTCCCCCTGGTTCTATTGGAAATTGTACAGAGCCACATCAGGAGAAGGGAGCCATCTTCCTGGAGAGATCATTGTGGAAAGACTGTCTGAAACCTGCAAGCTCGGGGGAAGGGAGTAATTCCTCCGGTATACTTGTTTTGAAGGAACATTTTCATTGAACCCCTTTCAAGAAGTAGGAGAAGTGAGCCATTCTCCTTAAAGCAGGAACTCTGTTACCTTTTTAGTTGTAGTGTGTGGGACAGAAGTAGGTTTTGACACAGGACGGTGGAAGTTACTTTGACAGACATTCTGACAGACCTTTTTAGTGTTTGATTTGAGGCAGGGAAACCCCTCTTAAAAATTAGGGATAGTAGAGGATTTCAAGATGGTGGCTTGGTAAGGAGGACGTGCAGCAGTGCACTCCGTCCCCCTTCCAGCAGCATTACAACCGGCACAATAAGGGAATCCCCAAAAACAAGGGGAAAAGCGCTGATCGTGAGAACCAGACAGAGAAGCTGAAGGGGCACCCAAGTAGCGGAGGGCAGACAACCGGCTGGAGGCATACTCGCCCCTGACCGCAGAAGTATTGGCGACCGGTGTGGCGGCACCACGGCAAAGCCTTGGCTGCAGGGAGCCCAAGACAGACCAGGGGACCACTCGCCGGCAAGCCTCCCTTTCCCCCCAGCGAGGTGGAAAACTCAACACCCCAGCGGCCTCCCATCCCCCGTTCGGTGTGGGTCTGGATTCCCGCTATCTGGAGGCCGGCAGCAGACGTAGGACCAGGAAGCACTGAGGGCCGGGCTCCCAGCGCTTCCAAGAAGGTGAGAGCACAGGAACTGAGGAGCTGAAGGGGAGGAGAGTGGCGGGTTGGCAACCACCTGCGCAAGGGGCGGCGGGATGCACCGGAAAGCCCCCCGGGCAGAGCAGCCACACAGGAGGTAACAGGTGCAAGCTAAAGCGCAGCCTCCCGAGGCACATTGTGAGACCGGCTCGACCCTGTGGGTGGGGTGGGCGGGGGTGGTCGAGGAGACCGGGCGCACCCCCCTCACACCTCAGTGCAAATAGCCCAGCAGCAGAGGTCCCGGCCCCCTCGGGCGGACAACCCTGCAGATCAGCAGAGAGGGAAGAGGATACCACCCCCGAGCATGGAGGACCCGATTGCTCTTCTCCTTCCCCAGGCTTGAAAACCACCAGCAAAGGAGTGCGCCTCCCCCCCACTCACACACTCCTGGCATCCCCTCTGCAGCAATATAAATTCTGTGGATGCAAAAAGGAGGGCACCAAACCCAAGGAAATCACAGAGAGGTCCTGAAAGGCCCAGAAGGGCTGGATATGGACACAGAAGGACTGCGGAAACCCCCAGCACAGCACAAGCAGGAACCCCTCTAGCACAGGAGCAGCGCTCTAGTCAAGAAAGGCCCCAACTCAAGCCATCCAGCACGGCTTGGGAGGGGCTGAAACACCCGGAACAAAGACACAGGCCAGGCCCACGCCGAAGACCCCGAGAGGCACCATCAGCCACAGCAGCAGTAGGCTGCAGAAAGCACACAGACCTATCCAGCTCCAAAACAAAAAGGGCTCACCCCACCATATCCCTGTGCCCGGGGGGCCGAGCTTCACTTCCTCAGACAAAAAAATCACAACATACTAGTAGAGGACTGATCCATCAGGCAGGGGTGGGGGCATCGGGCAGTGGGGCAACAGAGAGAAACACAGAACGGAGCACCCAGTTGCTGCCACTGGAGGTGTTAAAAGGACTCTAGGACCCAGACCACAGCCCAGATACCACTTGCCTCACAGGCATACACCCAAAGAAACGCTCCAACACATTCACAATGTCAGGTGGCAGAGGAAAGACAGCGGGAGATAAGAAACCCACCTCCAACATCCCCCGGGAGGACTCCCTGCAACAATGCTGGGCCAGAGAAACTGGAGAAGGGGATTCACCCCCACAAACACTGGACCAAACGAATCAGCGTCGGATGTCCAGAACCCAGCTTCCCCCTCGAGAGCAGCTACCAACGCAGACATGGAGACTTGCTTCTTGGAGTTTTCGAACAAAATGTCCCATGCGTTCCAAGTCCAATTCACAACCTTTATGGGGGAAATGAAGTAGTCCATTACAGAACTGAAGAGGGATATCACCAAGCTGGCGGACCGCACAGACACAACAGAAAGGGCCCTTCAGGAGGTGGTGGAAGATACTCGGAACATGGACATAGTGATGGAGGAGCTTGCGAGTGTAACCCACAACATCGAGCTGCAATGCAAGGATCTGGAGAACAGGTCCCGCAGATCTATTATCCGCATAAGGATGTTGCCGGAAAGAGAAGTGGACCCGGAGCTGAATGGCACCGTCACCCGAATCTTTGAAAGCCTCCTGAACAAGGACCACACAGCTGACATCCCGATAGATAGAGAACATACAACCGGCCCCAAGAGACGAGAACAGGGTGCAAAGCCGTGGGATGTGATCGCAGCACTGACCAGATACCCGCAGAAAGAACCAATCCCCTATAATGGGGCAGACATCCATCTCTACCAGGACCTGGCCCACACAACCCTCCTCAAAGGAAAAGAAATGGGTCCATTCTAGGAATCCTG
Organism: Ambystoma mexicanum; assembly: GCF_040938575.1. Lineage (NCBI taxonomy): Eukaryota > Metazoa > Chordata > Amphibia > Caudata > Ambystomatidae > Ambystoma > Ambystoma mexicanum. The sequence continues at coordinate 780,796,064 of NC_090928.1, forward strand.
CAAGGCAAGCAAATTAGATATCGCTGACGTTCCCCTGTGGGCTGCTATTCCACTGGGAAAGTAAACAGCATAGGGTCACCATGCTGCAAGAGGGACTGCAACTGCTCAACCTAGAGGACTAAGACGGCGCAGCGGAAAACAATCGACCACTGAGGCACTCCTGCCACCCCAGACCAAGGTAATGGTCGCAAGTCCCTGGGGCCGCAACCAACCCCCGCCAAGGGGCCCCGTCCCACAAATCCTCAGGCAGATACCCGGGGGACCGAAAACTGCCCACAAGCAAAGTGAGACCCAACACAGAATCAAGGAACTCGGAAGTGCCTAACACCTTCATGAAGGATGGGAGACGGGGGCGCACAAGCCGCTCTCTTGGAATACACATGGGGGTGGTAGGATACCCCGCAGGAAAGCCCTGGGAATTCGGGCGGGTCTCGCCTCCACTCAGAGCAAGTAGAGGACGCACAGGTGGAAGGACCCGCCACAGGGTAGGGGGGTAAGGGGGAAAAGGGGGTCAGGGGAGGGAGTTGTTGGGGAGGGAGGGACAAGGCTCCAGTTGGGGAAGAGCCTGAGGGACCACCGATCCAGGATCACTACAATGCACTAATACGGACATACCCACAAAGATGCTTAATCTACTCTCACTGAACATACAGGGTTTAAATACACCAGTAAAAGGGAGGAAACTTGAAAGGTTTCTAGTGCACCACGCTCAAGACATCAGAACATTGCAAGAAACCCACATCAAGAAAGCGGACTCCCATAGACTAAAGATTAGACGATTCCACACAATAATCCTTAACGCAATGAGCAAATGCGGGAGGGGGGCTCCAATTGGATTAAATGCAGGATTATTGGCCCAAATCATCTCCTACAAAGGCGATAGGGAAGGCAGATATGTATTAGTCCAGATGGCACGGTATACGCCCAGAATTCTGGGCAGGACAGCTTTCTCAGAACAGCGGCAGAACTCGAAGGGTTCGCCCAGGAGGGAGATTATACTAACAGGTGATTTTAACCTCATATGGGATCCCCTAAAAGACAGAAGCGGATGTACACAATGCCCGCAAGCTCCCTTGACACCAGCCCACCAGAGGAACCAACCCAGGTTTCACCTATTCCCATGTCCACCAATCCTTCTCCCGAATCGACTATATCTGGGGAACTCCAACTCTAGTAGGCAGGACCCAAACCATACACACACTATCACCCTTTCGGACCATGCGCCTATTTTACTGACACTAAACACACAATGCCCGCGGCAGGCTTCTGGCGATGGTCATACACGAAAGAGGCCTTATCCAACCTCGGCCTACGAGTGGACATAGAAACAAAAAACAAGGAATACTTTCGAACATATGAGGGGGCGGGCGTGGCAGCATCTACAATTTGGGACACCTTTAAGGCTACTCTAAGAGGGGAACTCGGCCTTGCGGGCTTGTTTGCGAAATCAGAAACACGCAATAGAAACGCAATTAGAAACGGAAATACAGGACATACTGGGGAGAATGGTGAGCAACCCAACACGAGCACTGCGAAAAGATCTCCAACATGTCAGGGGGCAATTAAACATGCTCCAAACTAAAAAGGCAGAATGGGGATTCCTAGCACTCAAACACAGGCATTATATGCACGCTAATAAAAGCAGATAGGCTGCTAGCAAGATAGCTCAACCAGAAGACCGCCGCCCAAACGATCAAAGGGATAAGCACCCCTCAGGCGGAGATCGTACACTCCACACCAGAGATCGCAGGCCAACTCGCTAGCTTCTATGAGAGCCTATATAGCTCGGATAACCCTGATGAAGGAGCCTAGCAGGACTACCTTATATCAACCACCCTTCCTATAGTTCCCAACATGGAATGCGAGGCTATGAAGGCAGATATCACACAAGAAGTTCTTCAAGCAATAAAACACCTCCTGTCGGGTAAAGCCCCCGGACCGGTTGTGTTCACCCCAGGGTTCTACAAAGCCTACAAACACATCCTAGCGCCCAAACTAGCAGCGCTTTACAACACCTTTGCCTCTGCGGGAATGATCACTCCCACAATGGAGGAAGCAAAAATCCTACTCCAAGCCAGACAAAAACCCCATACTATGCGGCTCATATAGACCTATAGCATTGATAAACATTGATGCCAAGATTTACACCAGAATACTGGCCAGCAGACTAGAAGGCCTGCTGCCTCAACTAATCCACCCAGACCAATCAGGGTTCATAAGCCAGAGACAAACCCACTACAACATCAGGAGGGTACCCCATATCCTCAAAAAAACACAGAAGACAGGCACCCCAGCGGTCTTCCTCTCTCTTGACGCTGAAAAAGCATTTGACAGAGTGGAATGGATCTTCCTCTTCAACACAATGGTGAAAATGGGCATAGGGCCAAAGTTCATGGCTATGGTCGGCTCGAATTCTAGTGAACGGGGAACTCTCGACCCAGATAAGATTGACCAGAGGCACCAAACAGGGCTGCCCCTTGTTGCCCCTACTCTTTGCCATTTATCTAGGACCATTCCTGGCCACTATACGTATGAATGGGGACATTAAGGGAATTCCTTTCTGGCGGGCAGAATATAAAGTAATGGCATATGCCGACAATATGCTCCTCACTTTAGTGGCGCCAGAGTCATCCCTCTCAGCAGTGATAATGGAAATTCAAAGATTCGGAAACGTGGCAGGGCTGAAAATAAATCTGGCCAAATCAGAGATTCTGAACCTGACACTGCGGACGGACGAGCTAACTCGGGCACAACACGCTTCCCAGTTTAGATGGGTCCATAAAAGTGTAAAAGTACTGGGAATACACCAAATCCTCCTCTAAGGGGCCTGTATGGGGCTAACTACCCCCCACAGATTGAGCAGCTCAGGAAACAACTCACTAGTTTGGTCCAACTCTCATCCTCTTGGCTAGGTAGGATCAATGCCATAAAAATGACAGTCCTCTCCAAACTATTATATTTATTTCAAGCGCTACCAATACCAGTGCCGGATCCGTTGTTCCGAGCAATATACAAACTCAAACTGGCCAAATCAGAGATTCTGAACCTGACACTGCAGACAAACTCATAAACACATACATTTGGAAGCAGAGGCGATCAAAATGTCACAGGCACGGACCAAAAGAGGAGGGCTGGGCCTACCAGACCTCTACCTATTATATAGGGCCGCCCAAGTTAGAATTATCAAAGACGGGCCATTCACTGACTTGGGGAAACTATGGCGATAGATGGACCAGGCCATAGTTGGAACTCTGCTCGGGGAAGTCCTCTGGCTACACAAAGATAACCACCCGCTTAATATGCACAAATCAGATATCACTGCAGTAGTGGAGCAACAATGGGACTGTCTGGTTCGTGTCAAACGTTTGACCTCTTTCCCTTCCCCGTGCACCACGTTCTTTGGGAACCTCGAATTTACCACAGGCATCCCCACAGGGGCATTCACAAAGTAGTGTGTACCTAGATTGGGGACATGTTCATGGGTCAAAAAATAATATAATTCCCCCAATCCAAGGAGGATTTGGGCCTAGCGGAAGCTGACAGAATGCAGTACCTCCAACTGTGTCATTGGTTAATGGGCCCCGAAATACAGGCAGCGGCCACCAGGACAATTCCTCACAACCGACCCCGGGGATAGGCGACTAATTTCCAACATATAGAAAATAGGCCTAGACATGGAACAACCCTGAACCACTAAATATATGAAGGCATGGGAGGAGACTCTCAGGGAACCTATAACGGAGAAGGAAAAGGAGGGACTATGGCGAGACATCCCAAAACTCACCCAAGCAATTCAGATAAGGGAATTTTGATACAAGTTAATGATACAATGGCAATGTACCCCTGCAAGGCTGAAGCAGATATATCCAAACTCGACAGGGCTGTGCTGGCGGGACTGTGGTGAGGCGGGAGACTGGCTCCACATATGGAGAGGCTGCCGCAAACTGAGGGGCTACTGGAATCAAATACACCAACACCTACATTCGATCTTTGGCACTGACCCACACAAAGCCCCCGAGAGAGGGGATTCTATGCCTGATCACACCACAGCGGAATCAATGGGCGAAACCTACCAGAAAGGCATATGTAATTTTATCGCTCTCAGCACTGTTGGGGGATCTTTGGCCTTCCGTTTCTGCGCTATAACCAACAGAGCACGATTGGCTCCTGAAAATCTGGCACTTTACAGCGCTGGAGTGGATGACCTACTCACTCCAGGGAGCACAAGCTAAATTTGCAACAGACTGGGAAGATGCGATGACCTTTCTGAGCAATGACTAAAGAATTAAAGCTTCTGTCCGCACACCCTGTGTGCCCTGGAAATAGGATAATTTCTGACCAGAGACACTGGAGTTTATCGGTGGGGGGGTGGAGGGGTAAAAGGGGAGGTGGGGGGGAGAGAACAGGGTTCTCTGTCCTGGCCATATGTTGATGGCGATGTGGTGTTGTGTCTTTAAAAATTAAATAGAAATACAGTTAAAAAAAGATTTTTGAGATAGTAAGGATCCTTTTAATTCCAAAATAATATAACCAAACCATGACACCTTTGTGTCAGCATCGTTCTTCAGAAACTGTGGAGCCATCAGAAATAAGAGTCGGACACAAGATTGTCATGTTTTTGGTTAAAGACTTATTGAAAATAAAAGAGGTTGGGAAAAGGCCTCTCTGACCTTGCTCAAGAGGAATTTCCCTAACTAAACAAAAACTAAGGCTCTGCCCATGTCATGATGTCAAAACAAAACTGTCCTGTGTCCAATGTTCTATTCTGACCCTCACATTACAAATGTAACCCTTAGATGACAAAGGGAAGTAAGTATCTTTAACCTAGAATGGTTTGGAAAAAAGTGTTCATAAAGGAAGAATAAACAACTTAAACAAAAGTTTGTTCAAGAAAAAGTTCTCAGTTCCAGAAGGTAGTTCCCTTCTCCTGTATTCTTCTTTATTCCTTGAGGTTTGCATACACTTGTGTTCGCTGGACCTCTTAAGGATAAAGGTCTTTGTTCCAGAGATTTGTTCCCTTCCTCAGAGTTCTTTTTTACTTCTTGAGTGTTAATTCACCGTAGTTCTTGGCACAGTACACTGTTTAATTTCACAATTTTTGGTCTCATTCAAGACCATAGTTCTTTGGGCTTCTCTTGTCCAAGTGCAACATTTGCATACATAACTTATTTAGCTTCACAGTTCCTTTCTAGAACAATTATTTGGACCTTTCTTGGCCAAGTGCAACACTTGAACACAAAACTTGTTTAACACAATCCTCTTTAATTGCCTGGTACATTCCCCTGCAAGGACTACTGATTCATTCCACACACTTGTGACTGCCTAGTATACTTCAATGCTAGGACCTCTGTTCATTTGGATTCATCCCTGCTCCCAAAGTTGTCTGTACATAGTATTCGATAATGTATCATCCTGATATATTATCTTCTTTCGCTTTCTTCGCACTGTAACTGTGTACATTTACACATTAGAAAGGGGTTTATTTGTGACTCAAATTCCCGTCTTTTCATATGTTCATCTCTTTTTCTATTTCCCACTTAAGTAAGGTAATTGTTCACACTCAGTGTTTTCGCCGTTGCGCTCTGGTGTCCCTGTTGCTTTTCTGAGGACTCGCCCATTTCTGTAGGCGTTGGTATCTTCTCACGCGGTCAGCCGGATTCCCATCTCCATACCTCTCAAGGTGTGTAGATCACATATAATAGCAGGATGTGCAAGTATTTTTCCTAATGCATAATCTGTATAACGAGTTCCCACTGGATAGTACCTTGCACATAAACCAGTTGGGCAACTTAAAGCGTGCATTGAATCAAAAAGGGGAGAAATGTTTCTAAAACAAACAGTGTGTTCCTTTTTCAGACCTATACGACGAGGCATCAGAAAGACATATCTGACAAATTTAGAGGATTCAAAGATATGACTGATAAATACGACTGATAAATTAAGGGCTCAGATCAAAGTTTGAGAAATAGGGGTCCATCAGGGGAAATAACGAGGCAGATGGCCGCCCACTCTGCTCTGGCCACAATTGGTAAAAGATGCGATGATGGCAGTGGATATCATTGACATTTTGATTATTCAATTCTTATATTGTACAACATGCCCTTAGGCCTCAGTGCGCACTAACTAGACATACAACAATACAAAAACAATCTTGGGTAAGGCATAACAAGACCAGAAAGGGCACAAAATGCCAAGGTTTATCAACAGTCTACTATCAACTTCAAATTGGAAGGCAGAGCAGAGAATGTATTACGATTTGCAAGGAGAAAAGGACGTTTACTGTGGCCGCAGCCAATAATTATGCAATTTCTACTGGCTTGCGTACACCACTCCTTCAACTTAATCCTGCGCAGAACCTTCAAATGAAAACCTCTAGCAATCACTGGAACAGTTCTTTCACAAAGCCAGGCAATCACCTTATTCCTAAGGGCCTCTCTGCATTCCAGTTTTACAGGGTGCATAACATTAGTAATAAAAATGTTTCTTGGATCCAGAGCAAACTCTCGTAATGACTTACCGTCAATATGTGGCATCTGTGATTTCCCAAATCGAACAGTCCCTAAAGGGGTAGGGGGTGATTTTGGTATGGGCTCCAAGAGCACCACATGATGACAATGGGCCCAGGTCCACATCCACTGGAGCCGGCACTGCATGAACATGCCCCTCAGTGCCACCAAAAATAGATAAATGGCATAGAAATAGGAAGATGCTGGATCACGTCTTCAGATATCAACGGCTTGAATATATTCATGTCACCTAACCCAGTCTGGCTACTTTTATCCTCTGCAACAATAAAGTCAAATTCTTGATACAAAGTTTGGCAGCCCACATTAACCATATCAGCAGTCCAAGGTGTATCTGTTTGACATGCGTTATTCACCATGACAGGGTGCACCATTGTGGCGATATTGTCCAACAAATCCAACCATAAACAAAAATTATGATGATTTCTACATTGAAGTCGATCAGCGGCTATTCTTACTTTTAATAACTGCCACTGGGGAGAGCTAAGCTGTTTGATTTTGGCTGGGTGTTCACAATTGAATCCCAGATTCTCCACAGGGGAGGTTATTATTGTATCCCCAATTTCAGGCCATGACTGAGTGGATATAGACATCACCTCTAACTAGGGAGTTGGAGCGTCGCACATGGTACCCTATCTTGTCAAGACCATCTCTCAGGAGGATGTGTCAACAATTAACCAATTGTAGTCCCTGCCACAAGTGATTGAGCCGCTAGCCCCACTGCACTGCCACACTCTGCAGCCACCCGCTGCAGGCAACAGTAAACAGAGCGCAACAAGCCCCAGGCAGGGTGTGATGCGCTCACCATTCTAATGCAACTTTCTGGCCGCCAGACTCCGTAAAGCCCCACTGCAACACAGCCCAGCATAGCCCAGCAAGACAGTTTTGGGAAAGAATGCGGTACAAGTCGCTGGCAGCAAGCATCGAGCAGAGGGACAGACAGGAGGAAAGGACCTGTAGGACCGCATAGGTGCTCACACAGTCAAACAGCCCACCATCAAGCGGCACCCCGACAGGATGCTTCCGATACCCAAGTTTCTACATAATGGAGTTCTCTACTAGTGTACGGCCCATCCCCTGACAGAACAAGCGCATGGACAGTACAACTGCCCCGCTATCGACTGCTGCTACACCAACGAGACCAGCTCCAACAGCGAGGTCTGCAAGGGTCACAGGGGGGCGATCGTTCAGTACCCTGTATTAGTTCAGAGAGTTACAGCTCCCCAACATCTGTTCCTAGACCTCTCCAATTACTAGATATTCAGACACAGCGCAGCCTGTGTGTTCGCTGAAACATGCACTTGGAGAGATGATGCTCCCAGGTTTTCAAAGATATCCGTTTTGTCTGTGTTTGCTGTTTCCCTTACAAGGGGAAGGACCAACCACAGAAGGGATTCACACGCAATCCAAGTACAGCTGAGGCAAGTGCCGTGAAGTACCACCAGCATGGGCAAGCAAGACACTCTAGTTACTGTGCATGTCCAATGGTCCTCAGGGGACCTCAGGTATATGGTCAAGAAATTCCCTAATATTAGGAGGGAACCCCAGCTATTTGCAGAGGAAAAGGACATGGGGATTCAGTGCTACAACCCCTCTTGGGCTGATATGAGGATGCTGCCAGCTGAAGTCAGGTAGAGACTCCTTCAGCAAGGCCAATGGCCTACTGAGGACCCAGGAATGAGTATGGTCGTAGAACTAGCCAGACATGTACTGTTAACTGCACTTCTTGCAGTGACCCCCAGAAGAACTGATTACAGTAGATACACAATTACAAAGCAGACTAAAGGATAGTCACTGTAGGATTATTTGGACAGAATGAAAAAGAGTATTCACACAGCACTCGGGTATAACAAAGTCAGAAGATACCGAACAGGACTACAATCGAAGTACCAACAACTTAAAATGATTTGCGCTGGGTGGCAGACTAAACCCTGCGCTGAACTCTTGACGGTGGCAAACCACTGTGTCACTACTCAGGAACAGAAGAAAAACCATTGCAAGATGAGAAAGAGGGTGTGAGGGAGAGGAAGAAGTTCTCCACAGGATGCACAGAAAGGGAAATTCCACAGTTCAACAGTCTGTAACTATTCTAAGTCGGTGGACAACAAAAAATGAATGCCTTTATTGACTCCAGTGGAATTTTCCACCCACCACCTCCAGAACAAGGCTCATTTCAACAAGGCTCATTTTTAAACCCTAAAGCCCCAAGTTTAAACCTAATAAATCATCACTCATTGCCCCACATAAGGTCCAATACTGAGGCAGCCTGAGATAACATTGTGTCATGAATCTCTTAATCCCAGGAGATCAAGACAACCTTTTTGTTAAACATGTGATAGGGTACCAAACCATCTCTTGTCTAGTAGACACAGGAGCTAGTAAGTGAGCAATTAATTCCTACCGTTTCCCCAGCATCCCTTCATCCTCCTTGACTATCAATGCTGTAGGTATATCAAACGTCCCCATGCCACGTCTAGTCTCTGAACCAGTCTGTTATACTAGGACCCATTACTAATGAACACACATTTCCCTTGAGCCCATCAGTCCAAAGAAATGTGTTAGCAGAGACCTTTTATGCAAGCTGAACAGACTGCACCATCTATTGTACCCTGCATGGAGTATTTCTGGAAGTCCCCAACAGAAGCTCTATGCTGCAAGACACACCATTGAATTTAACATTCGCTGGATGAACGCATGTCTCTAGAAGAAACCCGGACTGCTTGCAACAATCCCAAGCTCACGCTGGTCAACACATGATATTGAAGAAGGATGTATACACAAAGCAGTGCAAGTCACAATTTAGGGAGATCGCACAAACCAGTTACCCAGAATGTCTCAGTATCCGTTAAACCCAGCGGCAGGGGGTGTGGCCTCGGTAATACAGTTGCTTTTGAAACAGGGAAAAACAGTCCTGACAAACAGCCCATGCATTTCTACGATATTACATGTAACGAAGGAAGGGAGCAACACATGTAGATTTGTTCAGGATCTGAGGTCTATGAGCACTTCAGTATTATCTGCTTTTACATCAGTCCCTAACAGAGTCCCCGTAATTTACTGTTCCCTTCCAACAGTGCCACACTTCACTGAAGCAGTTCTGCATTCTTTTCCATACCAATTCACCCAGGTAGCAGGTACGGATTCGTCATTTTTCATCAAGGAATTCAGTAGAAGTGACCATGCCTCCCACAGGGGTGGACAAATCTCCTACACCCTACAGTCAATAGCTGAAAAAGGACTAAGAAAAGGTCAAATTCCCTAGACAGTTCTAGTACAGTATGTAGATTTCCTTTCAGTACCTCCTTCACATGATGCTTGTAAAGAAGACACCAAGGTCCTCCTAACTACATTAGTACTAAAGGGACAAAGCAGAAACTACAACTATGTAAACTCAACATTATGCAGGGACACATGTATAATAAATACATGTAAAGACGCCATTTCTAAGTTGCCCAAACCCCATTTAATAACACAAAAGCAGAGCATGTTGGGGTATAACTGGTAGATAGTGGATTCAAGATTGTTCAATAAAAGTTAAACCACTAGAACAACTGACTAAAAGTAATACCACAGAACCCTTGCAGTAAATGGAAGAAACAGAAAAAGCATTTGAAGTAGTTACAAGGGTGATGTCAAAACGGACCAGTCATGGCTGCCCGATTATCAAAAGAAATATTCAGTATATTATGACAAAAGAAATGGATAACATTTAGCTGTCCTTACACTGATATGGATAACAGCAGAGACAGAGAGCTTTCTACAATATAGTACTACAGTACTGCTCTTTACCTGGCTGCATCCAGTTTGCCCTCATGTCTTAAGGTTAGTAGCAGGTGTGGCCATCGAAGTACAGTGAATGCATAGTATTAGGATCAGCAATGGAGGTAGCTGTCCCACATTCAAAAACAGCTCTATCAATGAAAACACAAACACAAGACATGTCCCTATCCTTACTGACCTATATGTTTGCTGCTAAACTCAGCAAACAATCACGCTGATATGTTGCCTTGTCCTAAACCCTGCATCACTGTCCCATACTGAACTGGATGGAAAACTCTACGGCTAAATCACAGGACTGTCTTGCCTTAAAAGACAAACTTTTACAGTCCATACAGACTTCTCGTACTTTGTGGACAGATCTTGGACTAGAGATTAAAACAGCCAATTAGGGGTTTGTTATGCAGGTTTCTCATCCTAGGAAGTAGTAGAAAGCAATAAATTGCCCAATTTCTTTCAAGCACAGGTAGCAGAGTTATTTGCAGTGACACGTGTGTGCAAACACGCAGAACAGACTGGCAGCATCTTGTAAGGAACTCATGGTGGCAACAGTAACGACAGACACAAGTGATCACAGTTTGAGGGCGTTTATTAAACTGTATAGTGGGTGAGAAAAACGCCTATTCTAAACCTAAATCTAAGATGGGAGCAAGCTACGACCAACAATAATAAGGCAGTACTAGTGGCGTCTTGTAAAATAAAAAGGGCCTATACTTAAAAAACCTATTGCCAATCCTTACCGCTAAGTTACAAAATAGTGTGGGATGATGTTCATCAGAAAAGAAAGAAGTGTTCACAAAATAAGTCAGGAAGGTATGGCTGGGTCTCCCTTCCCCATGTTTTAAGCACGGGACAAGGTGGAACTCCTGAGCAGAGCACACTTCTGGGCCTCTGTAGCACAAGTTTCACAATTCCACTCCGTGATATCAGAACCTTCAGGGTCACTTTGCTACAAAATCTCTTGCCTTAGAAGACCTGATCAAAACAACAAACACAAGTTATTTTGGTGATCTTGCACATCGGCCGATTGCTCTTTGCTTCTTGGATCTCCCTCTGCCGGTCTCGGATCCTTCTTGCATTGTGGGCCTCCCACTCTCGGATTCACTTCTGCCTTTCACTCTGAATATCAATACTATCACGATGCAGGATTGACTTCTCTTAGCTTTTCCTGTGCCATCCCTCCGTCCAGTTCATCTGTTCAGAAAGTATGGTTTCCCTTCTCCTAGCTTTCTCTTGGCAATGGGTCAGTGACTTTCAATTGTACAAGGGATTTGACGTGACCCTTGTAGGACCACTCTGACATCTCATGCCACCGTTTCCTACGGCCTTCTGGTACTTGAAGTTTCAACACAAAACAAAAGGGGCCAGCGAGAGTCCTAGGAATGAGCACTACTTCTGCGCTTGACCACTTTGCAGCTGGCCATTCTCTGGGCTTTCCCAAAAGTTCCAACACACACAAGTTCTTTGTTCACAAGTTCCTTGCGTTCATATAATGTTACTTATGGCAACCTTGGGCTCAATACAGTTCGGTTTGCGATCAGCTTTTTCTGACTCTCTGGCTGTGCTGAATCCGTTGGCTTGTCTTGCTTCTGGAGTCAAGGACGGTACTGCGGTAGCCAGCGTGCCTCCTCGCCTGTGCTATCAATGCCGCAGGTCCCTGTGCACCGTTGACATCGGTTACTCCACACGTCCGCTGTAAATCCTGGTCTTGTTTCCTTTTTCGGAGGCTTCGCAGGTCTGGGCACTTCCCTCTGTCGGTCTTTCAGCTCTTGCCACCTTTCTTCTCCTTTTGAACTGACGTCTTGGATTAGCTGCTTCCTTGCACAGTTGGCCTTGCTCATAGTGTGCTCTGTGCTCTGCCTGTTATCCCTGTGGGGAAGGTATAGGGCCGTCAGGTGTGTGTGGTTATTGTTAATTGCTGGACTCTGCCTGACACTTGTGTTGGGGAGGTAAACGGCTCTGGTGTTAGTCTGTTGTCTGTCACAGTGTAAGAAAGTGTTTGTGTCGGAAAAGGGGGTGGGAGGGTAGAGGTTCTAAATATCCTAAAGGGAAGGATGGAGAAAAAGGCATTACAAGGGAAACACGAGGGTATTCTCCCAAGTAGATTCCGAGAATCCCTTATTCAGGTGGCCAGGGAAGAAGTGGCGCTCTCTTATCCCAACCCTATGGGCAGACGAGTGAGGAAGGATCACCTAGGTAGGGGAACCTGGGTTTGTGCTCTGGGGAATAGTCCACGTGAGGCGCGGTATTGTACCGGGGAAGAAGGAGAGGAGACCTTCATAGGTTGTACCACATCTGTGTCCCATCCTCCTGATGAAGCCCCCTTACTATAATTCCACCCCTTACACCTCTGGTAAACCAATTAAAAACCCAAACCCCGTTACAGTAGGCAACAACCTCTCTCAGAATCCTTGTTTTCATGTTGCCTACCGAAATAATACTCCCAGTCATTCTTTTTCAAAACGTTCTGATTATAATTTCCTGCACTCCCAATCTGCGGCAGACAAAATACTAACTTTCCTACAATTCCTCTTAGTTATTTTATGATAATAATCCCGGTCATTCCTGTTTGTTTCACAAACCCTACCAATCTCACCCTTCTGAATATACCAAACCCCCTAGGACGAAGAATATAATTTCTCATGTGACCCCACACTCCCTTTTTCCACACAAACACTTTCTTCTGACACGAAAGACAATGGACTAACACTAAAGTCGTCTATCTGAATGTCCCAACCAAAGGGTCAGGCAAAGTCGGGCAATTGACCAGCACAACTCACACCTGACAGCCCTTTACTTTCCCCACAGGGATAAAAGGTGGAGCACAAGAGCACAAGACGAACAAGGCAGACCGCACAATGAGACAGCTATCTAGGCACAGCAGTTCAAGAGGAGGAGAAAGATGGCGCAAACCGAGAGGTGTGACCTTGCACTTTCCGACCAAGGCCCATGAAACCTCAGTGGAAGGAATTGTAAGACTGCGAACAATAGCCCAAGTGTGTTGCAGCAGAAGTCAATGATACGCGGAGCGTGCCTACGCTGATAAGCCTGGCAGAGGTGGACGCCTGCTACTGTGGTACCGGCCTTGACACCCGATACGGAGAAAGCCAATCGGTTCATCACAGGTGGTGAGTTGAGGGGAGAACCGATAAAGAAACCGAACTGCGTTGAACAAAAGTAGCAAAACGGCTGATGACAGAAAGCACAAAGAACTGTTAATGTAAAAGGGGAAAGCCAGCTGCAGATGAGCTAGGCACCAGTGGGTGCTCACTCGAGAAACTTTGGGCGATTACCCGATTGTTGAAACTACTAGTACCAGAAGGCCTTGGGAGAGGCGAGAAGAGGGTCAAAGTGGTCATACAGGGTCCTAGTAAAATCTTCTACAGTCGAAAGTCTTTGACCGGCAGATAATCATGAAGCTAAGGGAAGTGAATTCCACTTTGTAAGAAAATAAAAAGGAACTGTGCGATTGGCAAGAGTGAACCCGACAGAGGAAGGGTGAAGTCTAAAGTTCTAAAGAACAGTGTGTTGACAAGTGTGAACCCGGCAAAGGGTTGTCCACATTGAATCATTTCAAAGGACATTAAGATTCTTGAATGCCACAGAAGGAATTGTTTTGAAAGCAGTGGTGAACCCGACTGAGGGAGGCAAACAGTTGAGAAGGATCTGCGCCCAGAAGAGGGGGAACCAGGGGTGAAAAACCATCACCCCAACAACACATGAAAGCAAGCGAGAAATCATTTTTAAAAATGCAAACCAGAGTGAAAAGGACAGAGGGAGGTGGATTCTCAAGAGGGTTTGAGGCCCGGAAGAGAGTTCCCAGGGGTGAAGAATTATCACCTAAAATACAATCCAAAAGGAACTTATTTTGTTTGTTAATTTTTAACCTATTAGGCCATTTGAAGCACGAAAACTAACCTCCAAAAGGTGCCGATATCGCTAAAAACTGTTTAGGGACCCCGGAAGAGGGGGATCCAGGGATGAAAAGGCATCACCCAGCGTACAAGCAGAAACAAACTTTTATTGTTATTTTGAATACATCAGGTCCTTGAATGCAAGAGACATTTTACAGAACAAGAGACTTGGCCATTGACGGTCCTAATAGCCGAGAACGGAACTGTCATCTAGTGCTGGGAAAGCTCGAGCGTGTGCGGTGCTCCAATGTCACGTCACGCCTTGTCCCGTGCTCAAAACGTAGATAAGGGAGACCACAACTACCATATCCTGACTTATTATTTGTGAACACTTCTTTATTTCTTGTGAGCCCTATCCCACACTCTTTTGTATTTAGCATAAGGATTGGCAATAGGTTTTTCTTAGTATAGGCCCTTTTATTTGACAAGACACCACTAGGAGTGCCTTATTTTGATTGGATGGTCATAGCTTGCTTCCATCTTAGATTTAGATTAGGCGTTTTTACACCCTACCTATACAGTTTAATAAACACCCTTGAACTGGGATCAATTGTGTCTATTCTTGATACCATGCCTTCCTTACAGAAGGGGATACTACATCTCAACTTTTGGTGTTGCACTTCCACTCCCTAAAGACCCCTCATCCAGATGATCCACCCCCACTGGTCAATCCCCAGGAACTGGATCCAATAGCAATGCTATATCCTGTTCACCTGGAGGACAGATCTCCGTGGACTAGCCGGGTGAGACACCTTCAGGTTTCTCACAATCTACACTAACTCCCGATACGCCTACACGTTGTCCAGGGCTTCGGTCAGCTGTGGAAGCAAAGAGGCTTCCTGATGAAAAAACAGACATACAATGATTTTTTTAAGGGATTGATTGTTCACGTTGATGCCTAGAAGGCTGGATTGGGGGCTCTACTAAGTAATAAGGTTGTCATATACACTATTTTTAAATACCCAAAAGTACAAAGCAGTAAATGCAACAATGGCCACAACCTTTAATAAGACCTCCACAATCACCCTAGCTCTGCGACTAAACCTTCCCCTAACCAACTACTACCCTCAACTCTTACAGAAGGACTAACCCTTCAGCGCGCTAAAGCGTTTTATTTGCATGCTATTCAATACAAAATCAAAGGAAAATGAACAGTGAACCTAACTCCAATCCCATCATCAACTTGCCACAAATGATACAGCCCTTACCCTAACCCAAACCCTTGCTCTAATACTAACCTTAGCCATACCCGAACTACAACTGTAACACTTACCTATATGCTTACTTTGCTCTAACCAATACGTTAAACTAACCCCTATCCTACGCCAACATTACCAGCCCTCCCACACTTCCCTATGCCTTTCTTTAAAACATACCCAAACCATTACTCTATTAACCCTAGCCTTCCCAAAACCCCTAACGACTAACCAAACCCCAACCAGCCCTGCAGCAACCACCCTAACGCTTACCCTAATTCTAACCAAAGTCTGTACTCTAACCAAAGTCTGTACTCTAACCATAACCCCTATTCTAACCCTAAACTAGGCCATCACAAACTAACATATAACCCTCCTTAACCCTAACAATTCTCCTAGCAGCACTGCATTTTGGGCTATTATTCCCACTCCATTTTTGACTACTTTTTCCACTGCAGAGGTATTTTCACCACTACTTTTTCACAGGTTACATTTTTGCTGGCAACATTTTCACTGAATACCAAATATTTGGAGGCATTACTATGCTATATGCTTGGAGGAAAATGTTCCTTAGATTGGCATTGCTGGACCGAATGAAGTATAAAAATGCAGGTTTAATGAGTAATGTATGGTATCTGGCCATGCAACCATATTCATTTTCAATCAGCTACCGACCAGAGAGGAAACATAAAAATGCTGATCTGCTTAGGGACCCAACAAAAATTGACTGTAAAGTTATTTTGGTGGCTACCTGTTCATGAAGTCTCAGAATTTGTAGTGTAGGGTTTATGGATATGGGGTTTTCTGGGTGAATGGGCCCAAGAGTGGAACGTATGGAGTGAATTGGCAGTTCTTCACAACTTCCACAGGAATGAAGATGAGGATTTAAGAGGACGTGAATGCAATGATCGCTCCTGGTGGGATGGATGTGTGGTGGGGTTGAGGTGGATGCTAGGAATGTGAATAGAAAACAAATAATTTGGGGGGCGTGGCCAGGAGCTGACTCGACTGTTATGCTTGCCTGAGAGCTCCTGCCTGGCCCAATGCGCCTTTTCAAATAAATACTGGTTTTGCGCTCCCGTTCGAGCCCGGGATTGCTTCCACCGTTGGGGGAAACACCTCTGCACCCACCGACCGAGTGGGTCCTTGTTTCATCCCAGAACTGATCGATGCGATCTCTCAGCAGCCCCGGGACCCCCTCGGCAGAGAAATGGCCGCCGTAGCTCCTAGGCCGGAGCCCGCCCAAGAGGGGGCGGAGCAGTCATAGCGTCCCTGCCGAACTGCTGCCGCAGATACTGAACCTTCATGAACCCGCTCGCCGCCCGCTAATTTGACCCACTGCCTCCGGACCAATATACAGCGCCAACCGAAGCAGCACTACGCCTTAAGGCAGGAGGACCGCCAGCTTCCCGCCATCCCCCACCTAACGGGACACGACCGCTAGCCCGTCTCCTCCCTCCCGGGCTCCGGGATTAGGCGGCACTGTGGTGTGCACGCTCAAGCCGCTGACTTGCACACAGCCCACGCAGGTGCCCATCAGCTCCTCTTCCGTTCCACCCGAGCCCGGGCGCCACAGCGCTAGCCAAGTCCGTGCTCTCCTCCTCCACGCAGCAGGGCAACGCAGCCACTATCTCCGCTGGGGATCCGGCCCACGAGCTTCACGCCATCTGCTCTTGGCACCGGACAATGTGAAAGGCGTCTCAATCAGCCCGGGTGTTTCTGCCATACCCACATCCGGGAGCGCCCGCTACTTTTCCTGCACCCACAGATCCCCCAGGCCCGACGGCCATCTTGCTTCTCCCCTTCGGATCTCGGATCACCCGACGCTGCAACAGGGCCTCCAGCCCACTTCGCAATAGCATCAGTGGAAGATCTTTCCCCCTGCCAACCCTGCCGCTGCTCCCAGCACAGCCCTAGCCGAAGACCCGAACTCGCACCTCAATTCCTGGGACAGCCCTCAGACCCTGATCTCCCCTCCCTCCTCTGCCTCCCACACCCCACCTCGCAGCATCTCTGGCCCTCGGTCCCCCCTGGACCCACGCTCCACAGGCCTACAGGGGTTGCAACCCCCACCATCCACGCAGGCTGCCCCGGGGACGCGGACCCCCCCCTCATCTGACTTGGACTGAACAGTCCCCCGCATCCGCGGAGGGGCCTCCAAGGGGCGTTCTGCGGATCCCGGGAGGAGAAAGCTTCGCTCCGGGGCATTCCCTCCCCCCTCCCACCCTCCCTGGGGACGCGGAGGGACCCCGGAGCCATAACATCATACAGCAATGCAGCAACACACCAGAGCCAGCATCAAGACGTGAGGAGTCGGGGGGAGGAGGGCATCTTGCCTGACCCAGGGGGGCAACTGGAGTGATCTCCCGCCTCCTGGGCCTCTGGTCATCAGGCCACATCGGATCTATCCTACAAGCCAACATAACCCCTCCCCCAACCACCTAGAATCCCAGCACCTCCTGAATTTCTTCAAACTCCAGATATATACGCTTCAGCGCAGACGGTTGCCGTCCTGGGACTCGGAGATCCATCACCAAAGCTTCCCTTATCTCACAAAATCCTCATTGTCTCACCCACACTGTGGTGTTTCCAGTCACACCCTCCCACCCACAAAAATGTCTAGAAGTGGGAAGGTAGCTAAACAATCTGACATTGTCGCCCTCATGGCTACCTCGGCAGCTGAAAGGGCCAAGAAAGCCGACCCACCGGAGGACACTAGCAAGAACAGCAATCCCTCATCCGCAGGATCAGACCCCATTCCACCACAAGTTGCAACCAAAACCGATCTGCAAAACCTACAAGCGGCCCCAACCAGGGAAATCCAAAAAAGTACTGAGGAAGTCACTAAGAAAATAAACTCACTGGACAAAAGAGTGGGGGAAGTGAGCACCGGACCACCGAAATAGAATCTGAGGTCTGTGACCAAAGATTTGAAATTGAACTTGACAAGGACAGAATAGACGCCCTTGAGGCGAGATGCATCGCCCTCGAAGCAAAACAGGAGGATTTGGAAAACCGATCAAGGAGAAACAACATCAGAGTCCGAGGTATCCCAGCCACTGTCCCAGAGTCAGAACTGAAAGCTTACATATTGGATCTATTCCGATTCATCATCACCCTTCCAGAAAACTCCCCCCTCGAATTAGACCGGGTACACAGAACAGTTCCAAGGAAATCTTCCACGCTTCCCCCAGATGTGTTGGCCAGGAGACACTTCTTTCAAATAAAAGAGGACATTATGCGGGAAGCAAGGCAAATGCGACAGATCACCTTACGAGGGTCCACGATCTCACTTTACCAAGACCTAGCAAACTCAACTCTCCAGAAACGGAGAGCACTGCGACCCCTGACGGTCTGGCTGCAAGATAAGAAAATTCCATATCACTGGGGATTCCCCACTTCAGTGAAATTCAAATGGGATGGATCACAGAGACAAATACAGTCGTTGGAAGAGGCAGAGAAACTCATGGGCATAAACAATGCGGTTGCCAACTCTGAACCCGATGAATCAGTACGCCCTCAGCGGGATGGCTCTCCGGGGGGAACGTGGTCCAAATCCAACAGACGGCGCAGACTTAGGGGCCCTCCGAAGAAAGACAGCGACAGGGGATGAGCGTATGTAAATGGCCCCCTGGTCCAGGAGTCCGTAGACCCCTGGCACATGGTCCATTTCAAGCCATCCAAGGCCCTTCCGGAGCTATAAAAAGCAGAGCACAATCATTTGCACAGAGGCGCAACCTCCGACGAGCTTTTCCATGGTTCAGCGCGGCGGCCCAGTTGGCCCACACCGAGCGCTTTGGTGCCACTAGTTCCCCAGTGGCAGTAGGAAAACGTTTCTCCTACCAGTTCAACGTTGGGAAGGGGGGGAGGGACAGGGGGGATGCATTGGACTTGCACGAACAGCCCCACCGATACGGATATCACCCGTCCCTGACCTCACCCGAGGACTCTATAATACAACATGCAACAACAACCGAAATCAGATTCATAACTCAATACAACCGCTACATCCAATCCAAGACTCACAGTATAGGCTGGGGGAAAGATTCATGAGACACATTCTACACTACATCGCAAGAGATGGCTAACTCGTACGAATTAAGAATCCTCTCCTGGAATATCCAGGGGATGAACTCACCAAGAAAACGCAGATCTGTTGAACACCGCCTTGGTCACCTATCCTGAGACATTGTCCTACTGCAAGAAACATCTGCTAGCGGAAGATGAACATCGCATAAAATTCAAGAGATTCAAGCAATCTTTCTTCGCCTCCTCTGGCTCGAAGAAAAGGGGAGTGGCAATTCTACTCAGTGACAAAATCCCACTGTCTAATATCACAATAAGGAGAGACCCAGAGGGCCGGTACCTTCTACTCAAAGGCTTCTTCCAGGAACTTCCCGTCACGATTGTGTCAATCTACAGCCCCAACACCTCCCAAAACAGCTTCCTCAGTGTAATCCTCCCAATCATTTTAGCCTTCCGTGAAGGCCACTTGTTCATAGGTGGAGATTTCAATGCCACACCGAACCCACAGCTAGATAAAACGCTTCCCCCTACGAGGGCAGACTACACGCAGGCCCTGGCCTTAACCAAGCTATTCAGAGAAACAGAGACAGTAGATGTCTGGAGAATACAAAATGATACCTCAAGAGACTACACGCACTACTCCAATGTCCAGAAGGGATATTCGAGAATTGACTTCATTCTAATCCCTGGCATCCTTTATCCATGTGTCAACAACGCAGAAATCCACATATGCATGATCTCCGACCACGCGCCAGTCTCTGTGAATATAGCCATCTCAGGCCAGAAAAACCCCATCCAGAAGTACTGGAAGCTAAATGACTCAATACTACTAGACATCAGTATAAGAGCTGAAGTGGAGGTCTCAATATCCAACTACTTCAAGGAAAACACCACGCAAACATCCCCCATCAACATAATCTGGGATGCAATGAAGGCGGTGGTCAGAGGTGTACTGATAGGGGCTGGAACGGAACAACGAAGGATCTCAAACATAGCTGCATCCAAACTTGAAAAAGAAGTACCCTTATACGAATCACAGTTAAAAGTTCAATACTCAAGAAAAACCGAACGAGCCTTGAGGAAGGCGAAGACCGCCCAGGAAATGCATTGCACCGACCGGACAGCCAAATCCCTAGCGTATACAAAACAGTTCTATTACACTAAAGGGAACAAAGCAAACAGGATACTGGTGCAGAAGCTAAGAGCGATCCGAAGTCGAAACAACATACTCAAACTACGAGCGGAAAACGGAAAGGTGCTTTTCTCTGAGACAGATAAAATCAATGAACTGATGAGATACCACAAAGCTATAATGACCAGCGAGCCAACAATCCTGGAGGACCTACCAGTATATCTGGGGGCGCTGCCATCCCACAACCCCTCCCAACTAGAACATCTGGAAGCTCCTATTGTAGACGAAGAAGTCATAGAAGCCATCAAATCCCTCAAATCCTCTGCACTGGGCCCAGATGGCCTGACTGCAAACTTCTACAAGAAATTCGCTGGAGTGCTGGCCCCCCAGTTATCCACCTTATTTAACTCCTTCTTATCCACGAGATCAGTCACGAAATCCATGGGCGAATCAATCACGGTCCTGCTGCACAAACCCGGGAAGGACCCCGAACTGCCTGATTCCTACCGTCCGATATCACTTTTAAACAATGACGGGAACATTTTCGCCAAAGTGTTAGCCAGAAGGCTAGGCCCGATCCTCCCAGGCTTAATTGACCAAGATCAGACAGGGTTTATCCCTGGAAGAGGGACTCATGACAATGTTAGCGAACAATTAACCTTATTGAGTGCACCCACAAATCAAAAACGGGGATGGCAGTGATCTCACTAGATGCCGACAAAGCCTTCGACCGAGTGGACTGGGGCTATATCCAAGCAGTCCTGCAACGCTTTGGCTTCGGCCCCAACTTCACGTCATGGGTCATGGCCAACTATCAAATCCCCACCACACATCTCCGAATTAACGGCTCCAGGTCAGATCTCATTCACATCACAAGAGGCACCAGACAGGGCTGCCCATTATCACCCCTACTCTTCGCTCTGTCCATGGAACCCTTCGCTGCTAGAATCAGACAAAACGAGGGCGTGAAGGGAATTCAGGTGGGTGACCAGGAGTATAAAATCGCACTATATGCCGATGATGTGCTATTGACCGCAACAAACCAGTCAACTTCCCTGGGGGCACTGCGAAAGGAGATCGAGGAGTTTGGGGCCTTACCGGGATTCAGGGTCAACCTGTCCAAATCCTCAGCATTACCCATCAACCTTCCCTGCCAGGAGAGGGTCCTTCTCTCCTCACTCTCACCAATCCCCTGGGCAAATGAGGCAATTGAATACCTCGGAGTTCGGATCACCAAAAACCCATTGCGTTTGTACTCAAACAATATCCCACAATTACTCAGTGCCCTACAGAATGATCTCAAAAGGTGGAAGCAGCAAGAAATCTCCTGGTTTGGGCAAATCACCGCCGTCAAAATGAACTTGATCCCCAGATGGCTATACCAATGTGCAGCACTACCATTACAGATCCCTACCCCTGCCATACAGACTCTACAAAAGAAAATACTAGAATTTATCTGGGGGGGAAAAAACCCCGGATCAACAAACAAATTATGCTGAAAGGGAAATCACAGGGGGGGCTGGGAGTCCCGGACTTAGCCAGATACTCACTTGCCGCTCAACTATCTCACGCATTTTCCTGGGTGCAAGAAGTAGACCCCCCCGAAATGGTGACAAATCGAAGAGACCTGGTGCCCGGTCCCACTATACGATCTCCCACACCTGCCATTGATAAAACCACAAGCAAATGCTGGGCCCCTATCGACCACGATGGTCACGACCCAATGCTGGAAAGCTGCAGCGCGGAAATGGGGAGTACGAGGCGCCCTGGATCCCATGTCCCCCATATGGAACAACCCTGAATTCACACCAGGAAACCCTCCACGGGCTTTCCAGGCCTGGCTAGCAGGGGGACTGGCGAAAACTGGCGACTTCCTGGAAGAAGGCTCACCCATCACATTCGATAGGTGCAAAATAAAATTCGGAGTAGGTGAGCAGGAAAGATTCCGTTACTCTCAAATCAGGCATTGGATGTCACACAGGAGAACCCGAGACAAATGTTCTAGAGAACCAACAGCACTTGAACTCACATTATCATCACCGACCAGCAGAGGCAGAATTTCCACTAAATACCAGCTCTTAGACAGATCTGATCCGGCAAAGAAAGAAAGATATATGACAGAATGGGAAAAGGACATTGGACGGGAAATAGCAGTAGAAGACTGGGGGAAAATCTGGGCCAGATTGCACAAAAGCTCGCAATGCGTCACAAACAAGGAAGGGGGTTATAAACTGTGTTATAGATACTATATCGCCCCTACTCAAATCCATAAAGCCAACCCTGAAATTCCCGACACATGCTGGCGTGGCTGCCCGGTCCCCGGATCTCTATTCCCCCTAGTGTGGGCCTGCCCAAAGGCAGGGGTATATTGGAGGGAAGTGCTGAAGCACATCAAAGAAATATCCGGGCTCTCCATCCCTTGGGACCCAGGAATAGTCCTTCTAGGCGAAGCCGGAGAAGGCGCATTCCCAATCTCAGGCCAAATCCCTCGCCTATGCAATCACCTACTACTAGCCGCGAAAATTGCAATGGCCCGACTATGAAAAGACAAAAATGGCCCCTCGATCGCCCTATGGTGGGCCAAATGTTGGGACATAGCAGTTGCGGAAAAAATCACAGCAATACGTTCAGACTCCCTAAACAGAACTCTGAATATATGGGACCCATTCTTGGATTATGCGGCCAAATACCAAGCCCTCACCAGGAGACCCCCACTCACAAGGTGGCTCCAATGCAGCCCACTCTACTGAGCCCCGAATGACCCCAAACATGTCGGAATCAAGTCGGACAACCATCCGGGACCAAGATGACCCAACTGCTACAGCCAGGATCCCGCCGTCTCTCTCACCCCTAGCCTATAAAGGCATCTAAATACTTCAAATGATGTTATATCTGATAATTATTGCATTGTTGTACTGAATATACTATTTTGCAAAAATCAATAAAATGTTGGTATGAAAAAAAAAAAAAAAATAAATAATTTCTAAGGGACTTTGACAGAATGCCACCTGTGAGGGCAGGAAACCCTGGACCTTTTTGATTTTGAAGGATAAAATGATGCAACTAATTCAGTTCTGAAAGCGGCATCTGCTAATCAGAACTAATGCAACCCTGTAACTCACTGTTACAGTCTACTGACATCACCTGCAGTGACAACAGGGCAGTGTTCACAGGTCATATTTGCATTCATATACACAGCTGCTGGACAGAGGTGGCTTTTTTAAAAAAAAAATTATTTTTATTTTTTTAATCGGCTGCACCTCAGGTGCAAAATATCATGATTGTTTCCTGGTGTTAGATTAATATCTAAATAGAAGCCATGTCCAGTTTTTCTGCTCAAGAGAACAGCTTCGTAACATGTAACTTTATATTCTGTGTATTCCTGACCTCCATCCCCCTTCGTGTGGCATGCATGATCATTCCCCTCTTACCAAGAAGAAGGAAATCGACCTGCACTCCTGTGTAGTTACCTTAGGATTGAATTATATGAGATTTAGAAAGAATGTTAAATTGAATGTTAAATTGACTTCAGGTGCGGAGGAGATCATAAACAACCCTGGCATATGGGTTGTAACATATGAAACAAACAACAAAGTTCCCAATTGTGGGAACTCTCGTCCTCTGCACACTATTAATGGCTCAGAATGAGTCCTAGTAATTTGAAAAAAATATATTGTATTCAAGTTTCTTTTCTGAAATCACATCTACTTAAATGAACAATTCTATATATGAGATTCATTACATATCCGAAAAATTGACACAATCAGATTTCCTTGTCAAACTTGGTTGATTTATTTGTGGCCCAACGCGTTTCGTGAGTAATCACTTCTTCAGGGGCAAATGAACAGATTTCAACAATTATATCTAGAAAAATATTTAAATACTTTACATTAGTACAAGCTGTGTTGACAGTAATTACAGTTTAATTCAAAAGACAACATGTTTTAGGCATTCTTCATATATCGGTTGCTTCATCTTTTATACTATAATGACAAACATATTTGTAAAATGACTTGTTTCAAATAGGTTGCCAAATTTGAGATACCTTTATTAAAGCATAGTCTAAACATAACCACAATGATCACTTTACTATTTGATGCTTACTTAGAGTTTAGCCTTGAACACCTATGTGTCCTCTGATTCATGTCATGTTGTCTCGGGAGGATAGCTTAGCGGCAATGTGCTTGCCTTGGAAGCAAGACAACACAGAGCAACACAGTTTCAATCCCCGGGTCCGCGCTTAGAAACCCCTGGGTATTAAGCGTGTTATAAATAACCTATCATATCATATTCATAATGTCTTCTCAATAAAATAAGAGGATAGGACCCAAAGGGGCAGTTTTGTTGTAACGGAGCAGCAAATCCCTAAAAATACAAGATATGGGACAGAGTGTAAATCCTAATGGGAGAAAGAAGTTGATAGAAGTTAGGTTAGGACTTCCCAAAAAGATATTATTATAGCCCGCCAAGGCTGGGAATAGATATAGTAGAGGGATGAGAATCCAAACACTGGGTATTCAAAACTTTGAATGCCATAGTCAGTCAAAAACTGGCTGATGTTAAATTAGTTGTAATGGGTAGCAAATCCCTAAATAGAAGATATGGGATATGTTGAGAGTAGAAACCTTAATGAGATAGAGAGGAGTTAATAGAGGATGGATATGGATTTACCCAAAAGATTTTAACGTAATCCGCCAAGGCTGGAAAAAGATCTAGTAGAGGGATGCAAATCCATCCACCGGGTATTCAAGACTTCAGATGCCTGTGGTCAGTCAAGCGCCGGCTGATGTTAGGAAGGTTTAAAGTCCTAAACAAGAAGGAAATCCTCATGATGTGGAACAAAAGGTTAAAAAAGGGCTCTAGAAGAAAGCTATGTGAAGCCAGGACCAAGCCTACTTACACTTACCTGATAACGAAACTAGAGACGGGTAATCGTGGTGGGACTGCGCCATCAACTCCAGAAACTGCTTCCTGGACGATGATGTAGCAGAAAAATGGCTGCCTTAAATACTGTGTTCGTGATGTCATCACGTTCAAGGGCGTGTGACGTCACAGTGTTAACACCATGCGCGACGTGACGTGAGACTACGCGCTTGCAAGAAGTGCGGATAAACAGGATAAGTCGTTGGGTATGTGTAATATGATAACTACGCACTTGTACAGGGTGCAAAAGTACGGAAAATCAAAATAAGTAAAATGTAGAGTCCTAAACAGGAGGGACATCATATTCCAGTATCTCATCCGTAAACAATTAATTTGAGAATGTCAGGAAGTCAATAAAGAACTGTTCATCAGCTACAGAATAGTTCAAGTGAGGCAAAAAAAGTTCTGAATGTCATGACCCACAGGACGCGCCCCTTTTGGTCTTCCTGGTCCTTATCGCAACGGGCTTTGCATTCCTTGACACTCCCAACATGGCTGTCCGGCGTGACACGCCTTCCGCGGTCTATACGTTGGACGTAACGTATTCTACTAATGGACCGCACCCCGCGGCTCTGCGCGTCTCAATGCTATTGCCAAGTAGCGATCAGACGTGTGCTCCGTAGTTCGCTTTATTGCTTTCCTGGTTCCTAGCTTTTCTACTTCCATTCCTTGCCCCTTTCCCTGTTCCTCTTGCTTCCTGGACTCGTGCACCATCAGCACGCCTTCTTCGTTTCCCGGATCCCCGGATTGCTGCATCCCGGAATCTTAAACGCACGCTGGAGTCGGAAGAGACTCGCTCAGCCTTATTCAAGTCCAGGTCTGTCCGCAAGAAGACACTGCCCACGGAGTCCAGCAAGGATCGGTCTCAGGTGAGAAGGGGGAAACTCCGTGACAGTTTGAGACGCCTACCGACCGCACTCGAAGTCGACATGGAAGCGGCCGTCCAGGACCTGATGCGAGGTATGCAAGAATTAACCACTGAGGTGCAGAATTTAAAGGCGGAAAACGCAGCTCTCAGGCAATTAGTTCTATCCCGTGATTCAGCCGCAAAAGAAAGTGTGATACTGGGTGGCATTGTTGACAAATACGATGGGTCAGCAAAAACCCTTCGTGGATTCCCGGACTCATGTTTGGTTCACTTTACATGTAAGCCCTATTACCTTTCCACTCCCAGGGCTAAGGTGGGTTTCATAATCTCTCACCTTTCCGGAAATGCTTTAACCTGGGCTACACCCCTAGTTAACTACGGCGACGCTCTCCTAGATGACTACGACGGTTTCATACGGGCCCTAAAGACCATGTTTGATTGCCCAGAGCAGGTCTTTAGTGCCAGGAACGCCTCTTAGACTTTCAGCATGGATCCCAGGATCTGCTCACGTATGTAACCCGATTCAAGCAATTTGTCAAGGAAGCTGAATGGTCTCCAGAGGCAAGTTTTATCCTTTTCAGGAGAGGACTAAATGAGGAGATTAAAGATGTGTTAGGGGGGCGTGGCCTGACGCGCATGGAGTGAGGACGGCGCTTCCTTGAGCTCCGGCTGGGCCGCGCAGTCGGATCCTTCTTCGGGCATTACGAGCGCAGCTGTGCCGTCTACTCACCGGTACAGCTGCTCATAAGGCGATCGCCCGTGTGTGGCACCTCTTCCCGAAGAAAATCGGAGCCTGGGCACCCGTGGAATCGACCCAGCCCGGCTCCCCCCTACCTCCCGAGGGAAGTCTCCAAGATGGCGGCCGCATTACGTCGTTGACTCCGGGGCTCCGGAGCACCCGCGGAGATCGGGACGCCCGCCAGGCTGATCACTCGCTCCTTCGGATAGCAGCTGCCATCCAGGGGCCCGAGCCACCCCTCGAACCGAGGCCCCACAGACCTCTACCAAGATCGGACGGCGGCATCGCGGGGGCCCCCCACTTCGCGCCCAGAACCGGCGCCCCCACGGATCATACACCGCCAGCTCCGCGGACTCTGAGCCCCGGCCTGTGGGGCGCCTGACACACTCGCCGCCAACCGGGGGCCCTGGCCGCACACTGGGGCGGACCTCCACACCGGGGCCGCGTCTGGCCTCCAACTGGGATTGGCACAAGGACGCCTCACCTGGGGCGTGGGCCGCACTTGCAGTGGGAGCCCCCCCGCCCCATCTAAAGGCCGACCCCACCATCTTCCTGCGAGCCTCAGACCAGCAGTCCACCGGCCAGACGACGGGGGCCTTCTCACCTCCCCCAACTGGCACCCTCCTGCCCCGCAGCAACCAGCTTTGACCGGCTCCCGCCACCATTCCAACTGCATCACGCCGTTGACTCCGGGGCACCGGAGAGCCCACGGAGATTGGGTCACCTGCCGGGCTGATCACTCGTTCCCTCTGCGGACCGCTGTCACCCAGGGGCCCGTGCCACACCTCGGAACGAGGCCCCACAGACTTCAACCGGGATCAAGGGACAGCATTGCGGGGGCCCTCCGCCTCCCGCCCAGAATCAGCGCCCCCGCGGATCAGACATTGCCGGCTCACTTGGGCGGACTTCCACACCGCGGCCGCGTTCGGCGGCCTCCAACTGAGACAGACACAAGGACGCCGCACCTGGGGCGTATACCATACTCACTACGGGAGCCCCCCGCCCCATCTAAAGGCCAACCCCAACATCTCTCGCGGGCCTCAGACCGGCAGTCCACCAGCCAGACGACGGGAGCCTTCCCACCTCCCCCAACCAGCACCCCCCTGCCCCGCAGCAACCAGCTTTGACCGGCTCCCGCCACCACTTCATCCTCGGGCCGCAACGACTTGCACGCCCCTACCACGGGGCAGCTGCACACCTGTCACAGGGAGTGCACTAGGATTGGTGACACGACGCACCTAACGGACACGCAGTGGTGGGCTGCCTGAAGTCGCATGCTTACCCACTCTGCGGGAAGACATTGAACCCCTTGCCTCACTCATCGAAGCCAAGAAACTCCACTATGGCGGCCGCAAGAAATAAGGCCAGAAATGCCACCATGGACCCTTTCGTTACATCTAAGTCTCAGCCAGCCTCCCAGACCACCCCGACAGGCCCAGCACCGCGAGCCAGCTCGGAGGACGACACCAGGCACAATCAGGTACTGGATGCGATCGCCGCCCTAAGATCATCCATAGAATCGAAGATAGGCGAAGTCAAAGCTGATATCCAACTGATAAGACAGGATGCCCGCAACCTGACGGAACGTGTCACCGCTATTGAATCTTCCCAGAAGGACAGGTCCGACGACACGGCGGTCCTAAAGTCGGAGGTTGCAACTCTCAAAAACAAGGTGTCCCTTCTGGAGGCGAGGTCCGAAGAGGCGGAGGGCCGCGCCAGGCGCAACAACATCAGGATACTGGGGGTGCCGGAGGGGACAGAGGCTATGGACCCGACAGCCTTTGTGGAATCCTTAATCCAACAGGAGATCGGGGTAGCAAATCTCTCCCAGGGCTTCGCCATAGAGAGGGCTCACCGATCCCTCCAAAAGAAACCCCCCCCAGGCTCCTACCCTCGCCCCATCATTGCGAAGGTACTCAACTTCCGGGACCGGGAGGTAATCCTGAAATTCTCGCGAGAAGGCGGAGAAATACAACGGGGCAACTCTAAAATCACTATATATCCCGATTACACCCAGTCGGTTCAGAGAGCCAGGAACTCGTTCGTACCAATCAAGGCTAGACTGAGGAAACTGAATCTGAAATATATGCTGCTTTACCCCTCCAGACTGAAAGTGCTTTTTAAGGGAAGGGCAGTGTTCCTGGAAACTCCAGCGGCAGCCACTATGTGGATGGAACATAACGGCCTGGCCGAGGTCCCTGCGGATGCTTCTCTCGGACAACATAATGAAGATAGCCAGGGATGACGCAGATGCCCCCCCAACACACCAGAAATGGTAAAAGAGTCCCGACCCACCTGAAGCAAAACTACAAAAAGAGTTCGCTAAACGAGTGCGCGGCCCGCCGGACTCCCCATGCGCGTACATGGACCCCGTTCCCGCGAGAGACCAGTGCAGGCCAGTTGCCAGCACATACTTACTCGCGCTAGACACCCGGATGGGGACAGACAGTGCGAGAGCACCCGAGCACTGCACCGTTGTGACAGGAGCTGGGTGCACCAGTTACAGTTGTGTTTTTCAAGTTGTTGTTGTTCTAACTCTCCCGCCTCCGAGAACTCTTACCGGCTCCAGAACGAACTCAAAATTAAACATTGAAACGGATCGCCCCTCACGGTTTGGACAGGTCATGGCCCGAGACAACATACGATCAACCCTTGGAAAAGTGGGGGTATCTCTGCTGACATCTGAAGTCGACGCACAATGGCATCAAAACCTAAGGTGATCACGTGGAACGTCAGGGGAATGGGGTCCTACCTTCGTAGAAACCGGATACACTCCTATCTGAAGAGGAAGAAGATATCCTTCGCTCTACTACAGGAAACGCACCTCTCCACAGACTCCGCGGACAAACTATTGAAATACTGGGGTGGCCAGGGGCATGGCTTATCCTACTCGAGATATGCACGGGGAGTGTACACATGGGTAAGCCCAGGCACCCCTTTCCAACAACTGGGCGTAGAAAGAGACAACGAAGGAAGATACCTGATAATGTGGGGCATGCTGGAGAACACTCGGCTATGCATAGTGAACTCATATTTCCCCCAACACGGCATTCCCTCTCACCTCGGGAAGCTGTGCGCCAGAATCATGCTCCATAGGGACCACACTCTAATATGGGGAGGGGATTTCAACTGTGTCATGGACGCTGAAATGGACAGGTCTATCACACCACGCGCACCCAACAATCTTTCCTCCGAAGCCCTTCGCAGAGCAATGGAGGAGTTACACATGACCGACTTTTGGCGGGACTTGCACCCAGTTGATAGATCCTACTCGTTCTATTCGGCCCCCCACAACCTCCACACCAGGATAGACTATCTCTTCATAAACCACAAGCTGACTTCACAAGCTGAATCTGCGTCCTACCTGGGCAGATCGATATCGGACCACTCTCCGCTAGTACTGCAACTCTGTCTGAGAGGCCCTAGACCCCCTATCCCGATGTGGCGCATGCCAACAGAGGCCTTGACCGATCCCGCATTCAAGGAAACCCTAGCTGAGAAGCTTGAGAAATATATAGACCTCAATAAGGGCTCAGTCGACAAATGGAGTACACTTTGGGAAGCAATGAAGGTGGTGACGAGGGGAGAGGTAATTGCCGAAGCAGGCGGGATTAGGAGGCAATTGAGACAAGTACTAGAGTCCGAGGAGGAAGAGATCAAGCACCTTGAGAGTACACTCCCCCCAACGATAGAGACGGAAGCCAGGCTGAAGGAGGCTAGAGAAGACTGCAAAACCGCATGGGAGAGACTCGAAGTTCGACTATTCCACTCGGTCTGCGAAGGCACACAGCGAAGCGGACAAACCAGGTAGGATACTTGCCTGGTTATGCAGTAAAGAACACCCAAGGTCGGCACTAAATTTGATTAAGGACAGCGGGGGTACACCCCACAGGACACAGCAAGCTATAAATGACACCTTCTCTGACTACTATGCCGAACTATACGCCCATACCAATCGCATACCCAAGGCTGACATCAAAGACACCTTGGAGGAAGTCGGTCTACCCAGACTGAATCAGGAGCAGAGAGACATGCTGGGGGAGCCCATCACGCCCGAGGACATTTCCGAGGCGATCAGATCCCTTTCCACGAACAAAACCCCCGGAACAGACGGCCTTACACCGGAGTTCTACAAGGCATACGAGGAGCTCCTATCCCCCATACTACAAGAAGTCTACGCGGAGGCATTCGAAACTGGAGGGTTACCTAGTAGCATGAGGGAGACCCTTATAGTCCCACTGATTAAGCCTGGCAAACCACCTGAAAACTGTGACTCATACCGCCCAATAGCGCTCCTGAACTACGACAGCAAAATACTAACAACTATTCTGGCAAAGAGGCTCTCGAAAGTAATAGGAACCCTGGTACACGAAGACCAAACTGGCTTCGTTCCGGGACGCAACACCACGGCCAACCTGCGTAGACTCCAGCATGTGATAGCACACACGGCCGAATCCACCGAAGACCTGGCTGTGTTGTCGCTGGATGCCATCAAGGCTTTCGACTCGATCTTCTGGGAGTGGCTGATTGAGACCCTGAGGGAATTTGGGCTTGGCGATCAATTTGTTCGCTGGGTCGAGGTGCTTTACAACAACCCAGTTGCGAGAGTGAAGACTGGTAGCATGATATCGAAGGCCTGGCCCATCCAGAGGGGAACCAGGCAGGGATGTCCCCTCTCCCCAATGCTATACATTCTGGGCCTTGAACCGGTGGCAATCTATTTCAGGAATCAGCTCTTTGATGCCGGCATCAGCTTTGGCGGAACAGACAATATCATCTCCCTGTATGCCGACGACGTCCTCCTATACCTACGAGACCCCCAGATAAACGCCCCTATAGCCCTGGATATCCTAGACAACTTCGCGAAATACTCTGGGATAAAATTTAGCCGCCAGAAATCATGCTCCTTCCCCTTGGCTGGACTCAGAGGCAAGAGCGCTGACGAACTCCCTACGCTTGGGATTCAATGGCAGGTGGAGGCGTTCCGCTACCTGGGCCTCACCATTAAGCACACGCCGGCCTCTACTCATGACTGCAACACGGAGGTGGCCATGTCCGGAGTACGCAGATCTATCAAATTCTGGTCGAAACTGCCGCTCTCAATGATGGGTAGAGTGGCAATATCCAAAATGATAATATTGCCCAGATTTCTTTACTACTTCACAAACATAACATACTACATTCCACCACCCTTCTTCAGGAAGCTAGAATCCCTATTAAGAGACTTTCTTTGGGGCCGAGCCAGACACAAGCTTGCACTGAACATCCTTATGCTCCCCTACGCTGAGGGCGGCGTTCAGCTTCCCGACTTTCAGAGGTATTATCTGGCGGCACAACTGACCCATATCGCAAAATGGCTATGTGACGACCCCTCGGCAGAGACGAATCTCCTGCACCAACTAACATCCCCCCATGCACCCCAAGGAGCTAATATGGAACAAGCAAGTGGGGCCTCGTGACCCACCTATGATAGCACAGCTGGGGCGACAGGTGTGGACAAAAGTCACCGCTATGCTGGGGCTACGGCACCCGTACGCACCAGAGATTCCCATCCTGGCAGACGTGTGCAAAACCAACAGCGACTTATCGGCGATGAGGAGATGGGAGCACCACGGCCTTTACTCATGGGGAGACATGTTCAGCGATGGGCTGTTTAGAGACTTTGAATCACTGCAACAGACAGATGGACTCCCCCCAGGACAATTCCTATGGTACCAGAAGGTGAGACAGGTTGCCAAAGAGAAATGGACTGAATGGCCTGAGGAGCCGGACACACGCCCACTTGTGCGGGAATTGTATGGTGTCGGCGACGGCTGGAAACCGACGTCAAGATTGTACATCCAGATAAACGACAGGACCAACCCAAGAAGCGCACGCCTGAAAGAGAAATGGGAGTCTGACTTAGGGACCGAAATCACAGAAGGAGAATGGTCGAGGGCCCTATCATACCCGAAGGAGATATCCCGGAATGCGAGGTTCAGGTTGATTCAGCTCAATATCCTCTACAGGACCTACATGACTCCGCATAGGATAGCCACATTCTCCGACAAGGTGGCTCCGACCTGCCCATGGTGCACTGCCGACCACGCCGACATGATCCACATGTTCTGGACCTGCCCTAAAACACAGAAACTCTGGTCCGCCGCCGAACAGACCTGTAGGAGAGCTGGGTTGGAGACATACGAATGGACACCCAAGGAATGCCTCCTGGGTACCTACCCCAGGTTGAGTAAAATCAAACACCTGGTGAAGTTTATGGACATTGCATGCGCACTCACGAAAAGAACAATTGCCATGGCTTGGAAATCCCCAACTGGCCCCAGACACGAACCCTGGACTAAGGAGATGCTAAGATGGACGGCAGCCGAAACCAGGGCGTGGGAGGAAGGGATAAACCGAGGCGGAGAAGATCCAAGCACCGCGCTGGAGGCCTGGAAGTCCCTCCTGAGAGACTTGATTTCCTCAACGAGCCTCAAGCCCCCTTGAATCTACCCCCCCTGGACCATCGAGTAAGTTCGACCGAGATACTGGAACATCAAACCCACACTCCCCTCCACAATACGCTCTAGTATTATTGGCCAGCCCTCACCGACCTGAGACGAGGGTCCGACAACAAAGCGATGAGCCCAACATCCCGGAGGACATGCGAACAGTTAGTGTTACTTTTGTTATTTGTTAAGTTAAGTTGCCCACCCTTACCAAGCTCAAACTGCATATATGTTACACTTTAGGTGACTCACCCTCACCATGTTCTTGATGCTTCACTGTACATGCATACATAAATGCTAATAAAAACATTTAAAAATAAAAAAATTAAAGATGTGTTAGCCAGAGTGGCCCGACCGAACTCATTCCAGGCTCTTATGGACCTTGCCATGCAAATAGACTTTCGCATCCAGGAAAGGAAGGCAGAGAAGAAAAAATCTAGAGGAAACCCTCCGAAGGTGTCCTTTGAGAGTACCCCCAAATCAGACACAAACCCAGGATCAGTCAACGAACCAGAACCCATGCAGATAGGAGCCTTCCATGGACCCATATCCCCGCAAGAAAGGATGAGAAGGATTAATACAGGGTTGTGCATGTATTGTGCCTCAGACAAACACTTGGTTAGAGAATGCCCTCTGGCCCCTCCTCAGCGTTCGGGAAACGCCAACTCCTGATCCTAGATGGAGCAGGGCTTCGGGAGAGAGATGTTTGCTCCACATCAATTCCATCCTTAAACTCTCCTGGACAAAACAATCTAGTGATACTACAGGCCTTCCTATCAACCTCCGGGAAGAAGACCTATCCTGTTTTGGCCTTGGTAGACTGCGGGGCTATGGGAATATTCATTGATCAAGATTGGGTTTTTAGTCACTGCATCCCATACGGAACATGAAGCATCATGCAGCCGGTGGAAGCGATCAATGGAAGACCCCTCACTTCAGGGTCCATAAGCCTGCAGACAAAAGAGATCCCGCTTTCAATTAACCACCACCAAGAGCGGATTCGATTCGACATTATCAAGTCAGCTCATTACCCCATGGTACTGGGCATGCCCTGGTTACAGAAACACAATCCGTATATGAAATGGACAGCAGGATCACTATTCCTCGGCTCAGAGTTTTGTATGTCTCACTGTCTAATCCTGGATCCCTCCTTGACCCCTTCCAAAGAACCACCAATAGACCATCAAGCACCTCTCATGGTTTCCAATATCGTGCAGGTTCCTAAGGCCTATCAGGGATTTGTTGATGTGTTCTCAACTGCCATAGTCCAGGCCTTACCCCCTCACAGGCCTGAAGACTGCGCCATAGACACGGATCCCTCAGCAGTGATTCCCTTTGGCAGGATGTTCATCCTTTCCGAACCTGAGAAAAAGGCCCTCCGAGAATACTTGGATACCAACCTTGAGAATGGCACCATAAGACCTTCAAAATTTCCAGCCGGACCTTCATTGTTCTTTGCTCCTAAGAAGGACACTAAGGAACTCAGACCCTGCCTCGATTATCGTGGATTAAATCAATGCACCCTCAAGGACCGGTACCCTTTACCCTTAATCTCGGATATCCTGGAAGCAGTCAGAGGCGCTGTGATTTTCACGAAACTGGACCTCCGGGGTGCCTATCATTTGATTCGTATCCAGGAAGGAGACGAATGGAAAACAGCATTCAGAACACCCTTTGGTCACTTTGAATACCTGGTCATGCCCTTTGGATTAGCTAATGCCCCAGCAGTCATTCAACGTTTTATGGACAGGGTGTTCTCTGACATGCTATTCCTCTTCGCCATTGTCTACCTGGACGACATTTTGATCTACTCCAAGGACCTTCTAAAGCATGAAGAGTCTGTAAAGGCAGTAATACAACGACTCCGTGAACATACACTCTTGGCCAAACCCGAGAAATGTCTGTTTCACGTGGCTTCTGTTCATTACCTAGGTTTTATCCTTACTCCAGAGGGAATTGGCATGGACCCTTCAAAGGTAAAGGCTATATTATCCTGGCCTGCTCCCACGTCCGTGAAACAAGTTCAATCCTTCCTGGGGCTTGCCAATTTCTACCGGAAGTTTATACCCACCTTCTCTGAGATTGTTCAACCGATTGTTGCTCTCCTGAAGAAAGACACCCCCTTTGTCTGGTCTATTCCGCAAGATAAGGCATTCCAACTCTTGAAGACAAGATTTACTCAAGCCCCCATTCTGGCCCAACCCGACATTGATCGACCATTCCTTGTGGAAACGGATGCCTCTAACTACGCCATTGGAGCGGTGTTGAAACAAGAATTTGAGGTTAAACTAGAACACCCCATTGCTTACCTTTCACGAACCCTGACTCCCAGTGAGATGCACTACTCCGTCCTGGAAAAAGAACTTTTAGCCATCCGCCAAGCCTTCACTGAGTGGCGACATCTACTCCTGGGAGCTAGATATCCAGTCCAGGTCCGCACGGACCACCGAAATCTTCAAATTCTACAGTCATTAGGGTGTCGGAACAGTCGTCAGGCTCGTTGGGCCTTCTTCTTTGCCCAGTACCAGTTCCACATCACTCATGTTCCTGGATCACAAAACTTGATTGCCGACGCCTTATCTCGACGGCCTGACTATGAAACTACTGAAGATAAGGCCTATCCTAAGATGTTTCCCCACACGATTTTTGTAGCTGAAGCAGTCAATCTCCTGGAAGAAATCCGAGTACAAACCCAATCCTCTGAACTCTGGAAGAATATTTCAAGAAAGAATCAATGGAACCTGTGAGTCAAGGAAGGATATTTGTTCAAGGACAACACTCTGCTCATGCCTACACAAAAATTACAACAAAGGATAATAAACCTCTGTCATGATACCCTTCACTCCGGGCATTGTGGAATCACCAACACCCTCCACCTCATACAAAGACAATTTTGGTGGCCTAAAATGAAGACTGACGTACAACTATACATCGGAGCCTGTGCAATCTGTAGTCAGAATAAACATGACAACAAGAGGCCGGCGGGTCTTCTGCTACAACCCACAATGCCAACAAGGCCATGGGAAATTATTGCAACAGACTTCATTGTGGAATTACCGCCTTCCAGAGGGTACACCACCATCATGGTCACCATTGACTTGTTCACTCATATGGCTCTTTCACACCCCTCAGTAAGCTACCATCCTCATCTGAACTGGCTGGAATCTTCCTGGAGCACATATTCCGCCTTCATGGACTTCCTTCCAAGATAATTTCCGATCGAGGACCTCAATACGTCTCACAATTCTGGAAACACCTCTGTCAAATATTAGGAATCCAACGCGCTCTTTCATCAGTTTATCACCCTCAAACCAACGAGGCCACAGAAAGTGCTAATCAGACTCTGGAACAATATCTTCCATGTTTTGCCACTAAGGTTCAGGATGACTGGTCGCTCCTGATACCTGTGGCTGAATTCGCCTATAACAATTCCGATCAGTCAGCAGTTAAGACCAGTCCCTTTTATTGCAGCCAAGGATTCCATCCATCAGTTCTGCCCTCAGTTCTTCCACAACCCACACCGGTACCTACTGTCGACTCCTGGATTGAAACACTCATCAACATACATAAGGAGACCAAAGAGCACTTCGAGAAGGCCAGAACACAGACCAAGAGATATGCGGATTCCAAAAGAAGACCCGGGCCTTCTTATTCAGTTGGAGATCAAGTCTGGTTGTCCTCGAAATTACTACCCCGACATCTACGGCCAAACAAATTGGCTCCCCGGTATTATGGTCCGTTTTCCATCAAGGAAATTATAAACCCAGTCTCATACCGGCTCAAGCTACCAGAATCCTGGAAAAAGATTCACCCAGTTTTTCAAACCTCCTTATTAAAACCTTACATTCAATCCTCCCGGAAATCCTGCAGACCCACTCCTGTGGTGGTGGACAATCAACTGGAATATGAAGTGTCCCGGTTATGCGACTCCAGGTATAAATGGGGTCAGCTTCAATACCTGGTGGAATGGAAAGGACATCCCCCCAATGAAAGAACTTGGGAACCACTTTCTAATCTGAATACCCCTCGACTGCTCAGAAGATACCACCTCATACACCCAGGCAAACCTGGAGGAACAGGTTTTCGGAGGAGGCATGCTGTCATGACCCACAGGACGTGCCCCTTTTGGCCTTTCTGGTCCTTATCGCAACGAGCCATGCATTCCTTGACACGCCTTCCGTGGTCTATACGTTGGACGTAACGTATTCTACTAATAGACCGCACCCCCGCGGCTCTGCGCGTCTCAATGCTATTGCCAAGTAGCGTTCAGACGTGTGCTCCATAGTTCGCTTTATTGCTTTCCTGGTTCCTAGCTTTTCTACTTCCATTCCTTGCCCCTTTCCCTGTTCCTCTTGCTTCCTGGACTCGTGCGCCATCAGCACGCCTTCTTCGTTTCCCGGATCCCCGGATTGCTGCATCCCGGAATCTTAAACGCACGCTGGAGTCGGAAGAGACTCCCTCAGCCTTATTCAAATCCAGGTCTGTCCGCAAGAAGATACCGCCCATGGAGTCCAGCAAGGATCGGTCTCAGGTGAGAAGGGGGTAACTCCGTGACACTGAAAACCCTCAAACTTGAAGTAAATTGAATAATATAGATCTGTAAAAAACAAGTTGGCAAAAAATACAACAGATTGTCATAAGTCAAAAAGTACTAACTATACATTTGATGTCGGTAGTTAAAGTACCCGACATTTCATGATTAAACAAACATTTAATGACTTATTGACTAATGAGCTGCTAACAGGTTCATTCATACATTTCATAATGATCTGTCTCAAACAGAGTTCACATTCTGATCTTATTGTAGCATTTTTTAGAGAAATACACAATTTCAATAACCTCTCTGTGTTTTTCAAATGTGAGTTATTTAAATGTACCCTAATCCTTACTATCTGAACTTTCGCAAAATCTGTGATGTAGCATTCAAGCCGATTTATGATTTATATAAATCACAGCAATCATGATCCTGTCCGATTATCAATCAATGCAGATATTTCCAGAAAAGGACCCAAAGAGAAGTCTTCATTGAGTCCAAATGGTGTCAATTAGTCCAATTTGTGGATCCAGAATAATTCTGTGAGAGACGTTTAGCAAGATCACCGCATCTGGGTAGCCAATTAATAACTTCCAAGACAACCCATCACAACTGAGAGATATTGTGTCTATTTTCATGGAAGTGTCTGAAGACCGGGGATTTTACATTACTCGTTCTGATATTTGATTTGTGTTCCGTAAGTCTTTCTTTAATTTTCCTTGAGGTCTTACCAATGTAATATTTACCACAAGGGCATTTCAGGGCATATATCAAATTTTTTTGACTTATGACAATCTGTTGTATTTTTAGCCAACTTGTTTTTTACAGATGTATATTATTCCATTTACTACAAGTTTCAGGGTTTCAGTGTCACGGAGCTCCCCCTTTCTCACCTGAGACCGAGTTTGAGGGTTTCAGAACTTGTTTTGCCTCACTTGAATTATTCTGTAGCTGATGAACAGTTCTTTATTGACTTCCTGACATTCTCTAATTATTTGTTTACAGATGAGATACTGGAATATAAGATGTCCTTCCTGTTTAGGACTCTACATCTTACTTATTATGATTTTCTGCACTTTTGCACCCTGTAAAAGTGTGTAGTTATCATACAACACATACCCAACGACTTATCCTATTTATCTGCACTTCTTGCAAGCGCGTAGTCATCTTACGTCACGTCGCGCATGGTGTTAACACTGACGTCGCACACCCTTGAACATTATGACATCACAAACAGTATTTAAGGCAGCCATTTTTCTGCTACAACATCGTCCAGGAAGCGGTTCCTGGAGATGACGCAGTCCCACCACGATTACCAATCTCTAGTTTCGTAATCAAGTAAGTTTAAGCGGGCTTGGTCCTGGCTTCACAGAACTTTCTTCTAGAGCCCTTTTTATAACTTTGTTTCCACATCATGAGGATTTCCTTCTTGCTTAGGACTTTAAACCTTTCTAACATCAGCCAGTGCTTGACTGACCAGGGGCATCGGACGTCTTGAATACCCGGTTGATGGATTTGCATCCCTCTACTAGACCTTTTTCCAGCCTTGACGGATTACGTTCAAATCTTTTGGGTAAGTCCATATCCACCCTCTATTAACTCCTCTCTCTCTCATTAAGTTTTCTACTCTCACCATATCCCATATCTTCTATTTAGGGATTAGCTACCCCATTATAACTAATTTAACATCAGCCAGTTTTTGACTGACTATGGGCATCCAAAGTTTTGAATACCCAGTGTTTGGACTCTCATCCCTCTACTACATCTATTCCCAGCCTTGGTGGGCTATAATGAAATCTTTTTGGTAAATCCTAACCTACCTTATATCAACTTCTCTTTCTCCCATTATGATTTACACTCTTACCATATCCCATATCTTCTATTTTTAGGGATTTGCTACTCCATTACAACAAAACCGTCCCTTGGCGTCCTATCCTCTTGTTTTATTGAGAAGACATTATCAACATGAATCAGAGGACACAGTTGTTGAAAGGCTAAACTCTAGTTACGCCTTAAATAGTAAAGTGATCATTGTGGTTATGTTTAGACTATGCTTTAATAAAGGTATCTCAAATTTGGCAACCTATTTGAAACAATAAGTCATATTACAAATATGTTGACATTTGTCATTGGCTGAAGTATAAAAGATGAAGCAACCGATATATGAAGAATGCCTAAAACATGTTGTCTTTTGAACAAAACTGTAAATAGCGTCAACAGAACTTGTACTCATGTATATTATTTAAATATTTTTTCTAGATATAATTGTTGAAATCTGTTCATTTGCCCCTGAAGAAGTGATTACTCACGAAATGCATTGGGCCACAAATAAATCAACCAAGTTTGACAAGGAAATCCGATTGTGTAAATTTTTCGATTATGTAATGACTCTCATATAGCTATATATAATTGTTCATTTAAGTAGATGCGATTTCAGAAAAGAAACCTGAATACAATATATTTTTTTCAAATTACTAGGATTTATTCTGAGCCATTAATAGTGTGCAGAGGACGGGAGTTCCCACACTTGGGAACTTTGTTACTTGTTTCATTCCTCTCATACAAACATCCTGCATTCTGTAAATCAAACCATCCCCAAGTTTGTATTCTAGTGGGGCACATAAGAG
Organism: Ambystoma mexicanum; assembly: GCF_040938575.1. Lineage (NCBI taxonomy): Eukaryota > Metazoa > Chordata > Amphibia > Caudata > Ambystomatidae > Ambystoma > Ambystoma mexicanum. The sequence continues at coordinate 780,836,812 of NC_090928.1, forward strand.
TTTGGCAGTCCTCTGCTGCCTTCGTATGAAATGGTGACCAGTGACTGTGGAACAGTAATATCTACCATCTGTGGTGAGTCGGAAGAAGAAGTCAGACAGATTAAGGACATGTTACCTTTCTTTAATGAAATTATAGAAAAAATACCTTTCTTTCCCCATTACTAAATGGATCACCCTGCCTATCTAAATAAACTAAAGGTGCTCCTCTTTTGTCAGGAAGTCCAAACATAACTTTCATCAGTCCCAACCTAACGCTACCTGACCCTGCTATGAACATGAATAACTCAAAAGGGCCAAAAGAATGTGTCTCTTCTCTTGGTCGTATCTCTTCTTGCCTTTCTTCCCAGTGGCTTTCTCTTTCAATCTGTATATTGTATCCTTTAGTTACTGATATTCAAATGTCTCTTTAGAATTTTTACTTCTGTAAGTTATCTTTCTTGATAGTCTCTTGAGACATCCTTCATGAGCTTCTGTAGTTCTTCCCATATACTTGCAGGCCTTGTACTTTGTTTCCAGGTTTACTACAATTTTCTTTAGAATACTTGCTCACCCTCGTATCTTTAATAATCTTTAATAATATGTCTCTTAGCTTGTTGAGCATTAATCCTCCCTTGGTTTTGTAAGACATTATGCGTATTATTATTCCCCCTCTCCCGGGTTCTTGGTACTGGATTGTCCCCTGCTGATTCTGTTCTCTTAACAATCTCGTCACAACACTTGTCATACTTATTTGATGTGGCCTCTATCCTCCCTTTCAGAATCTGTACCTGGGGGTTCCTCCCTTCCTACCAAGGTATTTGTTTCCACTTTCTATCTCTTTCTCAAACAGTGTTATTCATCACAACGCTCTATTGACTTCAAATATCTCCAATTCGGCAGATTTACTGTGTGACTTTCATACATGTGACTTTGAGAAGCTTCTCTTCTCCCAATACATTACCCCGATGGCCTCCCGCCTTTCCCGTTCTTCCAGTACCTTTTACTGATGCAGGTGAACCTTGTGGGGCTTGGCGCGTACTTCGGTATTCGGTTTCTTGGTTCTTCTCCTCTCGCTTCTCTCCTCTCACTTCTCCAGCGTCTCATTCTCAGTTTTCCTGTAGCAAGATGCAGTCTATGGACGCGGGCAGCAGGGAGCCTTTCTCGGGTGGTCTCAGCATTGTTAGATGGGTCTCTAGCCCCCGCCGTCCCCCCCCCCAAAGTGCAACTGTGGTCATGTCATCATCTTGTACAGGTTTAAAGTTCCCGGTCGAACAACGGATCTCCCGTTGCTGGATTCTTCGGCTCTCCGTCATCTCACACTGGCATTTCTCACATGTCCAGAAGTCGCAGGCTCTGAGACTTCTTTTTACTCTGCGTACCATGCTCTCACTCCTCACAAAAGCTACTCGTCTCAGTTATATCCACACCTCTTTTTTTTTTTTAGACAATTTATTGTTTTGCATATAACCAGAAATTAAAAACAGCACAACATAAAAGAAAAACATTACACTGAAGCACGGTTGGATGATATTGCCAGGTTCAACGAAATCATAGCACAGGAATTATTATCAAAAGAAAAACTTTCCAGACCAAAAGTGAAGAGTTCCAATCTGTAAGGACGCGGTCCCCACACCGTATCCACCCCTCCCACTTTCCCCAAATCTTCTCCCATTTCCCAAGGCAGCCCCTTGCATTATATATTGTTTTCTCCAGAGCCATACAACAGTCCATTTCAGGGACCCATTTTGCCAATCTTGGGCGGTCTGCTACCCCCGACTGTGCTGCATTAGTTAGTTTCATCAATCCGACAGCAGTAGACACAAATAGTTTCTCAAACCTAGTGAAGCCCGTTTCTCCCCCAGACCCCAAAAAGCATTAATCGTGGGTCCCCAGGTATTACTGTCACGCTCACCTGGTCTCCACGGGGGCGTAGCTCGTGGCCGAAGGATGATGTCTGCACTGGCGTTGCGCCGCTTAAATGATGGTGCTAGCCTGCGTCTTTCCTTCCTTCTCACCTCAGGAGGCGTTTGCCTGCAATGTCGAAACAAGATATTAGCCAACTGAATGGAGCCGGATTGGCTTCACCACCTTCTGATTCCTTTCTCTTCCTCAGGCTCACCTTGGGTTTTTTAAGAGGTGGGCTCTCCGTCCTGCAATCTCTAGAAGGGGCGCGGTATGCACAGTCTTTCCCAAGATCAAGTTACTTCACTGATCCTATGGGGGTTGCTGATTTTGGAAGAGCCGGAGTAAGCAGGTAAGTCTCTATACCAATGGCTGCTTGGAATAGATGCTTGAAGTCTTTGTCGCCCAAGTTTTAACCAGTGTTTGTCCTTTTCGTTCAGGCGCAGTGTTGTGCGGTTTTCGGATGAAGGATTGAGTCTCTATACCAATGGCTGCTTGGAATAGATGCTTAAAGTCTTTGTCGCCCAAGTTTAACTAGTGTTTATCCTTTTCTTTCAGGCGCGGTGTCGAGCGGTTTTCGAATGAAGGATTGACTCTCCTTAAGATGTTGAACAGGTTTCTTGCAGGTGAGTATAGCGCCATGTGAGGCGCGCTGAATGTTTGAATAGCTTTCTTTTCTGTGCGCGACTAACCTGCTGTGTTTTTTCTATTCTGCAGGTGCAACGCGATTCCAGGAAGATGATGGAAGAACCGCTCAATGAAGTTCCTGGAGGATGCCGACCCCCGGGTGAGTGTAAAATGCCCGTGCGGGTACCTTCTTCGCTGCTTCTTCTCTGCAGATGCGGCGGTCCGGGAATAAGCTGAAGGCGAGGCGGGAATGTTAGACTGCACCTAAGGCTTTCGTTGCTTTAATAACAGGTGCCGATGGATTGAAAACTCTGGACGGGCGTGGCTGAAGAAGTTCAAGAGCCGAGCAGACAAAGTGAGCGTTACGCTGCAGGAGTGCAGAATAACGCGAAGCGTGTTCTGTTGGCAGGGTGCGGTTTAAATAGCCTTGCAAGTAGTTCCAGGCAAGTAGTCCCTTAGCCGTACCCTGCCACTTCAGGTAAAGTAGTCCCACAGCCACACCCTGTACAGAAAGGCTCAGCCTCACTAAACTGAGAATATAGTCCCATGAAGTTCAACACATACTATGAGCCTGGCGCCAACGGCGCCAGGACTGAGTCCAGGAGATTCTAGGGTACTCCTTTGGGGCTTGATGAGCACCCATAAGAAACTTAAGAACAAGGTTCAAATCCCAACCGGGCACCAGAAAAAGTGACGGAGGGAACACATTAATGAGCCCTTTCAAAAACTGAGAAATTAAAGGAATCTTAAAATAGGAACATTCTTCAGATGAGCGCTTAAATATGGACAGCGCCGACAAGTAACCTTTAATGGTCTCCACTTGCAAGCCCCTGTGGGCCAACGAAAGCAAAAAAGACAGAACCATGGGAATGTCACATTCAAAAGGATCCACATTCTTAACCCTGTACCAGTTGCAGAACTTTCTCCAACGGCAACGGTACAGAGACTTTGTTGCCGGCCGCCTGGCCGAGAGCAACACCTCCATCATGTCTTCAGGGAGGTCCCAATCCTTATACCTCAACCTTTCAGAAGCCAAGCATGAAGGTTGAGGGATCTGACCTCTGGATGGAGAACCTGACCCCCCTCCCGTGAGAGCAGATCGTCTCGTTAGGGAAGACGACGTGGAGGGCAGATGGACAAGTCGAGAAGGTCCGGGTACCACGTCCTCCGGGCCCACGCCGGAGCAATGAGGATCATCCGGGAACCGAATCTCTGTAACCTCCGCAGTACTTGCGGGATGACGGGGACTGGAGGAAACGCATACAGCAGTGGGAATGACCACTCCACCACGAACATGTCTCCTAAGGCTCCTTTTGGAGGAAATTCCCGCGAGCAAAACCTTTCGCACTTCCGGTTGACACTGGAGGCGAAGAGATCTACTTGAGGGGTCACCAAAAGGGCGAAGAACTCCAGGAGAATCTCCTGAGCCAGCTCCCACTCGTGAGAGATTGTGCTCTGCCTGCTCAGAGCGTCCGCCGTCTCATTGTCGTCTCCGGCTAGATGAATAGCCGAGATCGAAACTTCCTGCTGGATGGCCCAGAACTCGAGCTGCATCGCCTGCCTGCACAGAGGAAGTGACCCTGCCCCCCCTTTTTGTTGAGGTAGTACATGGCCACCGTGTTGTCCGTTAGAATCAGGACAATCTTTCCTCGCACAGTCGGCAGAAAAGCCTTCAGGGCAAGCCTGATGGCCCTCAGCTCCAACAGATTGATATGGAGTCTGGACTCTGACGGAGACCAACGACCGCGGACTGTCAACTCGTTGGCATGAGCTCCCCATCCCGTGAGGGATGCGTCCGTCACGATCGTCACCTCTGGCCAGGGCAGCTAAAATGGGGCCCCCTTCATCAGATTGCCTTCGATGGCCCACCACAGAAGGTCCTGGGCGACCGAGGGCGGCACCTGAACAGGGTCCGACAGCCTGCCGGAGGACTGAGACCACTGGAGCCTGAGTGCCAACTGCAAAGATCTCATCCGCAGACGAGCCTCTGGCACCAGAAGAATGCAGGATGCCATGAGGCCGAGCAGTCTCAAGAACTCGGACGCTGGGAGATTCTGGGCAAGTTAAAACTTGTGCACCATCTGCTGAATGTGAAGAGCCCTCACCTGGGGAGGAAAACACTGCCCCAGGGATGTGTTGAGCACTGCTCTGATGTACTGGAGCCGCTGCGTTGGTGTCAAATGGGACTTCTTTAAATTGAGGGAGAAGCCCATCTTATGAAGGGAGTGGCAGGTGAAGGACAGATGATCCAGGACTTGCTCGGGAGAGCTCCCCCTGATCAACCAATCATCCAGATAGGGGTAGACGTGAATCCCCCCTTTCCTGAGATGTGCTGCCACCACCACCATGAGCTTGGTGAAAACCCTAGGGCGGAGGTCAATCCAAACGGCAGGACCCGAAACTGAAAGTGCGAGGCGCCAACCGTGAACCTCAGGTACTTCTTGTGCTTGGGATGGATCGGCACATGGAAGTAAGCATCCTTGAGGTCGAGAGACACCAACCAGTCCTGAAGTTGAAGGGCCTGGAGAACTTGAGAGAGAGTAACCATCTTGAGCTTGTCCTTCCTGAGGAGTTTGTACAAACCGCGCAAGTCCATGATGGGTCTCAATCCCCCGTCTTTCTTCGACATAAAAATAAGGGGAATACCATCCCTTGTTCCTCTCCGCTACAGGCACCAGTTCTATGGCGCCTTTCTCCAGCAGGGCTTGAATTGGCTGCGCAAGGAGCGGATCCAGACTCTTCAAAGAGAGGTTCCCAGGTGGATTGTCATGAGGCCTCTGCCGAAAAGGAAGACAGTAGCCATGGGTTATGATCAGATGTGTGGGTACTGGAGAAGTAATGGCTCGCCACTCTACATGATGCTGCGCCAGCCTTCCCCCAACCGGTGAAACATGGAACCTGGCTTCATGACTGAGTGGTAGCGGCTGCGGCGTTGCCTGAGGGAAAAGAGGCAACTGCCCGAGCAGCCTTGGCACCTCGAGTACCCTTGTTTCCACCTCTGGCACTCTTACGGTGGCCTCTTTGACTGCTAGCTCCTCTCGCTTTACTGAAGGACGAGTAATAGCGAAAGGAACCTTCCCTCCATTGCTGTCCCCTAGGACGAAAAGGCGGAGGTTGGCGAACTGCAGCGCCCAACGACTTTGCTGCAGCTTTGGAGGTCTGCAACCTCAAGGCTCTCGTCAGCCTTGCTGCCAAAAAGATGTTCACCGTGAAAGGGCATGTTGAGGAGCCGGGACTGCACATCAGGTGCAAACCCAGATTTCCGCAACCATGCAAACCTGCGTATTACGGTGCTCGACGCCATGGACCGGCTGACACAATCTGCCATGTCCAAACGGCCTCACACATGGCATCCTTGCCATCCTGAACCATAGCAAGGAAACCATCCCGTTCGTCCCCTTCGGGAATACGTTCAGCCGCTAATGCAACACAGTTCCACAGAGTGTGTGTGTGTATGAAACGAGACAAGGCACATATGGAGTTGGCTGCCTGAAGCGCCATACCCCCTGAAGAAAACACTCTTCGCCAAGCCGTCAAAACTTTTGTCGTCCCTATCCGGAGGGATGGTAGGATACGATGCCTGCTTCGCCGGGGCCGTAGCCGCCTGCACCACACCAAACTCTCCGGAGTGGGGTGCCTGGACAAGTAGCAGGGGTCACTACTGGCTGGGCTGTATTTTCGCGACAAAGACTTGCCCACTGCGGGGAGACTCTCCGGAGCAGTCCAAGCCGCCGCCACCCTTCTCTGCAGAGCCATATGAAACGGCAAAACCGGGTCAGTGGGGGGGGGGGATCAAGATCAAGGATGTCTGTGAGATCATCCTGAACGAACTCCCCTGGGGGAGCTGACCAACCCAAGTACTCGGTGACCCGAGACATAAGGCGCCGATATGAAGAATCGGCATGAGTGCCAGGCTCCGGCCTACAAAACTCCACCTCCGGGGAGGTGTCCAGTCCACTGGCATCATGCAGTGACTGCCTCAGGCCATCAAACTGGCTATGGCCCGAGATAAACTCATCTGGTACCGTAACCGGAACCAAGCTGTCATCAGAGCCTTCATCACCCTCTGAAATGTACTCCAGGCGGGGAGAGGAAGACAACTAGGGACCAAAGCAGTGCCTGACCTTAGCCAGAGCCTTTCTAGGGGCAAACCCCGTGCCACGGGGCCCCTTCGACACCACCGCCTCGAAAGGCGTCGAGGGCGCCGAACGAGTTGGTGCCGAGGGCGCCGAACGAGTTGGTGCCGACAGAAACGGCTTCGATGTCCAGCGAATCAGCTCGACATCAGTTGCAGCACCGCCAGCATCAACGGCGTCGACACAGGCCTCGAAGCCGGAGCTCCGAGCGTGTCTCTCGACAACCTAGGCGCCGACAGCATCGACGACCCCCTCAGAGGTGGAGCCTCGAGAGAAATCGTCGACGACCTCGGCACCACAGGCGTCGACGTCTTCTTTGAAGACGGCACAGGATCACGCGGTCTCGAGCGCGTCGAGGACCGGGACCTGGAACGGGCATGGCGAGAACGGCTACCCTTGTTCCGAGCGGGACCTCTCCCGCGAGCCATGCCGACCACCCGAGCCCGAAGGTGTACGAGCAGTGTCTCTCGACCGGTGCCGACCGACCCCACTCAGAGGCGCGGACGGACCGGTGCCCTGTGATTCAAGAATCGCTAGCATCTGCTTCCCGAAGGAAGCCCATTCCTCCGGTGTCGCTTGCATGGAGGGATAAGTGACCCGCCGACGGGCGGAGTCCTCGGAAGAGGATGGGGAAGGCAACCGATGCCGGCGCTTCCGGGAATGCCTCGAAGAGGCGGAGGAGTGGCAAGACCGACTCCTGAAAGGAGACCCACTGGACTTCCGACAATGATGCAGAGAGTCGCCCCTCGAGTCATCCGTCGAAAGCCCCGCAGACCTCGACTTCCTGGGCTTAGACACCCGACCTACCGACAGCTTCTTCTTGCGTTCCCGCAAGGCCTTTGCTGTGAGCCACTGGCAGTCGACACAGTCGTCCGTATCGTGGGCCTCCCCAAGGCACCAGAGGCAGGCGACGTGCGAGCCCATGACCGACATCTTGGACCCACAGTCCCTGCATTTCTTGAAGCCCGGACGCGGGGTTGAAGACAAAGTAGACATCGCCACGAACAGGCCTTCACAAAAAACTGAACAGGTTCAACGAACCGAGAAGAAAACAGCAAACTCCAAAGTGTCGAGGCGTACAGAGATTCACGAAGCGAACACGTTCGCGGAAAAAAACAGAACTGAGGCTATGGGCGTCGTGCGTCCTACTTATCACATCGGGTGACGTCGGTCGTCGGAGGAGGTCCTCTGGGACGGCGCATCAACGTCATCGACGCAGGAGCCGAAGATTTTCCGAAGCAGCACAGCTGTGGACATTACCTGTCATAGATATGGAATACGTCGGAGGACCCAATCCCCTCGAAATAACCTTCTTACTTATGCGTTCCGGCAGGAGACCGAGCCAATAGGGCATGCATATGAGAGTTGCAGGTAATGGTAGTTTCGGTCTCCAGCAAATCAAATTTGTCACACAGCTCAGGAAAAGGAATCAGCACCTCCTCTCCAACTACATCCCCCACACGCCACACCTTGCCTCTCTCCCAGACTCCAGGTCTACCTATCTTACCCACTTCCGGGACAAGAACACTATTCCATAGAGGCTGAGCAAGGGTAGCCCTGTCCCCCGAACCCACATGACGATGGGAGTCCTTTAATATCTGCCTAGTGTGCTGCATCATGGGTGGAAGCGGTCTTTTCTTATGGCCACTGTAAAGAGTGTGGGGAGAAGGTAGTACAGCCACCCATCCTCGTTCAGCTCTATTGTGCAGCGGTGACGCAGCCCCATGCAGCCAATCATTTACAACTGCCAGTTGGCCAGCCCACTAGTAGCTGCACAAGTTAGGGAACCCGATACCCCCTTCCCAAACCAAGCACAGCAGCGTGACCACGCCAATTCAGGGCTGCCCACCCCCCCATAAAAGGGTCCAGAGAGGGGCATCCGCTCTGTCAAATTCCACCCTGGGAATCTGGAGTGGGGCATTCTGGAAGACATACATGTACCTTGCAAGTCAACATCTTGAATAGAGCTGCTTTTCTGAGTAGTGTCTACGGAAGGGACTTTCAATGAGTGACATCCCTCAAGAACCTATCTGTAATAGGGTGCAAATTGTGACGCACATTATCAGTAAGGTCAGGTCCCTCCCACACCCCTAAATATTTAAAGCCCTCAATTGAGACCCGCTATGGACAGTTCTGGGGAAGATCATCCACAGTCTCCTGGACGGGGAAGAAGATGGACTTATCCACATTCACCTTCAGCCTGCTGACCCCTTGAAACTCCTGTAAGGTATGTGTGACAAGGGCACAGGCTTCCTGCGGCTTACTGAGGTAAACCAAGAGATGGTCCGCGTATAACGAGACTTTGTCCTCACTCCAGGTCTCCAACAGAAAACTTGACCGAGTCTGGTCCATTCTCAAGCGAATGGCTAGTGGCTCTGTATTCTGTGTAAATAGAAGGGGGGGGGGGGAAGAGGCCAACCTTGCCTGTACCCCCGCTCCAGGGTAAAAAGGGAAAAAGCCCAGGCAGTCACCCAATTAACCCAAACCTTTGCAGTTTGAGATGCATATAGTAAACGTGTGAGAGAGCACCTCCCACAGGAACTTCCACCCCAAGTCGAAGGCCTTTTCTAGGTCCATTGATACAGCCATGAACAGCCTATGAATGTTCATCCTAGTTAATTTTTCCGGCATAAACCTGCATTGATCCAGATGGACCAAGGATCCGATAACTCTAGTGAGGCATTCCGCCAGCACCCGCGCCAGGATCTTAACTTCCCCGTTAATGAGGGAGATAGGCCTATAAGTGGTACAGGACAATGTTGTCATTGCCAAAGTGGGTTGAACCCCAATGTGAGCTCCCCTGAGGTACAGCGGTAGCACTCCGGTGGATTTTGAGTGAGTGAATAAGTTGTGCAAGTATGGTAATCTTGTTTCAGACAGTTTTTTCCAAACCTCAAACGGAAACCGATTGGCCCTGACTGAAGGTGCAATACTGCTGCCGCCACCTCCTCCCCAGTAATATCTGCCTCCAGGTCGTCTCTCTTAGCGGGGGTCAGCCGTGGCAGGGTGGCATCCGCCAAGAAGGGAAAAAAACTCCCACCTGATCACTAGTCTATCGGGAGCAGTAAAGCTCCTAATAATAAGTGGCAAACTTCTCTGCAATCCCTGCATCCTCCACAATCTGCATCCCTCCCGGATCCACCACCTCCCTCTCATACCTGTATCCTTCCTCACTCCTTTCCAGCCAGGTCAGCATTTTGACCGGCCGGGTCCCCAGATTCATAAATCTGGATTCTTTTGAGCCAATGCGCTTGCTTGGCATTATCCAGTGCGATATTCCAAAGTCGCCTTTCTAGGGTGCCCTGCTCCAAATATGCCTCTTCAGACACCCTGACCTGTTCTTCCGCCTCCCTCACCACCCGTCTATGAACCTTTCTATGAGCTGCAACTAGGAAGATCATCTCACCTCGTAGGACCACCTTGTAACCTTCCCAGAACACATCCGGGCTGTGTGCCAACTCAGTGTTTATGTCAAAATATTAATTTGTCTTGGGAGCCATCGCCTCCAAAAACTCAGGAAATCGCAGATAATAGCTGTTCATACGCCATAGGGGCAGTTCCTTCTTTTTACTTGTATCAAGCAGCATAACCAATGAAGAATGACCGGAGATGCCCCTAGCCAGGAAAATAGCAGACCTAAGCCTATGCACGTCCCCAATCTGGACGAAGAAATAATCCAGCTGTCACGACCCTCAGCCCTGATCCCCACTGGCAAGCCCATTGGCCAGGTGGAATCAGAGCTCGGATCGCTAATAAGGCCTGGCATCCACTCCTCAGGCCCTCTTGGGGCCAGTCCTGGCGCCTTTGGAGCCAAGCTCATAAGTAAGGAAAGACATCTGCTTGAGGAGCTACTTTATTTAGGCTTTCACCCAACATGGAGGCATCCACATAGCTTGATTCCTAGAACCAAGCTATGCGGTCTAGTGTTTTGGGTGTGGTGGCCTAGGGACTACTTTACCTGGACTACTTTACAGTGGCTATTTAAACCACACCCGAACAAGACAACACGCTTCGCGTTACTTTGCTTCTAGCAACGTGACGCTCACTGTGTCCAGCTTTCTCACGAGCCTGGCGAATTCCGGACCTGCAGAAAAACCAAGAACATCGTTAGCAGCAGAATTTTACCTGCATTCATCATCCTTCACTGCTCGCAGCTCCTGGGCAGCTCTGTTGGAGGAGTCCACGGCCCAATCGAATGACCTGAGAAAAGGAGAAAGACATCATTAAAGGATTTAGTGGAGACATTACAACCACAAAACGCTTAAAGACTTACCTGGTTGGTTGCTTTTCGGCCGGCATAGCTCCGGAACTCCATCTGCGCTGGGAACTCACCGCGACCTACAAAAAAAGAGAAAAGCACAGGTCAGTGAGGACAAGACATCGCTGCGCTACGCAAAACGCCTCCTTACCGCATCATAGCGCTATAGCACACCATCATCTACCGGTGAGAACCAGCCTACCCAGTTCTCCAAGCGGACACTCTGCGCTCCTAGGGAGATAAAAAAGAGACATTTAGAACAGAGAAAAGGCATGCAAGAATAACAACGCCATCAATCGCAATAAGACCTACCTGAAAGACACTACAAGGGCCGCAGTCAGTGAAGTAACTGGACCGCCCGCACCCACAAAAGAGAACGCGCCCCTGCCCAGAGAGCAGGACGGAGAGCCCACCGACTCCGATGACCAGGTGAGAAGAGAACCTGGAGGGGCTGGAAACACAAGGGAGGTGGGGGAAAACTTACCTTGGTCGCCCAGTCCTAATATAGTCTTCATTTCCAGGTGGAATCCCATCGACACCGAGAACCACACCAGGGAATCCTTGAGAAGGGCACCAACGACCAACTGGCTGGGTGGCGTCCCCGTGGATACCAGGTGAGCGTAACACCAACCTAAATAGTGAGCCATGCACCCCCGACAGGAAAGAGAAGCCATCATCCAGCGGGTGCACCGCGCACCAGGCGTCCACCAACACCACTGCGAGGCCCTCGCAAAAATCTTTGATGAGAAAACCCTCTTGACGACTGGGCCTTATCCAGGTCTGTTAAATGTGCTGACAAATTACGTCATGTCCTTGGCGAGGGGTTCACCGAATAGCAGGTCTTCAGTGGCAGGTCCCGATTCTGTGGAAGATAGCTACCACAACAGATGGTCGATCTTTTTTTTAAACATATTTTATTAGTTTTCACAATCATCAACATTCATTGCACCCAAACACGATGCATAACAACAATTATCAAACATATCCCCCCTCCCAACTTCTTATCCCTCCCCTTAGATCCCTGCTATCTCGGCTTCCACTTCCTAACTCGTGGGTGCCACTTCTTCTTGGTCTGAGGAGCTATCCGTCTCCATTTTCTCTTGTCCATATCCAGTCAATGAGGCCATCAACTGTAGCCAGGCTGTGAGTGTGTATGCCTACTCTTCACCCACTCTGATCACTGCTTCTCTCCACACTACCGTTTCAGCATCTGCCCATTTCAGGAGGTCCCGCCACCACACCTCTGCATTTGGTGTCTTGCTTGCCTTCCAATTCATTGCTATCTTGAGTTTATTCTAGCTAAGCGCAAGGTCTTTGAGTTTACTCACAAGTATAAGTTTACGCGGCTTTGGAAATCCACCCACCATACACGCCCACAGTGAGTCCACTTCCAGTTTTATCCCTTTATCTGCTAGTAGGTGTGCTAGCTCTTCCCAATATCTTGCTAGAACAGGGGGTCTATCTTAATGGTGGTTATGTCTGTATCCATGGCCTTCTCTGACTTGTCCAGGATTTTTGCCAGTGACCCAGCGACGTCCAGTAATTTATCCTGGCATGCCTTCCAGTAGCTGTCAATACCCTTTCTCAGGTCCTTGGACAATTTCCCAGGAAGGTGATCATCTTGGTGTCCAGCTCAGGCATAGTCACCACTTTTCCTTCAATCCCGGGCACTATGCCTTGAGCGTGCCCCTGACCTCTTTGTCCAACGCTTTACAGAGCCTCTTTTTAAGGTACTCTGTCACCCTAGGGGATGGGGATCACTCCAATGACTTGGGGTGCATGAAGTCCTTCGGGATGAACATCTGGCCCACTTCCCCTTCCTCAGTCACGTTCTACAACGTGCTTGCTCGAGGTTCTGCGCTAGGCTGAGATTGGTTCAATGCAACAGGGCTTGCTGGCTGGGATCCTGGGGACTTCTTTGAGACTTCCTTGCATCGCCTTCTTCTGAACCTATCTCATCTACCTCTGAGTAAGAGTGTCTGGCGCGGAAAAACTGCTCTACTCCAGAAAATCTTTCTTGAGCCTACCAAAGGCATCCGACAGGGCCACCGGTATTGCTTCCAGAAGCTGCTGGCCTGGGAGTATTTCAGAGGACTCTCAACTCTTTTGGAATGGTGTGCTATCCCCTCTGCTCCCTCTTCCTCAGGCGCTTTGAAGACTTTTGGCATTGGAGCGCTCCTCATGTGGCCCTCTAAGGAGGCCAACACCCTTTTAAAACTGGCTCCCACGTTCAGGTCCTGCCGGGGCAGGTTTCTTCATCTTCCGACCGTTCTGATAGTGGCTTTCAGTGTCATTTTGGTAATATTTCTATTATTATTTTAAATATTTTTTCATATACGAGTGCCTCCATGAAAATTGCGAACAGTCTCTAGAAGGCTGAGCTGCTGTCAAGCAAGTGGCCCTTTTTTGTCCTCTCTCGCACCACACAATTTGGCCTCTGTTCACTTCTGAATGCCGATGGGTAAGCACGTCATAGGCCGCAAGAGAGTTAAGGCGAGTGAGGGAGAACGCAAATCACTGCCACACTGGGCTTGGAGCATACCCTGCTGGGTGATCTGTGCTGCCTGTGGGTCTTAGCGGCTCCCTCCCACCTGCTTAGGCAGGTCACAGGGGTAGGTTGGTGCTCTGTGTCCTGCAGGAAGCTGAGCCCTGCCGCTTTAAAACGGCACAGGCTACGAGCGTCTCTCTCTCTCTCGGCCATTTTAACAGGTCTGGGGTGCTTCCACTCTCGGTCAAGTGGTCTCGCTGTGAGGCTGTCGGGGGCAAACACCTAGTCAGCGGTGTAAGAAGGCCCCTGCTGAGGTGCCACCTTCCGAAAAGATGTGCAGTACTCTGGAACCTAAACTATGCTGCTGTGCAAGGTGGCCATGTTGCTGTAAGACAACAGTAATCGTAACTAGAAAACAGCAAAAAAACATAAATTGTACTTATCTACTGCTAGAGCAGCAAAGAAATAGGGAGAATAAAGGAAGTAGTAGGCTCTTAATTGGGTTGCATGGACCCGATTGGAGGGTGGAGGTCATGTGGTTGGTGACGTAGCAGAGGCAGAACAGAGACTCTTGGGGAATGTAGTTGTTTCTATTGTTTGACTTTGTTGATTCATATTAAGTTGGAAGATTTCAGCAAACAAGCATCAGTTAAGCAGTCATTTAGTAAAGGTTATATTTGGCTTAAATCTGTCTGCTTGAGCTTCTAATAAAGAAAGAGAAACATAATGCTTGCTTCTTTGTCAATAATAGAATCAAGACTTTTCTAAAAGTTACTACGGAAAATCTTCATACCGTGAGAAACCAGGTGTCTCACCCACTAGTAGTCCCTGGGGATCTGTCATCCAGGTGGCCAGGACACAGCCATCACTTTTGGATCCAGTTCCTGGGGGTGGATCAGTGCGGGAGGATCAGCTGGGTGAGGGGTCTTCGGGGAGTGGGACACTGGATGGTGAGACGTGGTATCCCCTTCCCTGTAACACCTTTACCCCATCCTACCAGGTTGGATATTCAGGAACTCTACCACCCCCCCATTACAAAACAAACACTTTCACACGTACAGCCCGCTATGAGAGAAAACAGACTAACACCCAATCAGTATGCCAGACGTGTCCCAATACAATAGTCAGGCGAGGTCAGACAATTATGGACCATCACACACACACCTGACTTCCATTAAGCTTCCCCACATGGATAAAAGGTGGAGCACGAGAGCACACTCTGAGCGAGGCAAAGCACACAAGGAGACAGCAGTTTTGAGGCGGCAGCTGAACAAAAGAAGAAAGACAGCAAAACAGAAGGGGATCGCAAGGAGGGCAGTTCACATGACCTTTTCGACAAGGAACCATTACTTTCCAGAAACCTCAAGAATAGAAAGTGCAAGTCCAGGAAACCAGGCAGAAGAATCCTACATTGTGTGTCAGAGATACCCGGGGACCTCCCACGTCAATAATGAAGGTGGGGAGAAGCACCAGCTGTCGTGGTACTGTCCTTGGCTCCAAGAACAAAGCATTGTCAGTGAATCAACACAGCCAGTGAGATGGGGAGACTGATACATAACAGGTCTGTGTTGAAGCCAAGGTTGCAAGCAGCAACATTGTATGGCGAGCGCTGGAACAAACATTGTTAAAACGCGTGTGATAAGAGATGCAATTAAAGTTGAACTGCTGATGAGTGATTGAACTTTAAAAGCAAGATAAAATACCTTTGACAGAGTGGTCCGCCCCACGTGGGTGCTCAATCAAAGGTTTCTGTAGGGTATTCAGCTGAGAAGTGGCAAAAGCAAAAGTGAGGAAAAGGTTATATCAAGAAGAGAACGAGTAATTGTTAATCGAAGTGGTCCTGCGAGGGGTGGAGCAAAATCTGTGCCTTTTGCAGCTCCTGCTGGATCCTGGATTGATCCTTAGGAAAAAGCTACTTAAACGGAATACTGAGGGACGCGAACAAGCAACATAATAGAGGAAGCAGCAGAGAGCAAATTGCAAAGCGCTCTGAGTTCCAGGCAGTGCAGAAAAAAGGATATTGCCCAGCTGTATGCGACAGAGGCACTGAGTAAAGATGGTGGCTAGCGTAATAGTGCTACAGGCATTTCCGTCAAGAAGCCACGGTCTATCGCAAGAGGAGCCCTGCCCGCTCTAGATCTGGCGACCGTTGGAAGACCCGCTGCTGCACGCAAAGCAGAAAAGACCCTGGTAACCAGAACGGAAGGAGAGATTGGAGAGGCTCGAGATGGGAAGGAAGGCGCTATGAAGCATCGGATCCTGAAGCCTGAACAGCTGTGTCCAGACCGGAACAGAGCATTTAAGGTACGCAGGAGTGAAGTGAGCGAATGTCAAGGCAGCGCAAGGACGGAGATACAAGCAAGGGGACAACTAGTTCCCTAAAAAGAATAAGGCGGGGACCTCCAGTAACTGCTTAAAGTAGTATATCTGCAAAACACGCCTAACAGTGTCTGATGGAAACACAGTGCAGCCTGGGGCAGAGCCAGAGTTGCTAGGAAAAAAAAGACACTTGTGGGAAAGAGTGTGAAGAGGTGGGTGGGAAGCCACAGCTATCAACAACAGGCAGTACTATAGTCTGGAGATGGGAAAAACGCAGACAAGAACCAAAAGTCCCAGTAAACGCTGGCATGAAGACAAGGCAGAAGTGGAGACTCATGCAAGTAGAAAATAGTGACTGAGCTCACGGCTTGCCAATGGGAAAGGACTGAGGAGTGGAAAGGGATATATTGACACAGGGTGTGGGGGTTGAGTGCGGTGGGGGGGTAAAAAGACTTCCCAGCTAAGAAATTTAAGAACACTTGGTGGGACAGCAGGGGTATGTAATATTAGGCAAGCATGGCTAAGGGAGGAGCCTGCACCTCAGATGGCAACCAAAGGCAACAAAGCAAAAGGTAAACAGACCACCATGGAATCATATACCAAGGGACAAGAAAGCTCTAAAGGAGGAACGTCAACGGAGCCTGCTGAATGTAAGGCAGAAACACTGGACAGGGTGGTGGGGGGGACAGCAAATACTAGCCACTATAGCAGCATTGAAGACAGTGTTGGAAGCCAAGACTGAAACAGTGATTGTGGACGTGGCACTGCTGCTACAAGACGTGCGTGTATTGGCAGAACGTATGGGTCAACTCGAAGTACAAGTGAAGGACAACATCAAGGAAGTGACACAACCAACAGCGGACGTCAAAGTACTGCAGCAGAAAGTAAGATTGCTGGAAGACAGAGCTGGTGATGCAGATGGCCTGGCTCACAGGAATAACATCAGGATCCTGGGACTGCCGGAAGGAATGGAGGGAGCTGATCCGACCAACTACATTGAAAATTTGCTGTTACAAGAAATTGGCCAAAGGAAATCTCACAAGGAATAACGGTGGAGCACGCACAAAGATTCTTAATTAGGGAGCCACCGCCGGGTGCTCCCCCGAGGCCCATCATCGCCAAAACACTAAATTACAAGGACAGAGAGAAGATCTTGGCATTCTCGAGAACGGGGAGGAACTTTACAGAGGGCCTCGGTTAAGCTGGCAATATACCCAGATTACACTTTTCAAGTGTAGAAACGTAGGGCCCAATTTATTTCCACAAAGGAGAGATTGAGAAAGGCAGGGCTGAAATGCATGTTAATTTACCCAGCTAGGCTGAAGATAATACATAACGCGTGAGCAGTGTTTTTGACAATCCTGAAGAAGCACAAGATTGGATGGATAGTGTGAGATTAGGTCCTTACAGAAATGGGGTCTATTGTGGGGTGGGGACTTTAATTGCACACTAAACCCCATGGTGGACAGATCAGACGACACGTTCAGAAGTCTTGAATACCCTCTTGCAGTCTTTTAATCTAGTAGACATATGGAGGACACTTCACCCATACTCAAGGGACTACTCTCACTACTCTACTCCACATAAAGTCTACACAAGACTAGATTACCTTTTTACAGGGGCGTAACACATAAGGTAATTTGAGGAGACAGAATATAAAGCGAGAGTAGTGTCGGATCATGCCCCATTAGGATTGAAGTGGGTTATAGCTGCACCTACACCAGCAATACCAACTTGGAGACTTAGAAGTGAGACCCTACTAGAAACAGCGTTTAAGGAACATATGGCATTTTTAACATTTAATGAGGATAGTGTTAAATCAGTAGGCACGTTATGGGAATCATTCAAAGTTGTGAGCAGGGGAGAGATCAGGAGTGGTATGCAAAGCCATTACTTCAGAATTAAACAGAATTGAACCGGAATTAGCTGAGGTGGAGAAAATAAATGGCGCAGGAGGGGATAATTTAAAGGAAGAAATAGAGTTCAGACAAAATTGTCTAGTACAATGGGATAGACGGCAAATTCAATTATGCGAAGTATCTAGAGAAAATACATGCAGACGGGGATAAACCAAGTAAACCTCTAGCATGGTTATACAAGAGTGACAGTAGAAAAACCTCAATACACTCACTACAGAATAAAGAGTGTAGCGCGTGCAATACGCAAGCAGGAGTGAACAAAGCATTAAACTAATATTATAGTGCACTTTGCGAGGATACCTGCAAGGGGCAGGAGGGCGATTTGCAAGAAGCACTAGACCATATAAGTTTACCACAATTAGACAGCGGAGGTTGCTATACTAGAAGAACCTATAATGGCAGATGAGGTGCTGGCCATAATCAGAACATTGCCCTCAGGTAAAACACCGGGCATGGACGGGCTGCAAGGCGAATTCTATAAGGAATATGCAGATAGCTTTGCACCGGTCCTGCTGAGAGTATTCACGGAAGCATTTCATACAGGAATGCTTCCTGAAAGTATGAGAGAAGCAGTGATAATAAAAAAAAATGAAAAAAACTGACTGCGAATCCTACAGGCCCCTGTCCCTATTGAATAAGGACAATAACATTCTCACAGCACTATTGGCGAACAGGCTTAGGAGAGTAATAACCGAGCTACTACATCCAGACCAAAAGGGATATGTGCCTGGAAGGAATATTTACTAGAATCTAAGAAGGTTACATCACATTATTAGCAGAACTAGAGACTGGGACGAATACTGTGCGGTGGCCTAGCTAGATTCAATGAAGGCATTTGATTCTATCCTTTGGGTTTGGCTCTATGCGACAATGGAGAAATTTGGCTCTGGCCCAAAGTACTTACAATGGGTGAAACTGATTTACACTAAACCAATGGCTAGAGTCAGAACGGGAGGCATCCTCTCTGATAAATGGGAATTACAGAAAAGCACCAGATAAGGTTGCCCACTGTCCCCAATACTTTATATCCTAGCAATGGACCCAATAGTGGCATTCCCACAAAGGGAATACCAAGACGCAGGAATCAGAACAGATGGTTTGCGGCATGTAGTGTCCATTTATGCGATGATGCTATTATATTTACAAAACCCTCAGGAAAACCTGCAACATATATTAGATGTACTGGTTAACTTTAGCTGGTTGTCGGGGGCGTGGCTAACTGGCCATGGAATAGGACGTGCTGCGCGAGGAGCTCCTGATGATCCAACTCCATTTTTGCTAAAGTTACCTGCTGAAACTGCAACGAGCGCCTAGAACTAGGATCAGGCGTCGGAAGCCGCACGCCAGGTGAAGTTCGCTGGACAAGTTCATAGTCCCCGAGAATCGTGAGATATACATGTTTTTGTCGGTACGACTGTGTGGCCGCTTCGACACCAAGATGGCGGCTAACAAAGGAGAGGCCTCCGAGGTGAAACGAAACTGATTCCCCGGACCTGCGGGACACGGCCACGTTAAATTGCCTGGAGGAATAATACAATAGGGTGATATGGCGGAGTGGTCGAAACCATGAGAGCGCCCGGCCTGACATACGCTAATGGAGCCTCGGCGATCTGACCGCAAGAGGAGATGACATTGGATGCTTGGGTGACGAGGCCTACGGAAGTTGAATTGGGAGTGTGAGGCCATAGCCCATCCTTAAGACAATTCGAAGTGCCATCTCGAATGTGAGTTAGGAGACCTGGAAGCCGGACCATTGTCGGACCGAGGACAGTGCAACAGCAGCACTAAGGCGGAGGCGTACAGGAGTGGAGGGAAGCGCCATGTCGGCGAAAGCGCTGAGAGTCAAGACCAAGCAACCCACGATGGAGACTTTCACGAGAACGCAACTGACCCCCTCAACATCGGTACAGAGCACGATCGAGACCCCTGCGGAGGACGCCCCCGAAGGGGACAAGCACCAGATCCTAGAGGCTATAACGGGACTAAGTGCTAAATGGGACTTGGCAATGGCGGATCTACGCACAGCTCTAGAGAATAAGATCTATGCCGTGGGTACAGAACTCACCCTGCTACGTCAAGATGTTAGGGCACTTGCAGAAAGGACCAGCGGTCTGGAAAGTGGGGTGAAGATTAACACCGATGTTAGCACGAGCAATGTGAAGGAGATCTATGTCTTAAAACAACAGGTCGCCAACTTGGAAAATCGTGTGGAAGAGGCGGAAGGAAGGGCGAGGAGAAACAACATTCGCGTGGTTGGCCTTCCGGAGGGAGAAGAAGGCCAAGACCCCACAAACTATGTTGAAAACATGATCCTACAAGGGATCGGAGCAGGGAATCTTTCGCAGGGATTCACGGTGGAGAGGGCGCACCACGCCCTAATGAGGAAACCCCGGCCGGGGGCCCCGCCAAGACCGATCATCGCCAGGATCCTGAATTACAGGGACAGAGAAAAGATCCTCGAATATTTTCGTAAGGGCGGCACGATAGAGAGAGCATCCACCAACATCACAGCATACCCGGACTACACAATACTGGTGCAGAGGCAGAGATACAGTTCCGTAGCCGTCAAAAGGAGGCTGAGGGCAGCAGGAATCAAGTACATGCTTCTGTATCCGGCACGATTGAAAGTGCTACATAAGAACAAAGCGCTATTTTTCGATACCCCTGAGGATGTTGTCACGTGGCTGGACCTGCAGGGCTGCCCGGAACAAGAAGCGGACCGTGACCGGCAGGATCATACCGAATGAAGATTTAGTAAGGAGGAGGCCCTGATTGTATAGAGAAACTGTAACTAACTGAACCTTGTACACAATCTGAGCCTGGTGCTCGATTTGGACTGGAATATAATGAGTGTAACTGTAATTGGTAACGGTTTGGCAATTGAATGCATAATGTTTTTTGAAAGGAGCAACAGAACGCGGACGACCTACCAAATAGACTATTAGTTTCAGTGGCCATTAGGGCGGCTTTACCCTACTGAGCCCCGAGTAGAAGCTTGCGCTAGGCAGGGCTAGATGAGGGGGTGCCTGAGATCCAGGAATGGAGCTGGGGAAGGTATTGTTGGAGGAGGGGTGGGTGGGAAGAAGCTTGGGGGATGGGCAGTTGAGTGTGTGTGTGGTTATGGGGAGATTAAGTTTTGTTTCGAGCCTATTTGGAGGAATCAGTATGTTGTAATTTGCGGTGCATGAAGGGGCGTAATCGACGGAGGATCGGAGGGTGCTTATTAACGACCTATGGGGGACCTCAGGATAAGAACGTGGAACGTCAGGGGCCTTAACAGCTACCTGAAAAGAAACAAAATCATGATGCATCTGAAAAGGCAGAAAATAGGCATTGCATTACTACAGGAGACGTACTTGACGCGGGAGAAGTTGGACCTAGTTAAGAGAAAGTGGAAAGGGACTGTAGTGGGTTCGCCATACTCTGCATATGCCCGGGGGTGTTAATCTGGGTGGCACCGCATGTCCCGTTCAAATCGATACAAGAGGTGGTTGAAACTGATGGAAGGATGGCTATATTGCGGGGGCTGGTGGAGAGCAGGGAGGTATGCATAGTAAACGCGTATGCCCCCAACCAAAACACAGCAGCATATTTCAGAGCCCTGTGTACCAATCTTAGTACGTGTATAGGGAGCGCGTTGATCTGGGGCAGGGACTTTAATTGTGTGTTGGATCCTGTGGTGGACAGATCAGATGGCAGGGTGGGTAAGCCTAGCCCAGCGGCGAGAGCGTTGCAGATGCTGCTAACTGATTTTGGCTTTACAGATGCGTGGAGGATGAAACATCCCACTGAGAGGCAATACTCGCACTATTCAGCCCCGCACCAACTGCACACTAGGCTCGATTACGTCTTTGCTACAGCAGATGTGATGTCTGAGATTACTCAAATCGAATATAAGGCCAGGGTCCTCTCAGATCATTCGCCCCTGATCCTCGGATGGCAATATTGCCCCCCCGAGGGCGAAGATCCCTTCATGGCGCCTCCGAGCGGAGGCGCTCAAAGATCCAGTCTTCAGAGAAGATATAAGGGAAGAGATTACTAATTTCTTTGAAGAGAATACTGGGAGTGTTGATTCTGCGGGCACATTATGGGAAGCTTTTAAGGTGGTGATGCGGGGGGCGGCCATTGCTAAGTCAAGAGGGTTACAGGGTGGGGTCTTGGCTGACCTACAGAGGGCGGAAACTGAGCTAGAAGCAGCATTGAAGAGTGATGACGTAGACACGGAGCTGGTACTCCAGCTACAGCAACAATGTGCAGGGCATTGGGAAAGACTCTGCAATCTTAATTATAGGAAATATGTTGAAAGGCAGCACGCGGGGGGAGACAAGGCAGGCCGCCTTTTGGCCTGGCTATACAAAAGCGAGACCCCCTAGGCCTCCGATTAGAACCATTATTAGGGAGGACGGAGATGAGGTGGCCACGCAAGAGGGGGTTAACAAAGAATTTGTGGAATATTACAGAGTGCTGTATGGGGATGATGAGATAGGTGACCAGCGCAAGATAATCGAAACGTTAGAAGACATAGGGCTGCCCAAGATAAGCGACGAAGAGAGGGAGGAGTTAGATGAGCCAATCACGTTGGAGGAGTTAGAAGAGGTTGTGAAGCAGTTGCCTACCTGTAAAACCCCAGGGGCAGATGGGTTCCCCAGCGAATTCTATAAAGTATACAGAGAGGAAATCCTCCCCCCAATGCTGGACATGCTGAACGAAGCGTTTGAGATAGGACGGTTGCCTGAGTTACTCAGAGAGGCGATCATAATACTGCTGCCCAAGCCCAATAAACCGGAGCATAGATGTGGTTCCTACAGGCCTCTGTCGATGCTAAATCAGGACAGCAAGATTCTCACGGCTGTCCTAGCAAATCGATTGCGGAAAGTGATTGGTAGACTCATACATCCTGATCAAACAGGTTATGTCCCGAGCAGAAACATAACACACAACCATAGGCGACTTCACCGGGTGGTCGAATGGAGTAGTAAGAACGAGGGTGAGATGGCGATAGTGTCTCTAGATGCAGTTAAAGCTTTTGATTCGGTCAAGTGGTCATGGCTATGGGCTGCTTTGGAAGGGTATGGAATGGGGCCGTGCTATATCAGGTGGGCCACGATGTTGTATAGTGAGCCGCTTGCCAGGGTCCGAACTGGAGCGGTGATATCCGAAAGATGGCAACTAGGCAGAGGCACCAGACAAGGATGTGTAACGCTCACCTGACTCCCACGGAGGCGCTGGCCTGGTTCGCGCTGCTGTGACCTCTTCTAAGGTGATGCGCAGGGTTCGGAAGACGGACTGGACCGGGCCCCCAAATCTGGCTTGTCTGGCTCGCAGAAGTATCCTTCTGTAGGCGAAAATAGGGGATTAACTGTCTGCGGGGTAATGCAATCGACCTCCCACTTTCCCCTCTCACCCTCCTCGAAACCTTTCTGTGATTCCCCGTAGCGTCTCACCTTAGGGTCTGGAAGGACAAGCTCTCCATCCTGCTTCTGATGCAGGGGCGCGTTGGTATCCAGTTACTTCACTGGATTTTCAGATTGGTGAGAACCAAACTTGCTTGGCTTCCAGGTAAGTTTTTTGATAAGAGGTTCCCCTTGAGTCCATGCATTAATGTACTAATGCTAGTGTCTTTTTCCCCATAGGGGCCGGGGTACGGAATGCCGGGGAACAGGCACCGACCCGAGATGAGAGGTGAAATCCTTGTAGAAATCAGGTAATTCTTTAATGAGCGTTTTTTGGTAATGTCTTTTCATTCGCTCATTAACGCTGATGTCTCTTTTTCCCCTTAGGGGCCGGGGTCCGGAAATGCCAGGATGCGGCACGGACCCGAAATGAAGAGGGAACGAATCAACAGGTAAGTCTTAACATGGAGGTTTAGCTTTCCTTATTCCCTTCTCTCTCTCACCTTTTGTTCTTGTCTTTTTCTCCCTAGGCGCTGGGGCGTGACTGCGAATCCAGATGATCGCTGCTTAACATGGAGGCGC
Organism: Ambystoma mexicanum; assembly: GCF_040938575.1. Lineage (NCBI taxonomy): Eukaryota > Metazoa > Chordata > Amphibia > Caudata > Ambystomatidae > Ambystoma > Ambystoma mexicanum. Next base: position 780,860,415 of record NC_090928.1, read on the forward strand.
CCTGTAAAGGTGAGTGGAATGTGGCGCTGCAGCGATCGACGCGATGAGCTTTTAAATAAAAGTCTTCCTTTTCAGGATTGTCGGCGAGATGTCTCCGGGATGCGGTTTTTAGCAGGTAATTACTTTTCCTTCTTCTGTTCTCTTCTTCTCTTCCTTTGCAGGTGATCCAGGATGCTGGCAGGCGTGGCAGAAGTCAGGATGCAGGAGCAGACACGGTGAGCGTCCAGCTGCTAGATGCAGAACAACACGAAGCACGTGTGGCTGTTCGGGTGGGGTTTAAATAGCCTTGGAAGAAGTTCCTGGTATGTATCCTTCCTCCAATCAGGTATGTATCCTTCCCCGACCGGATGGTAAATTAGTCCCACAGGTAAAGTAGTTCCTTTCAGGCCTCAAGGAGGCCGGGATCCTACAGCATGGTCTGCATCAGGTAAGTGCACCCAAGCACTCCCATAATGAGCCTGGCGCCTATGGCGCCAGGACTGATGTCTTTTATGAGCCTGGCGCCATAGGCGCCAGGACACTGTCCAAAGGGCCCCTATATGGGGTTGCTGGGTCCTTCCTTGGGGACTGGATGTCCGCTTTCGGGGACGCAGGGCTTGAACCGGCTCCCCAGGAGCGGGCATCATGACAGGATGCCCCTGGTCCCCGATGCTTTACATCTTGGCCCTGGAGTCTCTGGCAATATGCCTTAGGGCACAGTATGAGGCGATTGGCATTGAGGTAGGAGGGGAACAACACTTGATATCCTTGTACTCGGATGATTTGTTGCTGTACTTGCAATACCCAGAAGAAAATCTCTTATACATACTTGAAGTGATGGAAAGGTATGCAGAGTTGTCGGGCATCTCGGTGAACCCCCAAAAGTCTGTCATATTCCAGCTAGGTAGCTATAAGGGGATCCCTGTAGAAGGACTACCGGTGCTACAGGTACCATGGGCAACTAGCTCTTTTCGCTATTTGGGCGTAGATGTATATCACACGGTGCAAGATGAACACAGACACAATACGGAAGTAGCCGTCGAGAAAATTAGAAACAGTATGCAGTTCTGGGCAAGATGATCGGGCGGGGGGCCATGCTCAAGATGGTGGTTCTGCCCAGGCTCCTGCATTACTTTAGTAATATCCCATACATAATACCCAAGAAGTTTTTCAGTAAATTGAACAGCATGTGTAGGGATTTCCTGTGGCACGGTACCCGAAATAGAGTGGCGTTTTGGAAACTGCAGAACTTTTATGAAAAAGGAGGTATCAGACTGCCCCATTTTGAGGTTTATTATTTGGCGGGACAGTTGCTATACGTGGCTAAGTGGCTTTCTGATGAAGTGACCCCTGAGCACAGGGTGCTTGGACAGGACTGCGCCCCGTTTTATTTGAAAGAAATGATCTGGCTGTCGGAAATTGAAATGAGGGGGCGTCCTGCGATGTTGAGGCTTGGAGGGAAAATTTGGCTTAGGGCTTGTCGCCTAATGGAGGTCCCATACCCGTGCCTCCCACAGATACCGCTGGTTGCTTTGACAGGAGGTGATGATCAGCTGAGGGCGATTGTTAGGACCTACTGGGAATCGGTGGGGCTGGCAACGCTAGGCGATGTTTGGCAAGAGGGATCCATTAAGGAGTTTATAGAACTCAACGAAGAGGCGGGGCTACACACGGGTCAATATGTCACGTACATTAGATTGGTGCGGATGATTAAGAACACCTGGCCAGAAACAGTTTTGATAGAAGAACCAGATGCAGTTTTGGAAACAATGTATGATATATCTGAAGGGGGTCATGAGATCTCGAAACTGTATGAGATGGTGATGGCTAAGGTGGGGAAAGATTTGACGCATCTGAGGCTGGACTGGGAGGTGGAAGTGGGGGCCCGATGGAGGACGGGATGTGGGAGCGTGCCCTGGGTTACCACAAAAAAGTGTCTAGAAATGCCAGATTAAAACAAATTCAGCTGTATGTAACGCATAGGGCATACATGACCCCCTTGAGGATATCTAAGTTCCGAAACGCTGGAGTACAAGTGTGTCCTAAATGTAACCTGGAAAATGCTGACATGACACATATGTTTTGGTCGTGCCCGATTATTAGGTGCTACTGGGGAGAAGTGGCGCAGAAACTGGCTGATAAAGGGGTTACTCTTGTCACAGACACGGCTTGGGCCTGCTTACTGGGCGGGTTCCCTAGGCCACGGAAACTCAAACATATTGAGAAACTGAGAAATCTGGCGTATGTGCTTGCGAAACGTAGGATCGCCATGGGGTGGAAGAAATGCCACAAACCTATGGTGGAAGGACTTGCAGAAATGGGCGGAGGCTGAAACGGTGGCATGGCAAGATGCGAATAGCCGGGCTGATGAAGGGGAGGTGGGCACCCTGTTGGCCTGGAAAACGCTAATAACAGAATTGTTTGGAGTAATATCAAATCCAACAGACTCCGAAGAGAACGAAACCTGGCCGCATGTGCCAAACATTGAAAGAGATTGACAAATAGGCTTGCGGGGGAAGGGAGGGATAATGGGAGCAGTGACTACGATAACTTGATGTGTAATTGGACTATTATGATTATGCTGCTTGTTTGGTTTTCGTTGTTTTGTTTGCATAAAATCAATAAAAGAAATTAAAAAAAATTTAAAAAAAACTTTAGCTGGTTGTCGGGAATCATGATCAACAAAGGAAAATCCTGTTTATACCTGCTAGCCAATCTTGTCGATCGAGGAGTTGCAGAGCTACCGGACCGATCACTCCCATGGGAGACAGACACTTTGATACCTGAGGCTGGATATTTATCATAACCCAAAGCAGGAACACATGCACAACACACTGAAGGCGTTGGAGGGTATAGTGAATTCAATTACATTTTGGGGTAAGTTACCATTGTCTGTAATGGGAAGAGCAGCATTAATAACAATGGTGGCGCTACTTAGGATGCTACACTGTTTTGGGAATATCCCCTACAACATCCCCAAAAAAATTCTTTGTAAGGCTAGACAAAGTGTAGGAGTTTTCTGTGGCAGGGAGGTAGGCATAGAGTAGAGATGAGTACTCTCCATAGGCATTATGTTAAAGGAGGGCTAAGAATACAAAATTCTGAGCTATATTAACCTTGCATGACAGATGCAGTACGTGGTAGGCTGGCTAGCGGATGATCCTACAATGGATACAGCACTTCTACAGCCAGCAATACAACACCTACACTTAAGACTTACTATGGGTAACCCCACCAGAACCACAAGAATACCCACACTTGGTGAAACTGGGCATGCAAATGTGGCATAGAACCTGTAAGAAACTCGGGATCAAAGACCTGGTATCGCCACATATACTATTGGCAGCGGTAATGACAGATGGAGGTCTTAGGGCCAGTGTGTGACTTCATTGAGAGGCGTGTGGGATTGCTACAATCGGGGATCTGAGGGGGAATGGTTCCCGACTAGTTTTCAAGAGTTACAGGCGATATCAGGAATAGATGTCAGTCAATACCTCCTGCACTAATCTATTGTGGATACGGTTAAGAAAAAGGTGATCATCAGTTGGGGAGACAATAGGATGTGAGGCGGTGGAAACAATAAATATTTCGGAGGGCGGCCATGCTATATCAAGGTTGTACGACGTGTTATTAGAAAATCACTCAGGAGAGGAACTGCAACTAGGGTTAGATGTAAATCGTAGTAGGGCAAGTCCTTTATGGACAAGGAATGGCTGAGGGTATCAAATCATCATAAGAGGGTTTCCAGAAATGCGAGACTGCAGCTGTTGCAACTGTATGTAACACAGAGCTTACTTAACAGAGAGAATGATAGCGGTATTCAAAGGCGCAGTCATGCAGAGTTGTGCCAAATGTAATATTATTCTGGAATGCTACATATGTTTTGGAAATGCCCGACCATAAGGAAGTTTTGGGAGGACATTGCCCAAATAATGTCTAAAGGTGAAATATAATTGGATGTTCAATCCCTGGGTGCCTGCATATTGGGACACTCCCAGAGGAGTAAGAATGGGAGGGCGCTGGGGAAACTGAAGGACTTAGTATATGTGTGGGACAAGCGCTGCATAGCCATGACCTGGAAATCGGGGGCAGGACCTCTTGTTGAGAGGTGGTAAAGTGATTTGCAAAAATAGACAATGGCTGAGACGGTGGTATGGAAACGGGCGATTAGTGGGCAAAAATACGACCCTGGGGAGGATATGCTAGATTGGACAGAACTCGCACTAACTTTATTTAAGCAGGGAACGTGATAGAATCAGTCTCGAGAAGAGAGATCAGAGTCATAAGAGGTGTACACGGACAAAGTAACAGGAAGAAGTAAGATACTATATTAAGGCTAGCTTGGTGGAGGGGGAGGGGGACGGTGGACGTTCTTATCTAAGACATGGTGCAGCACGGCAGTTGGCAACCAAGTCTGGTAATTGCCTAATTGTACACTTGCGGAATTTGATCATCTATATACTGTTGTTAATGAAAATAAAAATAAATAAATTTGGTCAGAGCCCAGCCGAGGGAGACCAATTGAAGGTTTTGTGTTAAAGTGGGTCTGAGCCCAGCAGAGTGGGACCCGGGGTAAATAGTAAATCACCCGAGAAATTGTACATGTGAAATCCTAAGAAGAAAGGAACTTTAACATTTGTTGTGTTGCATCAGGCCCTCTGAAATAAGAGACGTTGAATGGCAAAGAGACTTTGGAACAGAAGGCCCTGATGTTAAGGTTTAGAACTGCATCCATGTGCAAAAGAAGCCAGAGAGTGTGCTAAGCTTGAGTTTGCCGCCTATTTCTGTGCTGAAAAAGTGGGGAAGGGAAGGCAACGTCTTGAATATCCTGTCATATCATTTATTGAACACTTTTCTTTTGCATGACATTGTTTGACACCATTTGTATTTAGAAGTAAGGATTGGCAATAGGTTTATTAGTATAGGCCCATTTGTTTTGACAGACTCGACTAGGACAAGGTTATTATTTGATGGTCGTAGCTTGCTCCCATCTTTAGATTTAGGATTAGATAGGCGTTTTTTAAATCCAATTGAAGTTCAATAAACACCCTTGAACTGTGATCACTTGTGTCTGTCTTACTGTTTGATACCATGCCTTCCTTACAATTCCCTTCCTAAGAAACTAAAACTAAGGTGCTTGCCAGAATAACCAAAATCATTAGTCCGTCCTAACCTGTCAAACTATCTGGCCATACCAATAGATATAAAGAAACCAAAAAAAAGGAGCTTTCACCCTGGGGTTTGTCAACACCTCCTAGCTGACCCCCGCTCTGCGTCAGACAATCTTTCAACATATATGTTTCTCCCAGGACACGGTTCCTGGCCTGGGTCTCCACACCAGTTCACACAAAGAAAATCCATATCAGAAAAAGGTACAAAGTGCTTGTTCATTCAATTTACCAAAGCTTGGGTAGCGTGAACGTTACACTTTTAAATTCAATGTTCTCTTAATTTTCAGTGTTATCAACTCTTATGTTTCTTGTGACCCCCCTCGGCTGTGCCGCAGGCTATTTATGGGCTCTTGTCTTTCTCCAGTCTTAGCTTGTTCTGGATCACTGGTGACTCCGATTTAGATTGTTCCCGAGCTCCTTAACCCATAAAGGATTCAGGGTTTAGATTTCCTCCAACCTCTTTTCCTTCTGCCTGCGTCGCCTGTGTATCTGGTTTCTTGCGGTGCTTCCGCCAGGGAGGGTCAGTGTTGCCTGTGTTGGCAGCGGTAGTCTCTGCCTGCCGTCTAGTTGCCTCTTGTTGCAACAGCCTTCTTCGGGCCCCACTGGTGCTCGCGGCTCTCCCTCCTTCTCGAACTCTATGCACAGGAGCTTTCGCCCTAGGCATTCCTGGACTCAGCAAAGTTCTGCATCACATCCTGTCTGTGGTCTCGCCTCCAGACTCCGTGTTTCAGTGTTCTTATAGTAGTTCCAGGCCCGATGGGTAACGTATTGAGTCTGTGGAGCACTCACCATTGGTGTTAGACAAATAGAAAGGAATTATCACCTTTACAACTTCTGTTGTACCCATCGAGGCAGAGAGTACAGATGTCATTGGGTTTCTTATTCTACCCTGTGAGTCCTCGTCCCCAAAGGAGGAATCACTCCCAGTGAGGTCCTGCTTGCCCAAACCCTTAGGGTGTGTCTTGCAGAGCAGGCTCACCTCCCAAGCCTCAATGGGAATGTCGACCCCCTTCGGGAGAAGGGATGAATTTCCTGGATTCGTCACAGCTGTGGGATTGGAATGTTAACTGATTTGTATGCATAGAGTAAATGTCATCATAACTATTGGTTTAATGCCGTCAATCTGGTTACAAAATGTGAACACAATTTGCAGTAAAAAAATATTCCAACTCCACAATGAAAACACCTAATAGAGTTGGGGGCGAGAAGAAGCGGCACCTCTTTGAATGTTTCTTGAAATTCATGTAGCTGCATAATGTCTACCTGTAATTGAGGGGTGCTCTGTAGGAAATCAGAGGGCTCACATTTCTACAAGTCTCTTACATGGCAGTGGAAGCAGGGCCATTGCCCATTGCAAAAATAATAAGGTGAGCAAATGCCAAAGAAGCTAGTAGGAAAGCCTTTAGATGCACTAATGTAAGTGTTTGGGGCCAATGGACTAATATTTAGACTTAAGTTGTAGGTGTTCTCTAATACGAAAAACAATCAAGCTTAACAATAGAGGACGACTTAACTAACACGTGGGACCCCTTAAGTGATTAGACCAAAAGGTAATATAACCTAAGATTATTTCATGCATTCTACATGACTAAGTATAGTGTTCTAAATTTTGCATTTTCTTTTTTCCAGGACATGCTCCTTACCGCACTAAAGTAATACTCTAATCAGAGGAGGGACCCGCATTGTAAATACCATGGCTATTTTTCATAGCTAATTAGCAATTTACAGATCTAAAGCCTGTAAGAAGATTTTCTAAAACTTTTTTGAAAAATTAGGTAAGATATGACACAGACCTAATACAGGACATGACCGTAGTGTATCAGTTATTCTAAAACCTAACCCTATCTGACGAACACCCCTCTACTAATCTCCTTATCCTCCTCTCTCCCTGCAGAACTACTAACGCTGCACCCCCATCAGTGGTTCAATTTGTTATGAACTCATTTTGTATGAAATGTGTATGCTTTATCACTGTAATGCAACAGTAAGAAAAGTATTCTATACTAGAGAAATCAATACAGTTAAAACGGTACTAATTGAAATGTACTGTTTGAAAAAGAACGTGCAGGATTTTACTAAATATGTCACACCTGTAATTTTGAATACCCAATTACAAATGTGCCTTGAGAAAGGCTGGGTATGGGTGAAACAATTGCACGTGCTTCCGAATGAAGAATGTCGGCACTACCTAAATCTTTAGAATTGATCTGGTATACAACCAATAAACAATACTTAAATCACTTACTCAGTACAACCTTTTTTGAATTATGGAAGCCTAAGCACACTTCGTAAACCTACCATTTCCACATTCTCTAACTCATACCAATCGACTGACTAGTGAATATCAGTGATTGTTAGGTTTTGCTGCCAGGCAACAACACTAACGAATCACCACCCAAGGCAGGCGCACTGAACAACATTCACTTTTCTTATTTTCACCATTACTTATTGACACATGTTTCTGAGCAGCGGCCGTTAACATAGGTCACACATATGCCTTTAAATTTCCCACAGGTAAACGTGCGGTTTACATATCATGTGACCTGCATAGTAGCAGTAATGTGAAGATCACATGAGGCGCGAGTTGGAGAAACAGGCTTAAATAAAAATGGAGGTGATACAGGTCACCGCACAACATATTATTGTGGAGCAGGTTATGATTTATACACACAGGTGTGCAACAGCCGGGTAAGTGATCGCTTTCAATGTAAATGGTTAAAGGTAATATGTAGCATGATGGAGTAGTGGGAAACATGGTATGTTGAAGTTACATTGATATATGGGGGTTTTCTATACTCTTTTAGGCTAAAGTAACAGCAGTAGGGTTGTGTCTTGTCGATTGGGACAGTATTTGTTGAGCGAAAAAGGTTGGCTCCAGAAAAACCAAGCGTTTGATGCAAGATAAGCGTTGCAATGCCCTGGGGTGAGAAGTACATCTATTAACACATTTGGGTTCTCCGGTGGTGTTGGGCAACGTACTTTGGTCTTGTTTGGAATTGGTAAGAGTGCAAGAAGATGTATCTTAACTGCACACGTTGTTGGGTGTCGCGGTGGTGAGTGCAATGTAGTGGACACCTTGTGTAATCACTATATTAATGGCTCTAGAGATGAGACTACAGCTGAACATTTAGTATATATGTTCTGTGCTTTAATTTTAGAGAGAGCGATATGACTGTAGGAACCTTAGATGTCGTTGAAGTAGACACAATGAGAGTGTTAACATAATCATAATGTTGTGACCATCCATCATTTCTGAAGGAAATACAGGTATGGTTTTGAATGTAGGTGCGACATAAATTGACACATTAATTGTGGTAAAATGAAAATATGACCATTGGGGTTCATAATTGTGTCTCATTGGGTTTGTTTTTAGAAAGAAGTTCCGAGTTGATGCAGTCCTGATTGAGATATCGTGATCAACATGTGTCCAGAGATTTGGCAAAGAAAGAATTGAAGAATCATACTTCACATCATTGATTTCCCATTAGTAGAATTACTAATGAATATGAGAGATAATTATGTTTTATCACCACTGAGAAATGTCTAACATTATTGAATATGACAGAAACATGCTGGGTTAAAACTTGAATATTATCACGCTTGTTTGAACTGAGACTCATAGCTCAAGTGTACTGCTGACCTTGAGTCCTTTCTAGACAGTTGTACATACCATCAGTGGAACTATTTATGTTTTAGATTGGAGGATCTCCTTTTACATTGGTGATTTGGAAGTTTGGACACTTCTAAGAATATATAATTATATATGTCAATGTATAGGATGTTTTATGATATTGTGAGATTTCTGTATATATATTTTTTTATGGTAATAAAAAGTATTTTTGAATATGGTGTATAAGGATGTTTGAGTAGGCACCATTGGTTGGTTTATTGCCTTTATGTTTATATTGTACAATTACCCTGAAAGTAGGCATCGTCTCCACACCTTTTCATATTTGGGGTTACCCAATTGAATTAAAGAGTCTGAGCAGCACATTACATGGTCTGGCTCAAATAAAAGCACAGTGGCTTAGCAGGAAGACATTTTGATAAAACTTGTGGTCAGAACCAGGGCACTCACACCAGGAAAGTCAAGAGTCATGAAGAACCCTCAACGAACTTCTGATGGCTGAGCATGGGCTAGGCGAAGTACCCCTCACAGATCAAAACAGAAGGAAAATGGGGTGTGTGAGAAACCTGAAGGTGTCTCCCTAGTTAGTGCTCTGGGATCTTGCATTCAGCTGACCAGGACACGGCCATCCCTATTGTATCCAATTCCTGGGGTGGACCAGTGAGGGAGGATCACCTGGATGGGGGGTCCTTGCGGAGTAAGAGTGGGACACAGTCAGGTGAGACGCAGTATCCCCCTTCTTTCAACACCTTTTCCCCATCCTACCAGATAGGATATTCCAAAAACACCCCCCCCCCCTTTCCCACACAAACACGAAAGACATCAGACTAACACCAGAGCCGTTTACCTGACATGTCCCAATACAAGGGTCAGGCAAAGTCAGGCAATTAACCAGAATCACACACACCTGATGGTCCTTTCCCTTCCCCACAGAGATAAAAGGTGGAGTACAAGAGCACAGGACGAGGAAGGCAGACCGCACAAAGTGAGAGCTAACTGAGCACGGCAGTTCAAGAGGAGGAGAAAGACAGTGCATAGTGAGGGGGTGACAAGGAGAGAAGCGGCCTTGCCCTTTCCAACCAAGGCCCGTGAATCCTCCACAGAAGGAATCAAAAGACTGCAAACAATAGCAAGCGTGTGTTGCAGCAGATGTCTATGGTACACAAGACCCTCCTCCACTGATAACCAAGCCGGGGAGAGACGCGGGTCACTATGGTACCAACCTTGACTTGAAGGAGAAGAAAGCCAAGCGGTTCATCACAGCCGTTGAGTCGAAGGAATAGCCAATAAGATACCAAACAGTGTTGACCGATAAAAAGCCAATGGTCAATTTGAACTTTTGAAGAAGCACAAAGAAACTATTCATAAAAGAGGGGGAAAACCAGCAACAGAGGAGTCTGGCACCACGTGGGTGCTCAGGCAGGAAACTCTGGGCGATTACCCAATGGTAGAAACTACCGTAACCAGAAGCCCTTGGGAAGCAGCGAAAAGAGATCAAAGTGGTCATACAGGGGTCTTGTAAAATCCTCTGTGCCGTCGAAAGTCTTGGACCGACAGATGATTGCGAAGCTAAGGGAAATTAATCCAGCTTGGAGAAATGAACGCATGAACAGTGTGTTGTAAAAGTTGGCCAGAGTGAACCCAGCAGAGGAAGACGACAAAAAGGGGCGGAGCTTGAAGATTTTTCTGAAAATACATTAAGACTTGTGAAAGTAAGACAAGCCACAGTGAGCACGAAGGAGGGAGGCTGGCGTCTTAAAGGGGTCTGAGTCAGAACGAGGGAGATCCAGTGGTGGAAAGTTATCTCCCAAAGTTCATTGGAAAAGGAACTGTTCAGTTGATTTGTTGAATACGATTTGTGAAGGGTCAACGGCCGGAAGAGGGGGAGACAGGGGTGAAGCCATGACCCAAAGTATACGTGGAACAGAACTTTGTGTTTGTTTGTTGGATACATCAGGCCTCGTAGGCAAGAGACTTTCAATTGAAAATGGACTTAACCATTGAGGAACCTGATAGGTGGTATGGAATGGTCGGCTCATGGTGGGAAAGCTCGAGCGCGTGCTGTGCTCAGGAGACCCACTTTGTCCCATATTCAAAACGTGGGTAAGAGAGACACCTGGCATCCTGACTTAGTATTTGTGAACACTTCTTTCTTCATTGAAAACCCTATCCCACACTCTTTCTGTAATTATTTGTAAGGATTTGGCAATAGTTTTTTTCTTTTTTTAGCAAAGACAAGACCCCCACAAGGACTGCCTTATTTTTCATTTGATAAGGTTGCTCCCATCTTGGATTTAGGTTTAGGTTAGGTGTTTTTCCTCCCTGCATTTACAGTTTAATAAACACCCTTGAACTGTGATCACTTGTGTCTGTCTTTACTGTTGCCACCATGAGTTCCTTACAGGCGGGTGTAGGCGTCTCATGCAGGATCAGCATAAATGATCTAAAGGACCTTATTCACATAATCTCAGAATAGATCACAGTGTTGTGTATGCAGTACATTTACTCTGAAACATTTTCATTAGCATGAGCCTAACATTTTAAGCAATGCTGGAAGGGCTGACTGAGTACTGACCCCAAAATTGACTTGTTGCGACATTTTTTCTCAAGTGGAAGTAATGAATATTTATTCATGCAACTTTAAAACTACTTCATGAATTATAGAACTTTACTTTGGGCATGCAAGCTATTTGAACGTTGAATTTCTTTATGTCTGGATATATTCAAAGCGGCAAGCATTATCTAGCATTTCTTGGAAAGTTAACAAAGATGTCCAATTAATTTGCAATTTTTTCTGCTCACTTTCAAATCAATAATGAACCATACTTGTCAAGCCTTGCTGTCTTCGCCAGCAAATTTATATCCAGTACAGATTATAAATCCAAGTAAGTATGCTGGCTGACAATATGTGCATGTTGAGGGTAAATGCATAACACTCAACCTGTCAACGTTTGTTGTGGGTCTTCCGATGTTAAATTGCTGGACAAACTTTAAACTTACTGTGAAAAGTATTTAAAAGATCAAACAATTTGGAAGTTCATACTAGCAAATTGATAATGGAAAGAAGGTCTGACCTTCCAAATTGATGGTAGGTAAAAGCAGAGCAACTAATAATCCACCTGGGGTGGTATTGAGTATAGAGGACACTGATGGCACTTTGCATGCTGTGCACTTACGTTCCAAAGTGCCACATATGCTCCAGCAAAGCTGCATTGCTTTGCAGTCTTAGAACGTACTCCCTGGATGTGCCCTCCCATCTCCTTGTACAGTCTGTGATCAGCTAGTGGGCATACTGGTCAGACTTATGTGTAGAAACTTTTTGCAATGGGAAACTTTGGTGCATATTGTGCAGTCAGCAACAGCTGCCCTTACCACCAACCCACCTTCTTCAACTCGCTTGTATGGGCTTTTTTGTGAGCCAACTTCCACTTGACCATGCAGAACCGTTTGCGAGAGAAGTTTCCTCTTATTGTATAAATGCTTTATCTGTTTGAAATGAAATGTTGCACTAGTCCTGTCCATGCTGTATGTATACTTGGCTGTTAGGGACGCTTGTAGTGACCCTTCACATGATGTACCTGTTTGTGGAAAGTGTCCACTGGCCCTGCCCATGCGGTTCCTCTTGGAATTTAAGGAAAGTGTGCAATAGTTTGGTCTATGTTGTACCTATTTAAGAAAAGCCTGTGCTGGTCCTCCTATGCTGTGTTGTACTGTTTGAGAGGGAAGCCTGTGCTGGTCGTAAACATATAGTCACTGCATGTGCTGTATTTGTGAGGAAATCATTACTTTTGGAAACTTTGCAGCACTGCAGTCTAGAATTTGATTTATGGGTGCCTGTGAGGACACTTTGGACCTGCTACTTCCCATACTGTATCTGTCTGATGTGTGATAGTAACTTGCACTGTTGCTGACCATGATGTATCTGTCCAGTGTGTGATGGAAGCTTTCAAATCTGCTCCTATGTGGTTTGTGTTCTTTGTGCAACAGTAACTTGCTCTGATACCAATATTGTACCTTTCCTGTACGTCTTGGAGTTTCAACATCCGGTGGATGTATTGTCTTGTCTTTTCTGTTTGTGAATAAAGTTTGCGCCAGTACTATACCCATTCGTGAGTCAAGTAAGCAGTGTGTCACACATTCGTGAAACATAATTAATAACTTTATACAGCAAAATGAGTTGTATCGGGGGACCTATTTTGGGTGATAACATTGGGCCAGTAAAATTAGTTGGAATTCCCACTGGAAAATTGCACAAAAAGCCTCAATTTAGAAAACTTGGTGAAAGAAGAGTTGTCACCACATCTTCACTGCATAGGATTCCAGCCTGACCAGAAGGCACAGCCACTGGCCTATTTCCGTATCTGGATTGGTCACTATTTGACTGCAGCCAGACCCTAATTAGTGCTTTTTTGAGGGCACATTTTTTAAAAATCCCTTTTTTCATTTTATACTATTTGTTGAAATCTGCATTGTTTTGGTTCTTAACCTTGTCAAATAATGTTTTGCACTGCTCTCCGTTTGAACTACTATGTACTCAATTGTGGGGCTGTGACTTTATGTTTGTCTCATATGATGTTTATTGTATAAAAGACTTAAGCTAAATAGCAGTTATTGGTACACACTACCATAATGTTTTACAATTGCCATTCAAAAATAAGGAATAAAGCCGATGGCATAGCCAACTGAATAAGACTGTTCTCCTAATACATGTGTAATAGTCTACTTTACTTCGCCTGTAACCTTGTTTACCTGATCTCAGACTGTGGATGGGTCTGAATGGCGATTTATTTACGCCAAACACTTAAAAAGTAATACTTCAAACAAAACAAAAAGTAGACCCTACCACCCCCATGTTACACTATTTCTGTATCTGGCCATTATGGCAGCCCATTGGCGGCCATCAGCCTGGCCAAAGAATTTTCACCAGGTGGACTTCCTGAAACACCAGATAGCACTTTTCACCTGCTTGGGGATGGCTCACTCCTGTTCTCCCCTACATATCTGGTAGAACAAAGGAATGACCTACAGTTGCCGGCGAATGCAGTTGAGCAAAGGGTATTGTTCTGCTATGTCTGATACCTAGAAGGAGGATATGAGGGGGCTACCACAAAACTGAGCTAATAGTGGCATTAGCAAAGCTACTGATAGCCACAGTCACAAAAACCCTCTCAATTTCAGTGATTCAAACCGCGGTTTCTGCCACTCTCTTTAGTGGATGCTTGATGGAGGCAGGGCAGGGGCAAAGATATGGCAAGCATCGCCAGTGGTAGTTCAACCTCCACATCGAAGTCCTTGCAGCAAGCCAATAGGGTTGGAGGAATGAAGCATTAGCCTCCGTCGAACAACCATTAAAGAGACACATAGTGTATGTAAATAAAGTGGCGCAAAATAACCCAGAATACTGCCTCATAGAGGCACCCCCCCACACAGATGTGTGTGTGTGTGTGTGTGTGTGAGTGTATATGTGTGTGTGTGTGTGTGTGTGTGTGTGTGTGTGTGTGTGTGTATGTGTGTGTGTGTGTGTGTGTGTTGAGAGGGAGGTGATGTATGAAGGTTAATATTTTCAATTCCATTGATAATGATTTTTCCTGTTTCTGTATATTTGTATTGTTAATCCTTTCCTTCCTTATCTGGGCACCGTTTCTAATCAAGTCTGAATAATTTGTATGTAAGAGACTAATTTAACTGTGCCTTGTGACAAGGTCTAAAACATGATGGAGAAACTGCAGCTTGTGAACATGGTGGGCAATACATGCATGTGAAGTGGTGAGAACACATTGTTAGGATGTCGAAGAAGGAAGCAGACACATAGGTGGCATGGTGGTGGTTATAGACAACTTTATGAAGAAATACCCAATACCCTCACTATCCTTATCATTTAAGAGGGGTTTTCCTGTCTCAAACTACTAATGAAAGATCCATCAGAATATCAGTCAAAAATCAAAGTCCACCGTCCTATGTCGCAACCTACTTCTCTCTCTCACACTACAACTAAAGACCAACAAAATCCTACAAAAAGCTCTTTCTCCAGAAGAATGACTCCCTTCCCCTGGTGCTGTTCAAAATAATGTTCTCTAGCAAAAATGGTGGCTTGCAGGTTCCACACAATCTTTGCATTACTCCACGTTCTGGACCAGGAGTTGTGGACTTCTCCTAGTACTGATCTGTACAGTTCACAATAAGGCCAGGAGGGAATGACTCCCTTGCCCATGTCCCAAGAGTTTTTGGGTCGTCCCCAGGAGAATGACCCCCTTTCTACTGGTATTTGAACATTTATTTTTCTTGTCCTTCAATTTGCTGTATGTTTTGCTACTCTCCCTCGATACCAGAAAAGTTCCAACCCCTTATCTGCTGGTCAATGGACTTATCTTTGCCACGCCACTGAAGAAGTTCTCCTCGGATTCTCAGATTTCTGTTTTGGGGTCCCAGACCCTTCTCTGGTGGTCAGTGGGCTTATTGCTGCCACTGCGACAAGGAAGTTCTCCTCAGATGCTTGGTTCACTCTTCCAGTGTCCAGTAGCTACCTTGTTACTACCGGGCACTCTATACAGTTCTGTTCCACAATTCCCCTATAGCTGCCACTCGGGTGAGTGAACATTATGTGGTGTCCCTCTCTCTGCTTTTGTTGTATCCCTATCGGGTCTCCTGTGCCTTCCTTTATCTTCTCGAGGATTGCAGCAAATCACCGGTCCTTCCTGGGATGGGTTCCTTGTCGACGACTTCGAGTCATCTCGTCTGCTTCAACAGACCTGGTGCACCTTCGCAGTTCTCTGCTTGTTACGGTCTTGGTTTCGCTCTTGGACCCAATGGTCCACTCGTTGCAATCACAACACTCCTTCTTTCCTTCGGCCTTGCAGTTGGATCTGCTCCCCACAGACCCACAGTGGGCTCTCGCAGCCTGCCGCCATTGTCCTGTGCACAGCTTTTCTTCCAGCCCTCACTCTGAGTTTAAAACTCTTGGGCTCCAGCGGGTTCTCAGCTTTCCCGCAATCAGACTCCCTTATGTCCCTCTTCTCTTTCCTCTTTATCTTTGGGCCTCTGCCCCGGCACAGCGTCAATACCTGCAGATAATGGGCCTCATTATAATGTTGGCGGATACGGTATGAGCGGTGCCGGTAAGGCACCGGCACTGTTCATACCGTACCGCCGAATTACGAGTTCTGCCCGCTGGTGCCCGACAGCCCGCCAGGTCTGATCTGGCAGGCTGTGAGGCACTCGCAAGCATAACTCGTAACTGCACCGGCAGTGCTGGTGCAACCATGCTCCCCACACCCATTCTGCCTGGGAGCCCGGCAATACCGCCACCCGCGAATGGGCAATTACCAGCCCATTCAACTCGTAATGGGCCGGTTCTTGCCGAATCGCGGGTGGCGGTGCCGGTAGGCAGTTTGGCAGTAGCCGTGCCTAAAGGCACGGCTACCGCCAAACTCTTAATGAGGCCCAATGTCTCAGTACTTAAGAGTTGGTTACTCTTCATGGTTGTGTTCTTCCTCGTCTCAGTATGTTCTGTTCTGGCAATATCACATGTGCTACAAAAACACATGGGCTTACTCTCGATTAAATGGCTCGGTATGTAAGGTGGGCCTAAAGGATGTTCGGGAATGGTGTGGTTTAATGGGTTGTACCCTAGGTGATTGTCCTTGTCCCCAGACAGAAGGGGGGGGGGAGAGAGTGCCTCCCCATGAGGTGTTCCTGCATTAAACCACCCATATGGGGACTATTGGGTAGCAGACTCACCTTCCTAGCCTCATGGAAAAGGGTTCCCCCCTGGGGAGAAGCGACTACACCTTGTGAATCGTCACAACATGTGGGATGAAGGGATTCTATAGGCAGAACAAATGGGGTTGGTAGTGGGGGCAGCAAAATTACATTTCGCCTAGATTGCCAAAAATCCTTGCACAGGCCCAGTTGGGCATCAGTAGCCATAATCTACATTTATATTCTACAGAATCATTTTTTTCCTGTGCATTGCAGGGCCAAGATAGTAAAATGTAAATATTATATTTCGAACTAGGGATGCTCGCTTCCTTATTGTCAAAGGATCCTATAAAAAGACAAAAAGACCGACTATGTTAATAAACTCACCATAAAATTCACTTTCTAACAGCTGGTATACATTCGTTTTCTCAATCGACCCATGCGCACTGCATTTTTGGGTTTCATTTTATAGAGTGCAGATCAAATGATCCAATTCATCAGCACAAACTGCTACCCTTGCTAAATAATGCCATGCAGTTTTGAACACATAATAACGTGCATCTGCTAAGTGTACCAAAAACTGAAATTATAGCCATGAGGCTTTAATTATATATTCGTGAAAAGAATTCAATACATGATCCAGGTGGTTGTGCACAAAACAAAAAAAGGTAATGTGATGTTAAGTTGTGGGGTATTTACAGCTGACAACTGTTACATGCGCACTGCTCAGCTGGTCGTTTCCAAATTTCCACAGAAAGAAACAAAGGCGCTGAGGGCGTGAACAAATTATTAAACGCAGTGCAGTGTTAAAACGTCTATGCTACGTAATTTATGGGATGCATTTGTTAGTCATTATGAAAAACAAATATGCAAAGTAATATTCAAACACATTTGAGATATCTCAGTGGGCGGCTATTCAAAAGGTTATGCAAACATTTTTGAAGAGTTTTACAGTGCATGTGTCCGGTTAGCGGCAAAACGAAAATTTCAATTCACCTAAAAGACAGACGGGCAATAAATGCCATCTTAAATGTGACCAATGTTAATGCCAGAACAATAGCTCTGACAAGTGTGTACAGCCTGCAGTCATGGCTTTGAATACCAGCAGGAACATCATGCAATGGTCGATAAATTGTTGACCGTTAAAATGGGCATTAATAACAACAGTTATTACACTCCATAGAAGCAGGCGGAATCTGGCATTAAGCACTATATTATGTTTGGACGCTCGCATTTCAGGAAATCTCACTTTCCCTTCTCGGGCATGTTCTGTTATTTGGATTTGTTCCACACACTGCTACAATTTGCATGGCTTCCAGCTGCTGTGGCGGATATGAAAGCTCGGGGGGATGTTTCAGGGGGCAGGGTTAGGGAGGAGAAGGAAAATGAAAGATTTATTGATGTATTAATGCATGCATGTCGAAGTATCCCAAGCGTTATTTGTAGGTCTAGTTCTAGGTGTCACGAGACAGAAGCATAAATAGATGGTGTCCAGAGGAAAGCCTTATTGACACTTATGCTGGTCGTGAATGTGATTTGAAGAGGTGTAGCATTGTGTTTGATGTCCCAGTAGCACCTGGAAGTGACCGATATTCACAAGTGGTGCCTTATACATTTTATATAAAGAATTATTATTCAATTGTTAGAGTGCCTGTGCTGGTAGGTGTGATAAATTCCAGGATGTCATCACTGCTTCCGTGAGGGGAGCCCCTTCCCATGAGGCCAGGGAGGTGAGGCTGCTACCCAATAGTCCCCTGGGGGTGGTACTCAGCGGGTGGACCTCATGGGACGGGAAGCCCCCTATGGGACCAGTGACGACTATTGTGGGAGAATGTGGTCTCTGGCCAACACCTACACTGTTAAGGATTTCAATCAAGCGACACACACCTTGGTCTCGGCTCAGTATGCAGCGCACAACTGAAATGCTTATATTTTTTATATTAGATTCAATATTGAGATTGTACACCACTCATATCACACACCTTTTCAAATACCCCGGGTCACAATGGACCAGGAACCAGGCTGGTTGGTAAAATACAATAGTTATTTATTTGAAAATTCAAAAGAAAACATACTACATTCGCAAATGCGTGATAATAACAATCGGAAGGTGAGCAAGACACTGGGTTTAACTCACTCAGGGAACATAAGCACAGCACAGCAGAATAGGAGCACATTTGGTTTAGCTAAGATAGCACTTAAGTTAGAATTTCCCCCTGCAATGTTCCCTTAACCAAAAATAATTAATTCTGAGTGGATAAACAGAAGCAGCAGGTACTCAGGAATGACAAGTAGGAAACATAATTCAAATTTGACCTTCCCTCCCCAAATAAGAGAGAAAAACGGATTTTAACCCCTTACATTGTTGTAAAATGACACTGGGAAATGGACAAATAAAGAATTAATGTGTGTGAAAACCTTGAAGCAAATATAATTCCTCACTAAAGCCACAATGCAATTACACCAACAATCACAAAACATGGATTACCAAAAACATACAGTTAAAAAAAGAGTGGCAGGGTTGAAACAGATTGTAGCAAAAGACACGTTCGAAACTTTGCAAACTTTGCAATTCCCGCCTGAAATTACTGAAATGCTTTTTAATAAAAACGGGTGTAAAACACTGATTTACAGTGCGGTGTAGCTATAGATCACAGGTACACTATGGAAGTGAAAGTAAGTCTCTAGCTGGTAAATTGTGTGAGGTATGCAAGATAGAGTAAGGTTCGTTTTTAGGAAAATAGAGCAGTGAAAGAGAGGAATCAGTTTTAAAATTGACAGGCAAATCTTACTTAAACTAGATTTATGGCTAAGAAAAGAGGAACGCCACCTGTGAATCTCAAAGGTTATGCTGTAGTTGTAACCCTTCACAGAGTGTACCCCTTTTCATAAAGGAAAATTAATTTATTCAAACACAATATCGCTGATGACTTAGAATCTATGCAAAACAGAAATGAAGAGAAACGTGGCGCTAACACTAGGAATCAAGGGCAAGATTGCAAGAATGATTGTGACAGTTTGAACAAGGGATCAGGATAAGAATAGGGTGACTTAGAGAGTGGGATGAGGACAAAGACAAGATAGGCTATGGGTTTAGGTGGGGTGGAAATTGATACTCACAGTCCACTTTTTAGTTTGTGGGTTTTGGACAGTCAAAGGTTCTGGTCAATACGCGGCAGGTCGCCTGGCAAACAGCTGAGCAGTTCTGGTTACCGGGTAGCACTTCTGGACTGGCAACTCTGGTCACTGGATACTACAGATCAGCTGTACGGCACAGGTACCACTGGATGCAGTTAGTGGGATCAGGATGCTTCCCAAAAACACCATGGCTTTCCCCTTGGTTATTTGGGGATTTTAGCGGGTTTTCAGAATTTAGGCCCTGCTGGAGCAGGATCAGCAATGCTTGAGTTTTGCAGTTGGCCCTGGAGTAGGGTCAGCCATGCTTGGGCCTTGTAGTTGGGATCTGGAGTCTGGATAGATGAAACAGGAACAGGATGCCGGCGCAGGAAAATCGGGACGAATATGTGTGTGTCTGTGTCTTGTCAGGGACCCTTATTTATAATGCATAATGACATCACCAAAGTATAGGCTGGGCAGGGTTAACTAAGCATGTCTCTAAACTACTTGGATTGGACGGGGGTGCTAGTCTCCGCCTTGCTCTCAACTGGTTCGATTTCCAAGGGAATGATGTCAGATTTATCAGGTGAGTTTTACAATGTCCAAAAACTCCCACAATTACTTTACTCAAAATCCGATTTTGTCAGAAACATACATTTATACAATTGCAATCTCTTCGCAAATTATATACATATGTTACATATTTTGTGCAGCACATATCAGCCCAATCCTCCAGTCTGTGGGACCTTGTTTCGCTGTTCCGATACATTTTGGTAATTTTCAGCATGAAAGATTTGGCCTAAAATTCCATAACTTTATTCACAGATGTGAATTATTCCAAGGGATGTATGTACAAAAATGTATGTTTGCAACATTGATACTTTTCTATTTATCCTCAATATTTTGCATTTTCTGTCCACAAGGTGACAGTGAATTCTACCATGTCTCAAAAGAAAGCAAAAAGAAATCACCTTTAAACTGCAAAAGTTTGAATAATTTTCAAATTCTTGCTGCAGAGATCGAAGTCTTTAAAGTTTATTCCTGAAATAGTCTTTGGGAACAAATGGCAGTCCCTTTGTCCCTGGGTCATTTTTTTTCTGTCCTTCAACTGCTGCCAACTGTCATTTCCTTTAGAGCATGGTGGGGGTAACTCCCTTGATTGAAGTTTTATTGCCTCTTCACACTTCCTTCCCTGGGAGCTTCATTGTCAGGGTCCCAGCAGAGTCGAAAGTCTGTTCAACCCCGTAATTATGAAGGGGTTGTCAGTATCTGCTGAGAGAGAGCCCTCCTTTTGGTGCCACCACTCCAAGCAGAAAACCTGTTTTTCAACTTGCTACTCTAGCCACCATAGTTTTAACCTTTATTTTCTGATCTTAGATCCAGAATTAAAAAAAGCTGGTTGCATAAAATAACCCATGTTATATAGTCTCACCAGCAACAAACCCGTTCATATTGCTAAAGACTGGCAGGCTTTCATTCACCGGTGTACCGTTCCAACACACAGGCATTTGTTTTCTTTAGTTTGCAAAGGCCCATTGATTTTTTTTTATACGTAGTGCAGCTGGCCTGCCTTCTTAAATTCAAACTTTCCTCTCCAGCAGATTCACACACTGTCATGCAGCTATAGTTATTCTTTTGAATGCTGGAGTTGATCTGAAGCACAAATACATTGAAAGAAACGTGGCTCAGCTAGTTAGAGTCTCCCTCTGAACAGCTGAGTTTTGGATGCTTTTGCAAAGAAAATGAATGCATTTCTCGTGTAAGTAAAAGTAAAGTTCCTGGTTGATTTTTTTTTAGAGTTGGTTTGACAGGGCTTGACAATTCAAAATCATGCCTGGTTTTGCTGAAGCACAGTGACTTTAAGGAACAGAGGGAATTAGCGTCAAAGCCAACATTTTTTAAAGGTGAAAAAGCATTTCTTTTCAAGGGAGATTTTGGCTTTTGCAGCAAAGCAACACTGCTTTTTCCACTTTCTTCCTTTTGTTTATGGTGGAACACACTGGCAATCTCCTTCAATGTGCCCCCTTTGTTCCATCCTGCCCGATGTGTGCTTTGCCGGACGGTGCAGCCATTTTTGTTGTTGTTGCAAAACACAGTTTTGAGCCATGGCACTCACAGGAGCCAGCGCAGCCATTTGGCTGTTTCTGCGCAAATGCAGTTTAGTGATGTGGGGAAATGCTGTTGAGTGGGTCAATATATCCCACAATACCTTCCCTCCTATCCCATATACTAATATAACATGCAAAAAGTAGCAACGAATGGGATGAGGAAGAATGGGGTAACTATCATGAATATCTAAGTCAAGACACTGACGAGGAAGAGGTGCAGATCTGCAGGGATCGAACAGAAGAATTCGAGTGAATTGTCTGGTCTCCAACTATAGACCGTACTGGAAACCGACTAAAAACTGACAACGGACTCACCCGGTAGGCAGATCCTCCATGGAGGAACAAAGAGCATGGCAGACGCTTTCCGCTGAGACCCAAAGGGCGAGACCGGAAGGCGAGAAGCAAGGTGTCCAGGGGACACGCAAAGAGATGGAAAAATGAGAATCTGGCTGGGGAGAACGGCAGCAGCACTGCGGGACCACACAGTATGGCAGAGAGAGACATGCCAAGAACGGTCAGAAGCCACAGAGCCATTGCAGCATGCCAGAAAGAGACACAGAGTGGCAGCAAGCAGGAGAGAAACATGGGGAAGCCCATGATAGACTGGAGGCTGCAGTCAAGACCCTAAAGGTATTTGGGTGGCTGAGGCCTATGGCTGGGGGGGTTCCACTGAGTGTAAAGTTACATCCATTTCTTATTTATAATTTTGGCCTAAGCACACACATATTGAACTGCGCCATTGCGGTCCCTGAAAATGCTATCTTGGTCGTTTTGCTCTCTTTCCTGAGTTTTCATTCCAAACGCGGTTAAGATTCACAAAGTCACCGCTTCGAAAGCTCCTCAAAGCATGCCCCTACACAGGAAAGCTAAATCTGCTGAGCACATTGTTTGTCTTCAACTTCGAGCCATGAAGTACTTGCATGAACGTAGCTAATCTGTAAATTAGGTGCCTACCTGTTCTCCTGGGCTCTC
Organism: Ambystoma mexicanum; assembly: GCF_040938575.1. Classification (NCBI taxonomy): domain Eukaryota; kingdom Metazoa; phylum Chordata; class Amphibia; order Caudata; family Ambystomatidae; genus Ambystoma; species Ambystoma mexicanum. Next base: position 780,883,088 of record NC_090928.1, read on the forward strand.
TTGCCTTTTCCGCAGCTAATTGTGAATGTGCATCTAGACGATTAAAAGTAAGCACAATTCATGGCATATGTTGTTTTGAAAGACCGAGCTACTGAGTCGAAATGCAGACTAAACCTTTTTAGTCTAGAAATAACAGATAATGTAGCGAAAGGAATGTTACCTTGTATTAGGAAAACGATATACTCCTACACCCCACTCTGTGCTGTTCACAGACAGTAAATTGTCTGAGAGATGATGCAGAGCGTTCCAGCATGTGTTGCTATGGTAAAAAAAACACGTCTGTAGGTCATGAACTATCATCACATGATGGGGTAGTAGGAATTTGCCATATTGTTTGCATGTTTAGAGTAGGCTCCCTCCCCCATGGCTTAACTCACCTTCTCTATACCTGTACACGTGCATTGATGAATTTGGGTCCGCTTAAGTGATAATAAACTGCATATAAAAGTTTTCCACGTGACTGGTGTGTCTTCATTTCTTTGCAGTAGCCTCATATTTTGAAGACTAACAAGAGCATACAAGGAGTCCTAAAGACAACAATGCCTGAAAAGTGGGGGAAGAGGATAAGCGAGAAGAGGAGACACCAGCAACTCCGTGAGACGGCAGGAGCCCCCCCCGGCTGCATTAACAAAATCACCTTTTCCTTGGTTTACTGCGACCAAAGCAGCACTTGAAGATGGCTGCTGCATTGTCTCTACAATTGTGGAGACCTGCCGATCCAGCTGATTGGCTACCCTTATCTACATCACTGAACTGTCCTTAACGAAGGCCCAAGCTGGACTTGTTTCTTTGAAGGCTCGTTTTTATAAGGCCCTGTCTGAGCCTGTCCGAGATGCCGTGTGCTGTTGGCCTAGAACACTGCCCCTCCTAAAAACGTCCTTCCCTCACACCTTTGTGCAACACCCTGGACCTTCGATTGCTCCAAAAAAAGTGTGTATTGTTGCGCTAGAAAGCGAGGCCTACTGCATTTGATGTCGTTAGGGATTGGCGAAAGGAAGCCACCCAACGCCTCAAAAGCAGAGAGAAAGACGCATGTGGACACATTACACAAGCCGGAAAGGCTTTAGCACATGACCAGCAGAAGCAGGAAGAAGCTATTAGGAGTATGGATAGGGGGTTTCAATTAGAAGTGCAGAAAATATACCTGTCAAAAGATTTGCATGCATCTAATGAGTTGATAAATAAACTCTTCAATGAAAGGCGAACATCCCCTACTGCACCGCCACAGCCACAAGCACAGCTATCATTGCCTGCACCAGGTACACATTCTGATGATTTTCCTTTGCCGCCTAGTACACATGATTTACTCCTACTTTTATTACCTACTACTTCTGCTACTCCACTTTTGGCACGACAATACTGCTAGCGAACAGAGAATTGTAACACGTAGCACAATACCGCCAGCACGCATGAAGGAATTGCGAGACTGGGCAGAAAAATATATAGTAGGGGGGGACGAGGCAGTGACTTTGCGTTCTCCATCAGACCATGGGGGTATTTCGGAACAGAAAATATTGATAGAACAGATGGGATTATATTTAGCCGAGGTTTGGGCGATTTAACTGATTGAGCTGTGCCGCAAGGATTGCGGGATTTGAATTTCCTGTCCTTGTACTAGAGATACCGCACCGAAAGTGCACGATCATTTATCGAAATTATTTTTCTTTAAACATGAACTTGATCATTTGTACCAAATAGCATTAGACGAGGGTACACCACAACCATCGTATGTGCCTCCATCGAAAATAGTTAGTGAAGAGATGCGCATATGCACGAGAGACGCTCTTGGATGGATCTCAGATGCCTCCATTTCGCCTATTGAGGTTCGTGACACGTAATATTCTCCGCCTATGCAGAGAAAGGTATTACAAGTTATGGTAGAACATTTGCAGGATGAATGTTTGAAAAGAAAATTGTGTTGTCCCACTGACATTATGGTCATTTACAAACGTGTGTTTTCTGCTGACACCGCGCTAACTTCATTGTCACTCGATTTGGCTTTACTCCTTAATAAACGTTCATAATTTCCCACTGTACAACTGCCGATGAGAAAGGTGCCTCCGACTCTTGTGCCGAAGGTAGAGATACCTGGTATAGATAGAGCACCTGAAACGACTATTCCAGCCCATTATATTTCACAGTTTGTTCATGTTCCATTTTCACGACAAGAGGTAAACACCCTTAAGCAATCTATTCCAGCCATTAGAAAGAATCCTACAGGATCCTACAAAGAAATATAATCAGTTCTGAATTTGTCGGTTTTCGCTTTAGGTGACATCGACTTATTATTCCCTGTGATTTTGCCAGCAGATTTATGGAAGAAAGTTAGGACCGTAGATGATCAACCTGCTATGGCCGATACTTGGGTTGCACTGATACTTGGGTTGCACTGGAACTAGCTGATCGATCTAGGAAAGTTGGAGAAAAACCACCTCAGAACATATTAATGCTACCAAACCACATAGTGACTAAGCTTAAAACTTTAGTGCCTGAAAAGAGAATTATTTGGGATAAATTAACTGTGTGCACACAAGGGAAGACAGAGGGAGCAACCGAATTTTTCAATAGGTTTGAACAGGTATTGGCAGATATAAAGGTTGGGGCCAGGGAAGGCGTGCTGTGCACTGGAAACGGTGCTAAATAGAAGAAAAACTACACTTCCCAGCATGCCTCGGGACTGGGTGTAGTTCTGTGTTTTTCGCACTGAGCGCCAGCTGAACAATTAGTGGCTTTCTCAAGTCGTTAACCGCCCGTGCTCTGGTGCAGATAATTGAGGTTATCAGCACGGGCGGCGACGTAAGGCATAAGGTGAAGGAGTCAGGATGCAAGATTAAGGAACGCCGAAAGGGCTGTTCACACGGATCCCGGGCCGCGGTGGTGATATGAAGCGGCTGATGCACACGCTGTAGGAGAGCCTGGGCCGCGGCAGTGACTTTACGAGAGAAAGCAGTTCTCGTTACGGGCATCATTTTCCAGGGTTCGGGTGTCCTTGTGAGGCGCCCGGACCAGCAGATAAGTGCTTAAACTTTCTGGATTACTGTACACATTTCGTTATTGATTTGCCCTGTTCTTTCTTTTGTGGCATACAGACATTCATTACTGATGCATGCCAAATGCGCATATGATTAATGGCTGCTGAACTTTGGTCGAGGCAAAGCTTGCCCTGGGTTACATCCACATTTGTTTGGTTACACAAATTATGTGGACTAGGTGATCTGGTACCCCAGTGCTTATTATTACAATTACTCATCGGATGAGAAGATTGTGGCAAACATTAGAAAAGGGGGGGCCTTTTATGTAAAAGAAGTGCTAGGTTTGTTTGTTGCTTTAATGTGCCCAACGTGCCATGAGTCTTGTCTTTCATACACGGGTCATTCCCTTTGTTTGTGCCATACGGTGTGCATTGAAAGTCACGTTTGTCAGGGAAAAAACCTGTTTGTTTCAGTGCTTTGTATGTTTTGAAGTTCTAACACATGTTTAAATGTGCCTTTATGTTGAGACTGGGGGCAACTTCAGCGCATGTTATGTTTATTGGAATACCTGTTCGTAGTAGGATTAAGTGGTAGTCCCGCTTTGGTTTAGGTCGTCAGGATTGGATTACAGACATAAGGTACAGGTAGGCATAATAGGTAGCCATTGTAACTGTGATTATGTATATGCATGTTATGTTTACCCCATCTTCCCTTTGTCATTTCACCCCCCCTTTCCCTAACTCCGTCTTCCCCCCCATTGGCTGCCATGTGGTCCCCTGTGATTATATTCAGGCGCCCTTGCCAACCACGGTGGGAGGGTCGATCTATTTGGCTTATGTGGTTCGGGAGAGGGGTGTCGAAGCCCCTGTTATCCCATTAATAGTTTTGACAGAATTATCTGCCCCCGATTTGGGGTATTGAACCACCCAGGCCAAATGGAAGCGAATCCTCCCTCTTTAGCGGAAGTGCTAAAGACTTTGCAAGATATTCAACTTGAATTAGTGCATGCTAGACAAGAATCAAGTAACCTTAAGGCTCAGGTGCAGGGTTTGGTAGCCCAACGTACTCCACTGGAGGGGGCTGGGTCAACCTCAGGAGTACCAGCAGGAAGATCCTCGCCTACAGTAATTGTGCAGCCTCCGAGCAGTGTGCCTCTAGCAGCACCAGAACGGTTCTCAGGGGATCCAAAAAAATATATGATTTTCTTGACACAGTGCCGACTGCACTTCTTGTGCAAACCCACAGCTTTTGAGACGATACAGGCTAGAACTGCATTTGTGATTTCGTATTTGACTGGGGATGCGGCCGCATGGGCTATGCCCCTCGTACACAAGGATGATCCATTGTTGTATAATTGGGATGGTTTTTTGGTGGAATTTGGAAGACTGTTTCATCGCAGAGAGGTTTCCCTAGCACAAGACAAAGAATTATTGGCATTAAAACAAGGAACTTGTGACTTAGTTTCATATGTGACCCAGTTTAATAGACTAGTGAATGAAACTAATTGGCCAGAGAATAAACAAACTGTTATTTTACCAATGATTAAGAGAAGAATTAAAGGATGCGATGGCTCAGGTGGAACCTCAACTAATATATGCACTGCCATGATTGATTTGGCGTCAAGATTAGATAATCGCATGAATAAATGAAAAGGAGTTAAGAAAAGACCAGAAGTGGTGCCATTTGTTAGGTTGGATCGAGGTAAAGGGGGTAGTAGTAACGGGGAAGGAGAGCCTATGCAAACTGGAGGAGTGAGAGGCCCATTATCTACAGCACAAAAGGAACAACGTAAGGCTAACAATTTGTGTCTATATTATGGGCAACCAGGGCATTATATTAGGACATGACCTAACACTCCAAAAAAGGGAGCTGGAGGTGATCAAAGCAAGAGGTGATCAAAGCAAGGGGGAGGCGGGAAAAGGACTGGGCCGGCGTTAAAGGGAACTCAGGTGTCAGGCCCAGTGGAGAGTAAGTTCCCCGGCTGGATTACTAATACAGCAGGAAAAAGAAATTCTCATTTATACAGTTTGGTAACGCTATTTTTTGATTGTACTAAACAGATAGTGTCCGCTAGGGTGGACTCTGGAGCCACAGGTAATTTCATTGACATTGGTTTGGCCAAACGGTTGTGTTTACCATTGAGGGAGAAATCACAGGTGGAGGGGGTGCAGTCAGTAGATGGATCACCTTTGATTTCTGGGCCCATCTGTCACCAGACTCAGCCAATTAGAATGAGATGTGGGTCTGGTCATGTGGAAGAAATTGTATCTGATCTAATAGCGGCCCCACAGTTTGGACTCATTTTGGGTATGCCATGGTTGAGTCAACATAATCCCAGAATTGATTGGGTCACACGAGAGGTTGTCTTTGAAGGACTGGAGTGTGAAAGTCATATGGAGGGGGAGATGGGCCCTGCTTTGTTCTTGGCAGAGAAGGTGTCAGAATCCCAAAAAGGTGGGAGCAGTGGGACTTGTATTCCAGACCAATTTCAGGAGTTTTCTGAGGTCTTTGATAAAGGGGGGGGGGAATCAGAGAGATTGCCTCCTCATAGATGATATGATTGTGTGATTGATTTGGAACCAGGAGCAAAGTTACCTTGCAGTAGAATCTATGCTTTGACAGAGACAGAAAATCAGCATTTACAGGAATACTTGGATGATATGTTGAAAAGGGGTTTCATTAGACATTCTACCTCACCAGTTTCATCTCTTCTGTTCTTTGTTCCCAAGAAAGAAGGAACCCGTAGGACCTGTATTGATTAACGTGCTTTAAATAAGGTGACTGTGAAAAATAGCTATCCTTTGCTCTTGATTTCAGTATTATTGGATCAAGTCAAGACAGAAGCAGTGGTATACACTAAACTAGATTAAAGAAGGGCCTACCATTTGATTCGAGTAAAAGAGGGGGAAGAGTGGAAGACGGCCTTTAGAACTAAATTCGGCCTGTTTGAATACCTTGTTATGCCTTTTGGACTGTGTAATGCACCTGCAGCATTCCAATATTTTATGCAGGAGGAGTTGAGTGAGTTTAGAGACCTGTTCGTTATAGTGTATATTGATGACATTTTGATTTACTCCTCTTCAGAAGAACAACATGTAGACCATGTCAGAAAAGTGTTGAAAATATTACAAGACTATCAGTTGTATGTCAAAATGGAAAAATGTTTCTTTCATACCACTCAGGTGGAATTTTGTTGGTTTTATTTTGACTCCCTCTGGAATTGTGATGGATAAGAAAAAAGTGCAGGCAGTTACTGAATGGCCAGCGCCTCAATGCATCAAGGATATTCAGTCTTTTTTGGGTTTTGTAAATTTTTATAGGCAAACTATTTCCAATTTTTCACAAATTGTTACCCCTATAACTAAGTTATTAAGGAAGACTACCAGGTTTTCTTGGAACCCAGAGGCAGAAAGGGCTTTTCAAGAGTCGAAGGAAGCATTCACGTAAGCTCTGGTTCTGAGACATCCGGATCCTGAGAAACCTTTCCAAGTGGAAACAGATGCTTCCAATGTGGCAGCAGGGGCCGCATTATCTCAAAAGGATGAGGAAGGTGTGTGGCATCCGGTGGCTTTTTACTCTCGTAAACTCACGAGTTGTGAACAAAATTATTCCATTACAGATAAAGAATTGTTGGCCATTGAGCAGCCTTTTTGGAGTGGCGACAATATTTGTTGGGTGCCAAACATTAGGTGACGGTAGTCACGGATCATAAAAATCTTCAATACTTTAAGACAGCACACACCTTGAGCCCCAGACAATTACGGTGGTCACAGTACTTTAACAAATTTGATTTTTTGGTTACTTCCAGACCAGGAAAAAAGAATGGGAAAGCTGATGCTCTGTCTAGACAGCAAAATCTAGAAAACATAGCGACGGAGGTTAAAAAAATCATTCCAGTGGAAAGGGTTGTAGGAGCGGTTATGACTCACTTGTTGAGACAGGTGAAACAAGAAATGAAGAAACAGGCAAGGAGGAAATGGGGAGTGGAGCATACATTAGAAACTTTTTGTGATGGTCTTCCGTACTATGCGGGAAAATTGTATTTACCCACCTTTGATTTGCAAAAGAAGGCGATGCAGTGGTGTCATGATTCTCCTTTAGCTGGTCATTCTGGAATAAGAAAGACTCAAAGAATGCTGGAGAGATACTTTTGGTGGTCAGGGTTAAGACACGATTCTATTAATTACATTCAGAAATGTGAAACCTGTGTATGTAGCAAAACAGACCATACTAAGAAAGCAGGGTTGCCCACGCCTGAGAAAGTCTGGACCCATATCTCCATGGACTTTACTACCGATTTGCCTCCTGACAATCAGTATGACACGATCTGGATAGTAGTGGATTATTTGTCTAAAAACAAGCCCATTTTGTGCCATGTAAAGGCATTCCGGGAGCAGGAAAATTTGCAGAGTTATTTTTGAAACATGTGGTCAGATTACATGGTTTACTTTGAAGTATTGTGTCCGACAGGGGTCCCAAATTCACTTCTAAATTTTGGCGTGCTTTCAGTCAGATGTTAGGAATTGATTGTGCATTATCCACAAGTTATCATCCGCAAGCGGATGGTCAAACTGAGAGGCTCAATCAGACGTTGGAACAATATCTGTGCTGTTATTTGAATGATGTCGAGTGCAGTCTTTATGGCTAGCGGAATTCACATATAACAATACCGAACATGCCCCAAATGAATGCTTGTATGGACAAGCGCAACATATGTTACCTGAACATTTACCGGATATGGAGCATATTCCAGTGTTTCAGGAAAGAAAACAATTACTTCTGACCATCAGACAGAATGCACAAGCCAATCTAGAGCAGGCTAAAGAACAGTACAAGAAATATGCAGACAGAAAAAGAAGAGAAGGTCCCCAGTATAAGGTGGGAGATAAGGTATGGCGGTCTACTCACAATTTGCCATTGAGAGGACCTCGTAAATTTGCCCCCCAAGTTTATTTGACCGTATGAGATTGTTAAATGTATATCTAAAGTGGCAGTCAAATTACGTTTGCCTCAAGTATTCAAGATATATCCAGTATTCCATGTGTCTTTGCTTAAACCCGCAGTTCCTGGGACACGTGTGCAGAGACCCCTAGCCATTACCAAAGATGGACAGACTGAGTACGAGGTGAAGAGACTATTGGACTCAAGACGAAGACCACGAAAGTTGTGGTATCTTATTCAATGGTCTGGCTATGGGCCAGAGGATTGTTCTTGGGAACCAGCTAGTGCAGTCCATGCACCCAGTTAGGTGAGAATTTCATTTGCAGCACCCAGAGAAAGCCAGACTTGGGAAAGGCCCTGAGAGAGGAGGTACTGTCAGAAATAAAGGTTGGGGCTAGGGAAGGCGTGCTGTGCACTGGAAACGGTGCTAAATAGAAGAAAAACGACACTTCCCAGCATGCCTCAGAACTGAGTGTAGTTCTCCGTTTTTCGCGCTGAGCGCCAGCTGAACAATTAGTGGCTTTTTTAACCCGTTAACCTGACAAAAGAGTACACTAACCAGTAGCTACCCACCTTTTCAAAAATTGTCCTCACAGTGGAAATTTCATTAGATTATATCTATCTCCACAGTCAGGGTAGAACTTTCAGCATATTTTAATCAGATTTTCAAAAATATTTAAAATGCATAAAAAACACATTAACAGTGTTCATCAATTGTATATTGCCATGATGGAAAGAAAAAGAGAACACCAATTCACATTCTTGGCTGTTGTCAACAAAAATGCATTCACAATTGACCGACATTCGCTGGTTCAAGTGATGTTAGTAATAGTGTGTGGTGATCACGTTACAATTATACACAAACATAGTATAATGGCGTCAACAATTTGATGTGTTTCTGGGGCCAAGGACAGCACTGTTGCAGTTTACAGCTCATCAATAGTGTCCCAGGACCCGTCTTCAGGACGCAATTGGTTTAGAATAAGGTGACACTGTCAACATGGTGCCTATGTGTCAGTGTTGTCACCTATAGAGTGAATAAAAAAGGGGGGAAGCGAGTATAAGATTTACTCAATACATATAAAAAAACCTTGTAGCAGGGGCATCATAGTCATATATAAAAGAAGAAGTAGCCAACTTGCTAACCTTATGTTCATTTCTTGGGGTGTGAAGGGCAAAGTGATTGCACTAGTCAATCTAATTATGGCGGCGGTTCAGTCTGTCAGGGGAGTTCAGGCTGTAAATTAATACATGTTTGGAATCAAACCCGTTAACCGCCCGTGCTCTAGTGCAGATAATTGAGGTCATCAGCGGCGATGGCAGGCATGAGATGAGTCAGGATACAAGATTAAGGAACAACGAAGAGCTGTTCACACGGATCCCGGACCGCGGCGGTGATATGAAGCGGCTGATGCACACGCTGTAGGTGAGCACGGGCCGCGGCAATGACTTTACGAGAGAGAGAAGTTCTTGTCACAGGCATCATTTTCCAGGGTCCGGGTGTCCTTGTGAGGCGCCCGGACCAGCAGATAAGTGCTTAAACTTTCTGGATTACTGTACGCATTTCGTTATTGATTTGCCCTGTTCTTTCTTTTGTGGCATACAGACATTCATTACTGATGCATGCCAAATGCGCATATGATTAATGGCTGCTGAACTTTGGTCGAGGCAAAGCTTGCCCTGGGTTACATCCACATTTGTTTGGTTACACAAATTATGAGGACTAGGTGATCTGGTACCCCAGTGCTTATTATTACAATTACTCATCGGATGAGAAGATTGTGGCAAACATTAGAAAAGGGGGGCCCTTTTACGTAAAAGAAGTGCTATGTTTGTTTGTTGCTTTAATGTGCCCAACGTGCCATGAGTCTTGTCTTTCATACACGGGTCATTCCCTTTGTTTGTGCCATACGGTGTGCATTGAAAGTCACGTTTGTCAGGGAAAAAACCTGTTTGTTTCAGTGCTATGTATGTTTTGGAGTTCTAACACATGTTTATATGTGCCTTTATGTTGAGACTGGGGGCAACTTCAGCGCATGTTATGTTTATTGGAATACCTGTTCGCAGTAGGATTAAGGGGTAGACCCGCTTTGGTTTAGGGGCACAGGATAGGATTACAGACATAAGATACAGGTAGGCGTAATAGGTAGCCATTGTAACTGTGATTATGCATATGAATGTTATGTTTGCCCCATCTTCCGTTTGTCATTCCACCCCCCCTTTCCCTAACTCCGTCTTCCCCCCATTGGCTGTCACGTGGTCCTCTGTGATTATTATATTCAGGTGCCCGTGCCAACCACGGTGGGAGGGTCGATCTATTCAGCTTCTGTGGTCCGGGAGAGGGGGCCGAAGCCCCCATTATCCCATTAATAGTTTTGACAGGTATTTTCAAAGGCGCCAGGCTTATTATCAGGAATAAAGCAATACCAGTTTTGGACCTTAATCCAACATGGAGGTCTATTACACAGCTCAGTTCTTTAGAACCAAGCCATGCGGTCTAGTGTTTTGGATATGGTTGGGCCTGGAACTACTTGGCCTGGAACTACTTTACCTGGGCTATTTAAACCACACCCAAACAGCAGAACACGCTTTGCATTATTCTGCACTCCTGCAGCGTAACGCTCACCATGTCCAGCTCCTGCTCATCTGCTTCTCCGGCGGCCCGATCCTGAAGCCCTAGATCCGGATTCCATTAATATCCTGGAAGAACAAGAACAGCATTAGCGAGCAAGAACACTTACCTGTAAAGTAACTGGTCTTGAATCCATCCTGCGCTTCGCTTACCTCGCCCATCTGTGGAGTTCGCCGCAACTTGGAAAGGTAAAGAAACAAGGACAGCATTAATAATAATTCTGGGCAAGCAACGAGTCCTGGCAGCACCCTGCGCTTTTCTTACCTCGCCCATCTCTGGGTTTCTCTGCAACCTGCAATGGAGAACGAACAAGGTCAGCATTAACAAAGCACTTACCTGAGCAAGCAGCGCTTCGATCGCTCATCACTCCGGAACATCACTGCAACCTGTAGAAGGAGAAGAGAACACAGGTTTGCAATTAACACCAATAAACAGCACAGCGTTCCACGCATCAATAACTCACTGTGGTCTTCGCCATCGGCGCGGCAACTCCGAGATCGCAACCATCCCTGTGAAAACAAAAAGAGACATTGTTAGGGAACAGCGTAGTGGAGCAAGACGCCGAGAAGACAGAAAACGGAGGGAAAGAAAGAGACAGAATAAAGACGGAAAAGACATTATAACTCACCTGGAAGACAGCAAGCATAGTCAGAGTCACAGCCGATCTGGACCCGACATAAGGGCACACGGACCAGTGAAGAAACTAGGTCCACGGAACGCCCGCACCAACCATGCACCCCTGCACAGAGACGCAGGACGGAGAGTTCAATGCACAAAAACCTAAGGTGAGCAATAACCCCAAGGGAGGGGATTTGGACCAGAGGGAGGTGGGAGTCTACCCATCAGAGGACCAGTATCTTAATCCTCCATTCTCCTGTTATAGGCGCTACCCAACGTTTGGCACATAACCAAGCAGAGAGGGGTCCGGGATAGCGCTTAGACCTCCATCCAGTATCGTGCTGCGCCCCCGTGCATACCAGGTGAGCATAACAGGAACCTGGAAAGAGACTGTTCGTTGATACATTTGTGCAAGGGTTATTGCCAGACATTCAGTCGCAGATCACAGCCTCTGAAAGTGCATGGCAGGCTAAATCGCAATTTGATGTTTTACATATGGCTCAGTATTACATAAACCGTGTCAACAATGAGAAAGAGAAGCCAGAGAAGAAAAAAGGAGATTTGAAAACTAGGGTACTTTTTATAACAGATTGCAAGAGGAGCACGGGTGGGAATGCACAACAGAGAGGCCCGTTCATACCGCAAACAGGGCCTGTTCATATGAACCAATGTGCATATTGCAAACAAGAGGGTCACTGGAGGGCCCAGTGTCCAGTCCTCCAGCAGAGAGCGAATGGTACGATCGGTAGAAGATTGAGAGCACGCAATGGCATGACCGGTCCGAATAGGAATCAGTTTGCCTAGAATTAACAAAACCAGCCACAGGAGAATAATGCGGGTAATCGGGGAGGTCAGCGACAGAATAATGGCAATACGAACACTTTTGACACTAATTTGCACTCTTATTTCACTGAAGACTTCACATTTGACAATGTTTTGTTTCGATAGGACAGCCCGAAGCAGAGTCTGGAACCTATACCTATGGATCAGAAAGGACCCTACTGTAACGCTCACCTGAATCCCTCGGAGGCGCAGGTCTGGGCTGGGGGTTCTCGGAGTCTTCTAGGGTCACGCGCAGGCCTCGAATGCCACCCTGGAAAGGCCCTTTCCTCACTGAGATCTTGATCTGAAGGGTGAGGTGTCTGCAATTATGAGAGCAAGGGGTTAATAAGGATATATAAGCCTGACTGGGCAAGCTGACTCCCCTTCCTGGTACTCCCCAAATAGTTTGTAGGCTAAATGTGGTCACCTTATGTAGGTGAAAGCGGAGCTCTCCATCCTGCGTCTGTGCAGGGGCGCCGAAGCCAGTTACTTCACTGGTTAATTGTCCAGCCTCTTGGTTGCAGAGGATGAAGATTTGGAGCTAGGCCATCGTTAGCAGCACGAACGGCGGTTGCTTGAATATGGAGGTCCGGAGAGCGATGGAGTGGCGAAGGTATTGCAGGCAAGTAAGTAGAAAATGTCAATTCGAAGTTAAAAGCACTTCTTAATGTCTCTTCTCCTTTTTCAGGTTGCAGAAGCAGCTGGGTAGAAAAATAGATGTCGAGGAATGCGCCGGAGTGAGAAAGATGAGAGCTGCCCACAACACGTGCGTATAGATGGAGTTTTGTATTTCTTAATGATGTCCTTTTGTTTTGCAGATGCGAGTAGCAGCGTCGGCGGAGGCGAGAAGAATGCAGCGCAGGTAAGGAAAGTTTCACGGTGGTTTACTAACCAATGTCCTTGCTTCCACAGGGTGCCGAAAAATGGAAAGCTGCAGCCCGTGGCTTGAGATGCACCGATGGACTGGGTAAGTGCTGCGCTGGTTTTTATCTCGTGCTAACCTGGTGTTCTTTTCCCTTCTCAGATGCTGCTGAAGACGAAGATGGTATTTCAGAAGGTAAGATTACAGATTTCTCTTCCCTGGATGCAGAAGTTGAAGATTCTCGGGAGCTGACACGGTGAGCGTCCTGCTGCTATTGCAGAATAACGCGAAGCACGTTGCTCTGATCGGGCGTGGTTTAAATAGTCCTACTGGAGTGCTTAGGTGTCTCCTTCCACAGCAGCCTCGCCAAGGTAAGAAGTCCCAGCTTCCAGAATAGTTCCAGTATCCAGTCCCAGGGAGTGGTGCTGGCCACACCCAGAAGGTAAAGTAGTTCCAGCCATGGATGGATGAGGATTTCATCCTGCAGGTGAGTGAGCAGCATGGTCTGCAGCCGGTAGGTCCACCCAAGCACCATTCCTTACATCATGAGCCCGGCACGTCCTGTGCCGGGACTGGGTCCCCTTATGAGCCTGGCGCCACTGGCGCCAGGACAAGGTCCATAAGGCCCCTATGGGAGCCGATGGGTGCCTGGAAATGAAGTTGTGACCCAGCTTCCGAGGCAGTTGGGCTAAACCTGACTCCTTGGAGGCTGCGGTCATGACAGCACCCCCCCTCAAGGCCCCTCCCAAGCTTGTCTTTTCCGGAGGTTTTGGCTTGTTGGGAAAAGCCCGATGAAATTTTCGGACTAAACGAGGTGCATGTACATATTCTGAGGGTTCCCAAGATCTCTCCTGGGGTCCATATCCCTTCCAATCAATCAGGTAGTATAGTTTTGATTTGGAAATTTTGGAGTCCAAGATGTCTCGAATTTCAAATTCGGATTCTCCGTCAACTTGGATTGGCTCAGGAGGTTTAGTCAAACGGGTTCCGGGTTGCACAGGTTTCAGGAGAGAAACATGGAAGACAGGATGTATCTTCATTCGAGTAGGTAATTCTAGTTTGACAGCCACTGGGTTAATCACGGCCGTGATCGAGTAGGGTCCTAAACATCTTGGGTTGAAGGTGCGTGGCCCTTTTAAAGATAAATGTTTAGTGGACAGCCAGATTTGATCTCCTTTTTGATATTGAGGAGCCTCTTTTCGATGTTGGTCTGCTCCTTTTTTGTATGATTCTTTAGCTCGTTGAAGATGAGCTGTGGCTTCTTTAAATGCTTGAGTTATCGTCGAATGCAGATGGTCAACAGCAGGTGTTCCGAGAGCTTGAGGTGGGTCCAGATTTGAGGTTCGAGGATGACTTCCATACAGCAGGAAAAAAGGGGTTTTTCCCGTCCCAGAATGGATTGAATTATTGTAAGCGTATTCAGCAATCCAAAGGACATCCTTCCAAGTACCCTCGGATTGATGCAAAATGCAGCGCAGATATTGTTCTAGAGTTTGGTTAGTTCTCTCAGTCTGCCCATCGGTTTGAGGATGATGGCTGGTGGAAAGTCGTACATCAATTTGTGCTAAACGACAACAACTCCGCCAAAAATGGGAAATAAATTGGCTCCCTCGGTCAGAGATTAGTACTGAAGGGAAACCGTGCAACCGGACAATGTTTTCAAGAAATTCTCGGGCTAGAATGGAAGCTGTAGGTAAACCCTTCAGTGGGATAAAATGAGCCATTTTTGAAAAAAGGTCCACGATCACTAGAATTATGTTGTATCCGGAGCAAGGGGTAAATCTGTGATAAAATCCATCGAGAGCGTGTGCCAAGGGCCTGGTGGAATGTCTATTGGACGTAATAATCCTGCTGGTTTTTCCTTCTGACTCTTGTTTTGTGCGCAAATACCACAAGAAGCCACAAACTCCTTAACATCTTTCCTCCAAGATGGCCACCAAAAATGCCTTTTAATTTTCTCTGAGGTTTTGGCAACTCCAGGATGTCCTTCCATTAGAGAATCATGGTAGCAGGTGATGACCTGTTTTTGTAAGTCAGCGCAGGGTAAGAATAGTCTTCCTTGGAAATACAATAGGTTCTGATCTATTGTAAAATCCTTTCCTTTCAATTGCCAATTCGATGAATCTTCGGGAGTTATGAGTTGATTGACCCTTGCTTTAATCTCTTCGAGGGATAATGTGTTGATTACTCCTAGTATCTTTTGTTCAGGAATTATTGTCACCGGCTCCGGATTAGCTGTAAGTTCGTCTACCCCTATCCGGGAAAGGGCATCTGCTTTTCCGTTCCTAACGCCTGGTCGAAATGTGATTACAAAATCGAATTCTGCGAAGAATAAAGCCCAGCGTAGTTGCCTCGAAGATTGAGCTTTAGCTGACTTCAGGTACTGGAGGTTACGGTGATCCGTGATTACAGTTACTGTGTGCCGGGCTCCCAAAAGATAATGCCGCCAGGCCTTAAAGGCGGACGTAATTGCCAAGAGTTCTTTGTCCGTAATTGTGTAGTTGATCTCAGGAGCCGAAAATTTGCGAGACCAAAAGGCTACAGGGTGTAACTGGTGCGTTTCGGGGTCTCTTTGTGACAGCACCGCCCCCATTGCAAGACTGGAAGCGTCTGTCTCGACGATGTAGGGAAGTTCTGGACGGGGATGCCTTAAGACTGGAGCAGAGATAAATTTGGCTTTTAATTCTTGGAAGGCTTGTTCGGCTTCTGGAGTCCACTCGAATTTTTTATTCTTTTTCAGAAGAGCCGTGATAGGTTGGACTACCCGAGAGAATTCAGGAATGAACCTTCAGTAAAAATTAGCGAAGCCCAGCATGCTCTGCACACCTTTCACGGAAGTTGGGGAAGGCCATTTGGTGATAGCATCCACTTTTCTTGAGTCCATGTGAACTCCGTTGGGTGATAGGATGAACCCTAAGAATTCCACTTCCTTTGCGTGAAAGGTGCACTTCTCCAGTTTAGCAAACAAGCGGTGTTGGCGAAGTCTCTGTAAAACCGCTGTGACGTGTCTACGATGATCAGTTTCTGAGGCTGAGTATACCAGGATGTCGTCGATATAAACGACTACGCACACATCAATAAGTTCTGAGGACATCATTCATGAAAAACTGGAAAGCGGCCGGTGCGTTACATAGTCCGAAGGGCATTACTTGATACTCAAATAATCCATATTTAGTGCGAAAGGCCGTCTTCCATTCGTCGCCCTCCTTAATGCGTACCAAATGGTAAGCTCCTCTGAGGTCTAACTTTGTGTATATGCAGGCGCCTTTTACCTGGTCCAATAATTCAGGAATCAAGGGCAACGGGTATCGGTTTTTGACTGTAATCTGGTTCAGGGCGCGATAATCGATACACGTTCTTAGGTCACCTTCCTTTTTCAGGACGAAGAACAAAGCTGAGGAAGCCGGGGATTTCGAGGGGCGGATGAATCCGTTAGCCAAGTACTGGTCCAAGTATTGCCTGAGATGGAGGTTTTCTGGTTCGGTGAGGGCATATATTCTACTGCACGGAGGGGTGGACCCAGGTATCAGGTCTATCTGGCAGTCGTATGACCGATGCGGAGGCAGGGTGTTGGCTTGATCTTTCTGAAAGACGTCGCTGAACTCTTGGTATTCCAGAGGTAATCGGGGGTCCTCGGAAGTGATGGCTGCTAGCTTGATTTCGGGCTGAGGATAACAGGTTGAAGCGCATTCTGGAAACCGAATCACCTTGGCTCGCCAGTTTATCTGAGGATTGTGCTTTTCCAACCAAGGCATTCCCAGAATCACCTGAAACTGCGGGGCCTTGATTACATCAAACACGATCTTCTCCCGATGTCCGCCTTGACATAACAACGTTACCTCCATGGTGGTATGAGAAACTGGTCCGGAAGCTATTTCAGTACCTGTAACGCTCACCTGATTCCTGTAGAGGCGCCGGTCTTGACTGGGCGTATACCGTATCTTCAAAGGTGATGTGTAACACACGGCTGGCTCTTTGGGCTGGACCTCTGTGCACTGTATGTCTGACTCGAAGGGTAAGATGTCTGCAGATAGAAAATATGGGATTAAGGAACTGGGTTATTGAATGTCTCTCTCTTCTTCCCTTTCTCTTCTCCTGTAGAACCCCAAAGGTTAACGCTCTCACCTTAGGTAAGTGAACGCTGTGCTCTCCATCTGCCTCGGGGCAGGGTGCTGTAACCAGTTTCTTCACTGGATAAGGGGAGCAGGCCTCTTGACTTCAGAGGACTGCTGTCCGTCGTTTACTGCACGAACGGTAAGTTTCGAGTAATTCTAATGTCTTTAAAGTCTTTAGTAATGATGTCTCTTGTTTTGCAGGGTTCCGGCGATGGCGGATGACGGGCTGAAGTGAGTTGAAGATGGAGCCAGTGTGATGGATAGAAGCGCCTGGAAGCACGTAAGTAAGCGCTTGTTGCCTGCTTCACGATGCGCTCTAACTGTCTTTTTATTTTGCAGGTACAAGTTCGGAGCGGCTGCAGGGTGCCGGAATACCCACTGGGTTAGATGTGGAAAGGAGTAATGGCACGTGAGTATTAAAGTTCCCCAATGTCTTTAAACGCACCTTGTTTTGTCTTTCAGATGCGGGATGCAGCGCCGAAGGTCTCCGGAGCGTGCGAAGAGTTGGTAAGCTTTTGTCTATCAGATGCCGGAATGCAGTGTGAAGACCTCCGGAGCGCACGAAGAGTAGGTAAGCCTTTGTCTTTCAGATGCCGGAATGCAGCGCGAGGTGTTGGTGACAGCCGATGGACCAGGTAAGTGAAGAGCTGTCACTGAAGACCGTAATGCTAACCTGTTCTTTCTTGTCTTTATAGGTGTTGCTGAAGACTGGATTCAGGATGGTAAGCCTTTTTCCTTAGGCCCAGGATCAGATGCAGAAGACACGATGAGCGTTCTGCTGCAGAGGATGCAGAATAACGCAAGCAAGATTCATCCATCGGGTGTGGTTTAAATAGCCTCCTGTAGTGCTTAGGTGTCTCCTTCCACAGCCACGCCTAGGTAAGAAAAGAGTTCCTGCTTTCCAGAAGAGTTCCAGTGTTCTGAACCTAGGGAGTGGCTCCTGCCCCACCCAACAGGAAAAGTAGTTCCAAACAGAAGAGGATCAGAGGCTCAACTGGCAGGCAAGTAAGCAGCATGGTCTGCTGCAGGTAAGTCCACCCAAGCATTATGAGCCCGGCGCTTCCAGCGCTGGGACTGGGCATATTTATGAGCCTGGTGCCACTGGCGCCAGGACTGGGTCCAAAAGGTCCCAATTGGGACTGGTTGGCACTCGGAACCTGGGTTATGGATCTGCTTCCAAGGGAGTTGGGAAAACCCTGACCTTTTGGAAGCAGAGATCATGACAGTACCATCCACTGTAGTGATTACGTCCTTTACCATCTTGGGACGTAGGGGAAGATCCATCCTGGTAGCCAAGTCGTGGTCCACATAATTACCGATTGCTCCGCTATCAATGTATACTTTGATAGCATGCATGCGATCTGGTCTATTGGGACTTATGAGGACCATAGGCATTACCAAATGCGAGGTCAAGGAACTGGTTTTAACGCTCGGCAAGCGGACCTCTACGCTTGTCGGGCAAGGTCGTTTCCCGATTCCAGTTTCTCAGCATTTTTATCAGAAGCTCCTACGGTCTTCTTGACCGGTTTCACTGAGCAATCACGAAGGAAATGTCCAGAATTCCCACAGTATAGGCACAGCTGTAATTGCCTTCTTCTTTCCCGTTCTTTCTGAGTTAATGGTCCTTTTACTACTCCTATTTGCATTGGTTCCACGGAGTCATTCGCTTTAGCGGAGCTCTGAGGTCTTGAAAGTACCCGGGTTTCAAATCTGGATCGATCGGTCTTCCTGTTCTGTAGCCGATGATCTAATTGGACCACTAGGTCGATATAATCTGAACAGTCTTGCGGCGGATTAACCACCTGTGCTAAAACGTCTTTAAGTTCCCCACGTAGACCTCTGTAGAAGAGCGTGATTCTCTTATCTTCAGGCCACCTGGTCTCAACCACCAATCTATTAAAGGACGCTATGTAAGCCAGGAGATCCTGATTACCTTGTCTGAGTGACAGGAGTTCATTGTCCAAGGCCTGCCCCTGTGAATGTCTTGCGAACAACTTTTCCATACTGGTCTGAAAGTCTTGAAAGTTAGAGGAGCGGGTCATCCTGTGTCACGAGAGAAATGGACCAATCTGCAGCACTACCGCTAAGATAGGAAAGTACAAACGCTACCTTGGCTTGGTCCGTTGGGAATGCGGCGGGTCTACACAGAAGGTGCAAGCGGCATTGATTGATGAATACTGCATATCGCTTTGGATCACCGGAAAAACGTTCGGGCGGGGCCAAAGGCACATTCCCTGGCAGATTAATTTGCACCGGATTACTTGAGGTTGTAGGAGTGCCGCCCCCTCCATAGGGAGGCAGTGGCGTCTGTCCCGCTTGAGCCTGTAGCAACTGTCTGGCCAGATCATCCGTCCGTTCCTTGGCAATGATCAACTCCCTTCGTAAAGCGTTTGTTTCTTGGCGAGATGCGTGTACTTCTGCCCTTAGTTCCCCAAGCAATTGAGCCAGTTGATCTGTGTCCGAGGTTTCCATTGCGCCTGGGTGGGAATATTGCGGTAGGCTTCGCGTTCTGTAACGCTCACCTGAATCCCTCGGAGGCGCAGGTCTGGGCTGGGGGTTCTCGGAGTCTTCTAGGGTCACGCGCAGGCCTCGAATGCCACCCTGGAAAGGCCCTTTCCCCACTGAGATCTTGATCTGAAGGGTGAGGTGTCTGCAATTATGAGAGCAAGGGGTTAATAAGGATATATAAGCCTGACTGGGCAAGCTGACTCCCCTTCCTGGTACTCCCCAAGTATTTCGTAGGCTAAATGTGCTCACCTTATGTAGGTGAAAGCGGAGCTCTCCATCCTGCGTCTGTGCAGGGGCGCCGAAGCCAGTTACTTCACTGGTTAATTGTCCAGCCTCTTGGTTGCAGAGGATGAAGATTTGGAGCTAGGCCATCGTTAGCAGCACGAACGGCGGTTGCTTGAATATGGAGGTCCGGAGAGCGATGGAGTGGCGAAGGTATTGCAGGCAAGTAAGTAGAAAATGTCAATTGGAAGTTAAAAGCACTTCTTAATGTCTCTTCTCCTTTTTCAGGTTGCAGAAGCAGCTGGGTAGAAAAATAGATGTCGAGGAATGCGCCGAGGAGCGAGAAAGATGAGAGCTGCCCACAACACGTGCGTATAGATGGAGTTTTGTATTTCTTAATGATGTCCTTTTGTTTTGCAGATGCGAGTAGCAGCGTCGGCGGAGGCGAGAAGAATGCAGCGCAGGTAAGGAAAGTTTCACGGTGGTTTACTAACCAATGTCCTTGCTTCCACAGGGTGCCGAAAAATGGAAAGCTGCAGCCCGTGGCTTGAGATGCACCGATGGACTGGGTAAGTGCTGCGCTGGTTTTTATCTCGTGCTAACCTGGTGTTCTTTTCCCTTCTCAGATGCTGCAGAAGACGAAGATGGTATTTCAGAAGGTAAGATTACGGATTTCTCTTCCCTGGATGCAGAAGTTGAAGATTCTCTGGAGCGGACACGGTGAGCGCCCTGCTGCTATTGCAGAATAACGCGAAGCACGTTGCTCTGATCGGGCGTGGTTTAAATAGTCCTACTGGAGTGCTTAGGTGTCTCCTTCCACAGCAGCCTCGCCCAGGTAAGAAGTCCCAGCTTCCAGAATAGTTCCAGTATCCAGTCCCAGGGAGTGGTGCTGGCCACACTCAGAAGGTAAAATAGTTCCAGCCATGGATGGATGAGGATTTCATCCTGCAGGTGAGTGAGCAGCATGGTCTGCAGCCGGTAGGTCCACCCAAGCACCATTCCTTACATCATGAGCCCGGCACGTCCTGTGCCGGGACTGGGTCCCCTTATGAGCCTGGCGCCACTGGCGCCAGGACAAGGTCCATAAGGCCCCTTTGGGAGCCGATGGGTGCCTGGAAATGAAGTTGTGACCCAGCTTCCGAGGCAGTTGGGCTAAACCTGACTCCTTGGAGGCTGCGGTCATGACACCTACATAGGAATGAAAGTTGGGAATAGGGCACACGTTTTTCTAGTAGACACTGCAGCACAGAAGTGCTCAATTGACCATCTGAGGGTTCCAGTCATCCCACTGTCAGGGCAGAATAATGTTTCTGTAGGGTTTTCTGGTACTCCAGTAGTAAGTCCGGTTTCTCAACTGGTGCCAATAGCTCTGGGTCCATTCACTGACTCAAGTCCATTTTTATTGACTACGAATTGTGGCGAGAATCTTCAGGGATTAGATTTGTTAAAGAAATGACATGCATTGATTTACTGTTCGCCAGATCGAGTGTATTTGACCATTTTACTCCAGCTGAATTCCACTTCACAATTTATGGCTTTAGCTTTACCGTGGGAATTGCAACAGGTGCCTACACATTTATGGGCAGTAAATGACAATGATGTAGGGATACTGAATGTTGAACCTGTACGGATAGTATTAAAATCCGGTATTACGTTGCCACGCATTCCGCAGTATAAAGTATCTGTTGAAGGTGAACAAGCACTTAAAAGTATGGTTTCTGATTTAATGCATCAAGGTGTTATCGAAGAAATTTCTGGTAGTACATGTAATAGTCTGGTTTTGCCTGTTTATAAGAAAGGTAACAATGCTTTACCCTACCGTTTTGTTATTGATCTTCGCACGATTAACAAGGTAGTAGCACCTCAGTTTCCCATTGTCCCTGACAACACCACTATCATTGGCGATTATTCCTGCTATGGCTACATATGTTTCTGTAATTGATTTAAACAACGCATTCTTTAGCATACCCATTCTCCCAGACAGTAGATACTTGTTTGCATTTTCCCTTGGAGGTTGTTCTTTCACTTTCACACGCATACCACAAGGGTACACAGAGTCCTAGCATTTACAGCAGAGCCCTTAAGGAACAACTCGCTATGCTTGAATTGCCTTCCACTTACACATTGATACAGTACATCAATGACCTACGTATTGCTGCCGATTCAGAGGACGCTTGCAAGGAGGCCACTGTTTATTATTGAGGCATCTAGCTGAGCATGGCCATAAAGCATCTTTTTTTATTGTTTATTTATAAATCAGCATACAGGTGAACATACACAACAACATTTGCTTACCACCCCATGCAATGCATATAGGTCAACATTTCCCCTATCCCTCCCTCGTAGTCCTCAGATAGGTCGTATCCCTCAGTCTCATTGCGCCGGGTCAGGCAGCGTATACCCGCTGGTTGGGTGCAGGGCTCTCGCAACTAGACGTGGTTTATAGGTCAGGGCAGGATAGTTCTGGTCATAGTCTAACAGTGGAGACCAAATGTTCATGAAGCGATGGAGGGAGCCCGCTTTGGCTGCCGTGACCTTTTAGGCTATTAGGTTGTCCCAAATTTTTACCCACCTGAGGGTAGCTAGGGGACTTCCTTGGACTTCCATGTGCATGCAACCGTGATTTTGGATGCTACTAAGAGTTGGGTAATCAGCGCCAACAATGCGGGTCCAGAGCCCGCTGGAAGTGGTTTAGACTGAGAGGGGAGGAAGTACCACCGCAGGAGCAGTTTATGGGCACATTCGTAGTTAGTGATGCAAGGAGAGGGAGTGCGCGTTCTCGACCAGATGTCCATCCAGGAGTGGTCCTCTATAGCATGGCCCAGGTCCACCTCCCACTGGGACATGTAGGAGGGCTTAATGAGGAGGGGATCCTGCTGCTGTAGTCTGTAGAGGGCCGAGATTTTCCCCTCGGACTGGCAGGTCGTTTACGGTGAGTTCCAGCGGGGCAGGGGCCCGCGTCACCGCCGCTCGTGACTGGGGGCGGGAGAACCAGTGCCGCAGTTGGGCGTAGGTGAACCTGTCAGTTTCCACAAGTTGAAACGTGGTTTTGCATTGTTCGAATGTGAGCTGCCACAATGATTCGAGGCCACCTGCCAACCAGTTCCTAAAGTTCATTGGGCACGAGCCCGGGGAGAAGGCCGGGTTGAGGAAGATTGGGGAGAATGTACTCAGGCCCCCCGGTATGCCTTTGCATCTACGGGCCCAATCCCACGCACGCATCGATTGTTTCGTGGAGGTCAGCATTTGTGGCCAAGTTTGGCGCAGTGCGGTGGGGATAAACGGAAGAAAGCGGAGGGGGAAGAGGAAGACAGGACTGTTCAATCTCCACCCATTTCGGGCGCCCCAAGGCGATGCCCCATGCCTGCAAGTGGGCTAGCTGTGCTGCAAAGTGGTATTTACGGAGATCCGGAACCCCCAATCCTCCCAATTTCGAACTACCCAGCATGGTTTTTCGGGGGATGCACGCTTTCTTGCCCCTCCAAATGAAATCGATCATTTTCCTTTGCAGGCGCTGCAGAGGGGGAAGCAGGATTGAGGTAGGTAGGGAGGAACAGGTGTAGAGAAATCACAGAAGGAGGTTCATTTTGCAGGCTGTGATACAGCCCAAAAAGGAGATCTCCTGCGACAGCCAGCGGGTGAGATCCTTTTCCATCTCCTCGAAGAGGGGGGCGGGGGGAGTTCGCCTGATACACTTTTGCCGGATGGGCGGGGATCTGGACCACTAGATATGCAATAGCTTTGACACTCCACTGGAGTGGGCTTAGTTTCTCTAGGGCTTTATTCTCGCCTGGGCCCAGTCCCATCCCCAGGGCCACTGATTTCCCAAAGTTGATGGCGAAGCCTGCGACCCTCCCAAACCCACGAATTTCAGCCAGTGCCGCCTCCATGGAAGCCTTGATGTCCGTAATGGTTAGCAACACGTCATCGGCGTAGAGGGCAATCTTGTGTTGGGCAGGGCCTATCTGGGGACCTGTAATCCGGGGGTTCCGGCGGACGTGTTGGGCCAGGGGCTCCATAGTCAAGGCAAAGAGTAGAGGGGACCGAGGGCATCCCTGTCTTGTTCCACAAGTAAGAGGGATCGGGTGCGACAGAAGGCCATTGACTCTTAGGTGGGTGTTGGGGGATTGATAGTTCGCTAAAACCATTTTCCGAAATGTCGGGCCAAAACTGAAGGCTTCGAGGGAAAGGTATAAGTAAGTCCAATCCACTTTGTCGAAAGCTTTGGTTGCATCCAGGGCCAGCAGGGCAAGTTGTTGCGCTTCCTGATTGGCGACCTCTATTAGATTTAGGGCTCTGGCATTATGGTCTCTCGTCGACCTCTGGGAAATAAACCTAGTCTGGTCCCGGTTTATAATGCTAGGGAGAATGGGTGCCAGACGGTTGGCCAGAATTTGAGTATATGTTGGCATCCAGGTTTAATAATGAGATGGGCCTGTATGAACTATTGTCTTTGGGGTCCTTTCCGGGCTGGAGGATGAGGACCGTAATAGACTCCTGCATGGTGGGGGTGATGCTTCCGGTTGCGCCAAATGAATTGAATAGCCGAGTTAAGGGGGCCACCAGTTGAGGGCGGAAAAGTTAATAGAAACAAGTGGAAAACCCATCCAGGCCTGGGGCTCTGGGTTTCAAGCTTTTTATGGCTTCCTCGACTTCTTCGCTCATAATGGGAGCTTCGAGGCCTTCTCTTGCCATGAGCGTGAGATGTGGGAGAGCTGCCTCTTGAATATATGACTGCTGTTCATTTAGGTTCCTCGGGGCTGCTGTCATTATCTCTGATTGGTGGGCCACGGCCAGTCGTAGCTTCTCGCGTTCTGCAAATTGGATCACACCCTGTGAGTCCCGAATGCCCCAAGATGTTATTGCTGTTCTTTACTTTGGGTAATTTATTCACCAGCAGCGTATTGGCTTTATTATTATGGACGTAATACCATTGCTTTGTTCTAGTCAATAGGTGGGCCGTAGCCTCGGCGTAATGCGCCTCTAGTTTCTTTCTCGCCACTTGTAGAGCCCTGTACGATTTCAGAGACCAGCCCTTCTGCTTGTGAGTGGCTTCCGCCTCCCAGACTTCCAATTCCAGGACAGTGCAGGCCGCCTGTTTACGCTTGTGAAAGGCTGCGCCTTGGGCAATCAATTCCCCTCCGAGTACCGCCTTCATAGCGTCCCAGGTATTGGCTGAGGAGGTGTCCTCATTGGGGTTTTCCGTAAAGAAGTTTTTTTATTGTCCTGGCAATGGAGTCCCTCACTGTCATATCACTCAGGATTGGGTCATACAGGTTCCATCTGCGGCGAGGGGAGGGGTCCAGATCGAGAGCTTGCATCGTCAGCGAGACTGGAGCATGGTCTGAGAGGATCCGGGGGCCAATGGTGATATCGTCGGTGAAGGCCAGGATCTGGGGGGAGGCCAGCAAAAGGTCAATTCGAGACAAGGTAAGGTGTACGTATGAGTAGAAGGTGACATTTTTCTCTTCTGGGAACATCACTCTCCAGGTGTCAACCACGTTCAGCGTCCGAAAAAGATGAAGCAGGTCTTTTGCCAATTTTAGGTCCCTGGATGATGGGGGGGTGTGATTCGTCTTTCAGTGGGTCCAGTACCCCGTTAAAGTCTCCCCCAACAACAACTTGCCCTTCTATGAATGGGAGGAGGGACTCCTCTAGATCACGATAGAAGCCGTCCTGATGTTCGTTCGGAGCATAACCTGAGACAAGGGTGTATAGTTGATCGAAGATGATGCCTTTGATTGCAATGAAGCGACTCTCTTGGCATCGTATTGAGTCTAGAATCTGCGGTTTCAGCTCCTTTGCAAAGAGGATGGTGGTGCCTCCCTTCTTGGTGCCATTAGAAGCCAACAATTGTAGAGGAAAAAGTCTGCTGCGAAGGTGGGAGAAATCTGCTGGCATCAGGAGAGTCTCTTGTAGGAAAGCCACTGAGGTTCCCTCGTCTTGTAACCTTTGCATGATGGATTTCCTTTTCGGCGGTGGGGGGGGGGGGGGGGGGGGGAGTTCAGGCCCCTGACATTTAAGGTGGTGAATTTCAGTTTTAGATTTGGGGGCTGGGTCTCAGGGCTTCTTTGCTGCAGGTGGAGGGGTTGGGGGGGAATCAGGTCAGCCATGGTCGTGAGGGGGGGGGGTGATTTGGGTTCTCCTGAGGCAGAGGTTTTAGGAACAAACTTCTAACATTGGCCTCCAACGGGGGGCCTGAACCATAACTGGGGGACCGGTTTGAACTTATCGGTATATCCCCTAGCAACCCAGGCCAACATCGGACAGCGGGGTTGAATTCTACTCCAGGGGTAAAGCGATGACATCCACCTTGGAGTTGGGTACGGACCGCATGGGGCCCGCAGCAGGATGGGGTAAGCAAAATTCTGGTGTCATGTGTTCCCAGGCAAACCTGCATTTATGAGACTCTGGAACCCAGGACATTATTAAAGGCTGCAGTACCCTTTGTGTTTCTTTCTCTTTTTGGTTGGATTAATTATGACCAAAGTCGGATGCATTTATTGCGTATTAGTTTTTTGCAACAAAAAAATCTTTTTCCAATGTTTTCTTTAATGTTGTTTGACCTTTGCGTTTACTTTAAAATTTGACCATTGCACTTCTGCAACCAAGTTTTTTCGGTCCATTGTTGTAAATTGGATTCAACAACTGTGTGCCTCTATATTTATGCTTTTTTGCTTGTTTTTCTAATTAGTTATGTCCCTTCTTATTTAGTAATGTCTTCTCTAACTTAATAGGTCTATAATATTTGTATTGTAATGAAATATGTTTTATTAAATATGCTTCATTAAATTTAGTTTAACAATAAGGACTGTTTTCAGTATCTAGAGTGGCACAAAATAACTGATATCTGTTTTTGGATACACACAAATTCTAAATTAACTAGACTTAGTTTCTATTTAGCTCCAGCATAGTGGATACCATTGGTATACATATTTATTCTTTTGAATGTCCCAATCCACATATTGCTTTAAGGGACTCTCCCTACCATATTCTCTTTGTATGAAGTCATGTGTTCATTGAGCTTTCCATTGGTCATCATCTGGGTTTGCGGTTTTTCCGCACTCTTGTCCAGGGAGCGCGCCTTGGCTTGGGGGAAACAGCGCTCGGGTCGGGAATCTTTCAGCCGGGGGAGGAGGACCTCATATCCCCCAGGTAACCAGGATGTAGAATTGATGCTGCATCATCAAGATGACTGATGGTCCGCAGGGTGCCATTATGTGAGAATTGAAGAGCCGTCGTGAACAGCCGCCGATAGGGGATCTGTTGGTCACGGAGGAAGAGTGTGAGAGGGCACAGCGCTCTGGGCCTCCTCAGGGTCGGGGGGGAGGGGAGATCCTGGAAAATTTGGAGAGGAGAACCCTGGAATGATAAATCATCGCTTGAGCGACCAATTGCTGAGATGGCTTCTTTGATGGCATAGAAGTGGACTCTCGTGATCACATCTGGGCGGGGGGTCTGAGTCAGTGCCCCGCCGAGGGCGCAGTCTGTGTGTGCGGTCGAGTAGGAGCTGAACCTCGTCCAAGTTCAGTAGCAGTGATTGGAAAAAGTTGCCCACGTGTTCGGGCAGTGCTTTGTCTGGGATAGAGGGAACACCTCGGATGCGCAGATCATTGTGACAGGCGCGATTCTCCAAGTCTTCCTGCTTGAATTTGAGGATCTCAGTTCTGTCCATGAGGGTCTAGATAGTGCGTTGCACTCTTCCGCCAATGAGTTGGAGTGTTCTTGAGCTAGGTCTTCAGATTCCCCCATCCTATGTTCGATATCACTGACTCGTTGCTCCGTTTGTTCCATTTTTGTAGTCAGTTCTGACATGCAGGATCTAAACTCCGCTTTGATATCGGACATGAAGGCTTGAAGGTCTTCTTTGGTTGCAAGGGTCCCTCTATCGGCTGACGCCTTTTGAGTAGTGAGTTTGAGGGTCTGCTTTCTGTTACGCTCACCTGGTATCCACGGGGACGCCACCCAGCTGTGGGGACTCTGGTACCCTTCTCAGCCGCTCCCAGGTATGATCAGCGGAGAAGTTCTGCCTAAAAAACAGGTGGGCAATGTTCAAGACTGGGCAACTGGGGTAAGAGCCTCCCAACAACCCGTATGCCCGCAGCCCCTCCCCGGACCTTTCCTCACCTTGTTATGAGTTTTGGCGTGCTCTCCGTCCTGCCTTCTTGGCAGGGGCGCGTTGTCCTTTGTGGGCGAGTGTGATCTAGTTACTTCACTGATGCAGGCCCTTTAGAGTCTTTCAGGTAGGTCTTATTACTGTTATACTTGTATGCCTTTCTTGGATTTAAATAATGTCTTTTCTCTCTCCTTAGGTGCGCGCAAGTTCGCTGTGAAACGTTGGGTGAGTTGGGACTCGCCGGCAGGTGATGGTGCTTCGAGAGTGCCTTGATGCGGTAAGTAGGCGCTATGTGCAGCGCTATGATGCCTTGCCTTTGCTAACCTGTTGTCTTTTGTTCCCGTAGGTTGCGGTGCTCACCCGGACCAAGAAGTCCCAAGGCGATGCTGGTCGATGAGCGACTCGTGAGGTAAGCTGCCGGCACAATTGTAAAATGTCTAATGTCCTGTTTCTCTCCTTTTTGCAGATCCGTCTGTCCGGGAGGCTCGCTGTTCCTTGGATGCTGTTTGCAGGAGCGGAGGGCAGCTAGTGGTGGAATCACAGGTAAGCTGCTGCTATTAACAATGTCCTTTTGTTTTTCAGATGCTGTTCTTCCGAGGTTCGCAGATGCAGCTGAACACGATGAGCGTCACGTTGCAGGATTGCAAAGTAACGCGAAGAGTGTCCTTCAAGACGGGTGTGGTTTAAATAGCTTCAGAAAAGTAGTCCAGGTAAAGTAGTTCCTAGGCTACCACACCCAAAACACTATACCACATAGCTTGGTTCCAACGGAACCAAGCTATGTGGGTGCCTCCATGTTGGCTCGCACTGGAAATAAAGTAGTCCCAAAACACAAGTCCTCACGAAGGATGAGCCTGGCGCCAACGGCGCCAGGACTGGCCCCAAGAGCGCTTCAGCAAAGGATGGCTGAGTTTGTTTGAGGCCCGATTCAAGGCCCCTCCTGACCCATGGGGTGGCCAGGGTTATTTTTTTTATGTGGGTCGTGACACTTTCTTTCCCTTTTCCGTTGCCAGCAGCATGGTGGAAATGTCCTCCGATTTGGAGGGTTTCAAAGATTTGGCCATGATTCCAGGGTAGGGGGGATTCTCGCTGAGTTTTGCCCAAGATCACAGGTGTTGGCTGGTGGGAGAGTACTACTTGACCGGTAGGAAGATCCAAGCGGCTAGAAGGGGGCCACACTGACCAAGAATGGTAGTAGCAGGGAGGTAGAGTGGGCCGGGGCACCCCAGGAAGTGAGCAGACGGAATGGGGTCATCGGGTTCTTTGCAGTGATGGAAAGTAGTCAGCACATAGGGTGGTGGGGGGGGCAGCCCCCCAATGTTTGCAGGCCGTTGGAGCTCTGTTCACCAGTTGCTGTAGGGTCCCGGAGTCAGGGTAGAGGGGCCAGGCCACTCTGCTCTGCTGCCGGTGGGGGGTGGGCAGAGGCGCCCCAGGAAGCTACGGAGGAGAATGACATCAGCCAGGTCTGCAGAGGGGGACCCAAAGGTCCGGGAGGTCGAGGAGGGTGCAGGCGAGCTCTGAAAGAAGAGAAGGGGCAGGTCTTGCGGGCCCCGGCAGAGCAGACCCAGAGATCCGGCCTCAGCACCCCAACCCCAACAAGAAGATCCTTTGGAGCCATACGGGCTGAGCACCCGGGAGGGGGACTCACGCCAAGCAGGCAGAGCGGGTGACAATTGGTCGCTCTGTGATGGCTTGTAGACGCTGCTCCAGCGGGGCGGTGGAAGCTGTCAGAGGCTCCCGGCGGACCAGCACGCAGGAGGCGGGCTGGCCGTGTCAGGGGCCACCACTCCCTCGCTGCTCGATTCAGGAGAAAGGTGCAGTGGTCGCCCCTCCGGTGGGGAATGCTGCAGTGTGGGCAAGGAGGGGAGCGCTTCAACACCCGGCTCCAGAGAGGTGGGAAGCGGTTGCCAGCACTCTCTGCGGGCTGCAACCCCGGGGCAGAAGAACCCCAGCGGCGACGCCGGAGATAGCAGGTGAGTCGCGGGGGAGGGGGGTTCTCACCCCAGGTAGGCTCCATGTGTCAAGGGCAGCCTCATAGCCGGCACTCGCCGCTGGAAGGTCGCTGGCCCAGGGCCAGAGCCGCGCACCCGCCATTTTGAAGTCACCCTGTAGTCGCCGCCGGCGGGCTCCCCCGCCGTGTTCTCTGTGATTTTGCCTGCGTTATGGGCTCAAAGTGCTACAATCAGGGCTTCCCACATTCCGCAGCCCAAAACGACCAGTCACAATGTCAGAGCATAGCAGGAACTCAGGAAATTCTGTACTTGCTGCGGTCCCCAAGCGGAAGCCATCAGAGGAGCTGCCACATCGCTGGCACTCCAGGCCACGCCCCCGCCATAAAGCATCTTTGAAGAAGTTCCAATATTGTCAATATGTGGTCGCCGATTTAGGCTATCTCCTGTCAAAGGAGGGCAGGCGCCCTTGCGCCTGAACGTATACAAAGCATCTCTGGCATGACTGTTCCAAATACGCAGAAAGAAGTTGGGGCCTTATCGGCATGGCTTTGTATTGTAGACAATGGATTCCACATTTTTTGCTTTTGATTAAGCCAATGTTGGCAATGACAAGGAAAGATGTAGCTTTACCGTTACCTTGGGGTACGGATTGTCAAGGAGCTTTTGATCTGCTCAAAACAGCGTTATGTTTGGTGCCAGTTTTGGGTACACCAAACTATAAAAAGAGAGTTTGTCTTGTTTGTGCATGAATGGGATGGATGTGCTTGGCTGTTTTGACACAGGAACATAGAGAAAGAAGCAGACCCTTCAGCTATTTTTCCTCCACGTAAGACCCTGTTGCATGCACTTTACTGAAATGTCTCAGGGCTGCATCTGCTGCCTCCTCGGTAAAACAAAGTGAAGGTATGGTTTTGGATCACTCCTTAACCGTAATGGTACATCACTCAGTAGATGTTCTATTAAACAGAACACAAACTCAGCATATCACATTTGCCCGACTCACTAGGTATGAATTCATCCTATTTGCACGTCGCATCAAAATTAAGACATGCTGTTCTTTGAATTTGGCTGAACTATTGCCTCCTCTGAACGCGGATTGCACTAATAATGCACCCCATGACTGCCTGTATGTTACTGGGCAAGATACAAAAGGCAGAATCGATCTGAACGATACACTATTGACATTTCCTGATGGAGATCTATTCTGTGATGGCTCTTGTTTTAAACTGCCTGATGGCACTTCCACTGCTGCCTATGCAATCACCTCTTTAGACAACATTATCGAGAGCAAGAGTATTCCACACATCTCCGCCCAGGCTGCGGAGATTGTTGTCTTGACAAGAGCTTGCAAGATATCCCAAGGACTTAGCGTAAATGTTTATACTGATAGTCAGTATGCCTTTGGAGTAGCTCACAACTTAAAATTATGGGCTGAAAGGGGATTCTTAACATCTCAGGGTACGAAGATTCAGAACGGTCCCTTGATTGTGCAATTGTATCCGCATTAGCCCTTCCCAAACAACTATCAATAATGAAATTCGCAGCACACCAGAAGGTGACTGATGACATTGGAAAAGGAAACGCATTTGCAGACAAAATAGCTAGGCAAACTGCCACTGACCCACACTCAAGAATGTATGCGTTAGATTCTGCTAAGTAGGTTGCAGAAACTGGGATGATGGAGGAGGGCATTAGTAATGTGAAAGAAATTCAGGCTGAAGCTACAAAGGAAGAAATCAAGTCTTGGGCTTCTGGACCCACAAGGTTGGATAATGAGGGTTGCTGGGTTGACCACGAAAAACAGAGATGGATGCTGCCGAACACACATGACAGCTGTAGTCACTATGGCACATGGGCCAGTGCACATTAGTGCGAAGAGTATTTGTAAACACCTAGACCCGGTGTGGTACAATGATAACATTCCCAAAATTGGAGAACGATTAGTTCAGAACTGTATGATTTGTCTACGACACAACATTGGTATGGGAACATCAGCACCCATGGGTAGTTTTGGACCTCCCTCTATGCCATTCAAAGTTATTCGTTTTGACTTAATCGAGATGGAGCGATGCCAAAACTACAAGTATGTGTTAGTAGTGATATGCGCCTTTAGTAAATGGATTGAAGCTTTCCCTTTGAGAGATACCACTGCCATATCCACTGCAAAAGTCACGCTGAAGGAGAATTTCCCTATATTTGGGCTACCCAGAGTAATTTGGTCCAATAATGGACCACACTTTATAGCGGCTATCAATCATACTACAGGTATGCAAGGCGCTACAAATTGATAAGCGATTCCATTCCGCGAGGCATCCAAAGCTACCGGTTTGGTAGAACGTCATAATGGTATCCTTAAGAATAAACTAGCAAAGGTGTGTGCACATAGTAAACTAAAATGGCCTGACGCCTCATCATTAGCATTGCTGTCAATGAGAACTGCAGCTCAGTCAAGAACGAGACTTTCTCCTTACGAAATTGTCATGGGGAGACCTGCTAATATATGGGATGCACCTAGACCTAGAAAACGGTCTGAGATAGAGACCTCATTATTAACTGACTATTGTGACCAGTTGACTCAAAACCTGTGTGTGATTTACCAACAGGTTTGAGCTGCCCTGCCCGAGAAATACGAAGGACCTGATCATCGCATTCGACCTGGGGACTTCGTTCTAATAAAGGACTTTGTGAGGAAGTCCTACCTTGCAGCTCGTTGGAAAGGACCCCATCAGGTGCTACTGGCTACTCAGACGGCTGTTCGAGTGGACGGCAAGAAACACAGGATACATGCGGCGCACCTGAAAAGGGTGCCGTTGCCTTTACCCTATGACAAATGGGTTAAGGTGGGGGTTGATGATCCTGAAACCAAGAGTGTGCCTTTGAATGAGGGCACCCATGCTGATCCTGAGCTTACTTTTGAACCCAAGCAACTTGAGAACTCCTCGCTTTATTCAGATTCTGTTACATTGTTCACTGACCACTCTGTACCTGGAGTCACGAGGTACAACCTTCGACCACGGAAATAGTTAGGGAATGACATTTTGATAGATTAGGAAAGTGTAGTTTGTATACTGCACCCACAAGAAACCAACGGCCTTCCCTCTAATCACCCTAAAGACGGTTCAAGGAGCTCCAGAAGGGGGCAGGGCAAGAAGACTACAAGCAAGATAGGCCAAGCTGTCAGGTGCCACCGATGGATGAACTTATAAAGCCTTTTTTCAGTGAGGCTTCTTAACGGACACTGGAAACTATGCCTATACCTGTATTATGGTACTTGGAGAGTTTGCATCCGCTTAGTATACTACTGCCTACTGTCAGCACCACTTTGTCTCCTCTCTATGTATACTCTCACACTCTTCGTCCACTTGATCTGAAACACTGAGAAGAATATCATAATAATACACTCATACAGATAATGAATGCTACTCATACAATATTGATCAAAACTAACTGTTGGGTATGTTCTCATCTACCACAACACGGTGAGAAAGGTCTGGGATGGTACATCTATCCACTTCCACTATCGACTTCTTGTTATGCATCATTTAGAGCCCTATTCTTTGGTAAGTGGAACGATAGTGCGACTGGCAACTTTGGTGGAAGAAACATCAATGAATTTGATTGACTAGTTCTGTTACCTCTAGGATGTTCTGTCGTTGCGAATAAAAGTACAACCAACACTGCCTCCACCAGAAGCACTGAAAAAAATGCTACACCTTATCAATCAAAGATCTCATTTAGGACATCACCAGTAGGGAACAGGGAAGCAATTCCTCCGTCCTACACCATTAATCATGATCTAGATATAGTTCCCTTTTGCTTGCGGGAAGAAGGTTCCCGGTATATGGGCACGATAAATGTTTAAACACTGCTTGTTTGTTTATTTATTTGTATGGCGCACCCGACCCGAGAGCTTCTGGGTATCTTTACATGGTGAAATACAGGAATACTTTCGACTTAGTTACAGCATTTACATAGAATGGAGTGACTGTAATAGTGCAATGAGTACAGCAGGAAATACAATAAACACATATGCAATAATATATAATACATTACTCACCGTAATCGTATTTCTGATGCTTGTATCTGCTTAGATTCACATGCTGTGCATAGGCCGACATCTAGTGGAAGCTGCAGAGTATTACAGTTTGTTTTTCGAAACTCGAAAATGGGCGTCAACACAGGGCGTGCCAGTAATACTATCCCTATTGTGACGTCCACTGTACCCATGATCCCTCACGCGTCTAGGACCCTCAGATTGTATTTTTTCTGACATTAGGTAGCATGAGGAGTAGCGTTAGTACAGATAATCCAAGCAGATAGAAAGATAGATAAGACTACAAGCATCCATGCGCCATCTCTCAGAGGGGAGGAAGAGTGGGTCGCATGTGAATCTAAGCAGATACAAGCATCAGAAATACGATTACGGTGAGTAATGTATCCCTTCTGAGGCTTGTGGAATCTGATTAGATCACATGCTGTGCATAGATTAGCGAGCAGTGCCAGAAGGAGGAGGTGGGATGTGAGAAGGGTCATGAGCAAATAAATGTCTTAGAACCGCTTGTCCCACTTGAGTATCTGTCTTGGAATGGGTGTCAATGCAGTAGTGCTGAGTAAAGGTATGAATAGAGCTCCAAGTAGCTGCTTTGCAAATGGTGTCAAGGGGTACATTTGCAATGAAAGCCAGAGTGGCCCCAATGCCTCTGGTAGAGTGGGCTCTTAGCGTGAAAGCCAAAGTTTTTTCAGAAATGGAGTAACACAGTTGGATACAGTTAACAATCCACTTAGAGATGGCACCATTAGAGACGCGATCTCCCTCTTTGCCTGTAGCTACAGAGACAAACAAACAGTTGGTCTGTTTTCCTTAGCGGTCTGGTTTTGTTTACATAGTGTAACGCTCACCTGATTCCCACAGAGACGCTGACCCGAACTGGACTGCTACCGTTTCTTCTATCGTGAGGCGCAGGGCCCGGAAGATGCTCTGGACGGGGCCTCCGAATTTGGATTGCCTGGCTTGTAGAGTAAGTTTTCTGCAGTTGGAAGAAAAGGGATTGATTACCAGCTGGGGTGGATATGTGTTCCCACCAATCTCCCGTTTCTCACTCTTCTTGACCCCCAACTTGGTTTCTGCGAGCTCTCACCTTAGGTATTGTAAAGATGAGCTCTCCATCCTGCTTCAGGTGCAGGGGTGCGTAGGATCCAGTTACGTCACTGGATGGGAAATAGTTGCGGACACTGTGTCCTTTCGTCTCTCCTGCGGTAGCTGTAAGCATGAGTGTCTTTTCTCCACAGAAGCCGGGGCCCAGAAACCTAAAGCAGGTAAGTTTCTTGGTGAGTATTTGTTCTCCGTGCTTAGTTAGTGCTCACCATGTATTCCTCTTATGCAGGTGCTGGGATGTAGCTGGCGTCGTGGCTGCGGTGGAGGAAGGTAAGTGAAAGAAAAGCGACTGCTTACTTCTAATGATTGTCTTTTTCTGCTTACAGGTGCCGAGATGCTGCCGGCGACACAGCCACTGTCGCGCGTGATGAAGCACGTAAGTAAGTGGAAGAAATGTGGCCGCTTTAGAGCGGGCACCTCTAATGACTGTCTTTTTCTGTCTTTCAGGTGCCGAGATGCTGCCGGCGTCGTGGCCGCTGTGGAGTTCGGCGAGGCCACGGATGGGTAAGGCAAGGCGGCGCGGCTGCGAGCGTTTGAGAGCGCTGCTAATCTTGTACCTTTCCTTTGCAGGATCGTCGGAGGTAGGATTGCTGAGGCCGGATTCCGGTAAGTATAATTTCTAATGCTCGTCTTCTCTTTTCTTGTCTGTTTGCAGGTGTTCCGGGTGCTGGCGGGCGTGTCAGGAGCGAGGATGCAGGAGCGGACTCGGTGAGCGTCCTGCTGCTGATGCAGAATAACACGAAGCACGTGTATTCCATCGGGCGTGGTTTAAATAGCAGAGAAGTGCTTCAGTGTGTGTTCTTCGAACCGGCCCCACCCAGGTAAGAAAAGAGTTCCTGAATAGAGGAAATAGTTCCTCCCAGCCCTGATGGCTGGGGACTTCAGCCAGACTGGATTGTTCTGGGTAAGTATGCAGCATGGTCTGCCTCAGGTAAGTCCACCCAAGCATTATTACACAGTTTATCAATATGAGTTCGGCGCCTATGGCGCCGGGACTGAAGTCCTTTATGAGCCTGGCGCCAAAGGCGCCAGGACACGGTCCAAAGGGCCCCTGTAGGGGTCTGCTGGGTCCGGAGATGTGGAAGAAGGGTCTGCTTCCGGGGGCGCTGGGCCAGTCCTGGCTCCTCGGGAGTAGTGCTCATGACACATAGTATAGGACCGCCCTACGCACATCTAGAGTGTGTAGTTTCACCTCAGCCGAGCTTTGTGGGTCTTGGAAGAAAGCCGGAAGCTCGATGGACTGGTTCACGTGGAATTTTGAAATAAACTTAGGTGAGAACCTAGGATGTGTACGTAAAACCAGTCAGATAGAGCCTGAATTCCACTGACCCTGCTTATCGATGTAATTGCTACTAAGAAGGCTGTCTTATAAGTCAGGTGTTTGAGACTGCTCTTATGCATGGGCTTGAATGGGGGGGCCCCATGAGTTTAGCTAGCACCACGTTAAGGTCCCATCCTGGTGGTGGGTTAGAAATTGGAGGGTGAAGTCTCTTTACTCCTTCCATGAAGGCTTTAACCACTGGTACTTTCCACCATGACACTTTGTTATGGGAGGTGGTGTATGCTGACAGAGCTGCCAGGTGTACCTTTAGTGAGATAAAAACCACCCCTGCGTCCAGCAGGTGGAGCATGTATGTGACAATTGTGGAAGGAGTGCAATCAACAGGGTTGATTTGCTTATTCTGGCACCAGATAACGAATCTTCTCCATTTGTCAAAGTAGCAGTGCCTCGTGTTTGGCTTCCTAGACTCTCTTAGGATGTCCATACATCTCTGCGGCAAATTGAGATGTCCAAACTCTATGACCTCAGGAGCCATGCTGCCAGGTTCATTGAGTTGGGTTGAGGATGCACTTTCTGACCCTGGTGCTGGGACAGTAGGTTGTACCAGCCTGGGAGTTTGATGGGTTTGCACACCGCTAGTCTGCGTAAGTGTGGGAACCACGGTTGTCTCGCCCACATGGGAGCAATCAGGACGAGCGTCATCGATTCTCTGTTCATCTTGTTGACCACCTTCCTGATGAGGTGTTTGTGGAAAAGCGTACGCAAACATCCCTGACCAGTTCATCCACAGGGCGTTCCCCTGGGAGTGGGGTTGGGGGAACCTGGATGCGAATCCTGGGCACTGTCTGTTTTCGTTTGTGGCGAATAGGTCTATACTGGGGAAACCCCACTGAGAGAAGATATCTTCTACGATTTCTCTGTGTAGACACCCTTCGTGTTCCTCTGGGAGGGGATCTCTGCTCAAAGCGTCCGCCAGAGAATTGAGATCCCCTGGAACATGTTGAGATGACAGGAAGATGTTCTGTCTGAGTGCCCATATCCACATTTTCTGGGCAAGCTTGGACAGATTTGGCGAACGAGTCCCTCCTTGCTTGTTCAGGTAAAACATGGCTGTAGTGCTGTCCGTCCCCATCTGCACTGACAGGTTCAACAGGTAGGGCTCGAACGCTTGAAGCGCTCTGAATACTGCCAGAAGCTCTAGCAGGTTGATATGATTCTTTGCCACTGAGTGAGACCAGAGACCCTGAGCTGTGTGGTGGAGATGGTGAGCTCCCCAGCCTGACAGGCATGAATCCGTTGTGACTACCGCTTGTATCTCGGGATCGTAAAAGGGTTTCCCCTTGGACAGATTTTCTCTTGTCCACCAGTGAAGACTTTGTACAAGTGTTGGCGAAACAACCACTAGATCGTCCCACTGACCACTTGCCTGAGACCACTGTTTCACCAGCCATTCTTGCATGGGACGCATGCGCAGGGGCGCGTGGGGGACCAGGTAAATACATGACGCCATCATGCCCAGCAAACGCATTGCTTTGCGTACCGTTATCTGGCGACTGGCCTGATATTGCGGAATTTGCAGCAGTATATTCCGAATTCTTTCCTCTGATGGAAAGGCCAACCCCTCTTGTGTGTTTAGGACAGCTCCTAAGAACTATTTGGAGGTGCTTGGCACCAGACATTACTTTTTCTCATTTATGGAGAAACCTAATTCGAAGAGGAGGTCAATCATTCTTTGAATGTTTGTTCTGCAAATTACTGGGTCTCCCCCGTGATGAGCCAGTCGTCCAGATAAGGGTAAACTGGGATTGCCTCCCTGCGTAGGTGTGCCACCGCCACCGCCAGTACCTTGGTGAATACCCTTGGAGCCGAGGCTATCCCGAAGGGCAGTACCTTGAACTGGTAGTGCCGACTGTCCACCTTGAAGCGCAAGTATCTTTTGTGTGCTGGGAACATGGAAATATGAAAATAAGCATCTTTCATGTCGAATGTTGCCATGTAATACCCCATTTTTAGGAGGGGGATTACCTCTTGGAGAGTAGTCATGCGAAATTTTTGGGGCTCGACATACTGGGCGCATTGTCAAATCTTTTTTTGGCACAAGGAAGTAAGTTGAATAAATACACTTGTTTACCTGGTGTCCCGGGACGAGTTCTATCGCGTCCTTTGCTAGTAGATTGGCGACCTCTTCGAGGAGGATCTTCTGGTGGTCTAATGAGTGTACTTTTTGACGTGGCTGGTGGTTTCGGGGAATCTCTAACAGTTCTATGCAGTATCCTGCGGACACTGTGGACAGCACCCATCTGTCTGATGTGATCCCTTCCCAAGCTTGGGTGAAGTTGGTAATGCGTCCCCCTACTGGGGATGCGTGATAAGGGACCCTGAACGGAATGTCACTGTTTTGGTGGAGGCGTGTCGCTGCCTCTACTGGGGCTGCCCCTACCTTTACCATGTCCTCTCTTATTACCCCTGCCATAACTCTGGGTAGACTGCTGGTTGTTGTTGTTCCATGGTGTACCCTGCCCCTGGGAATAGTTTGTTCCTCTCTGGGAATTTTGTCCGCGTGGGCGACGAAAATTGCCATTCCCTCTTTGATTCAGGGGTTTGTTGGTTAATTGGCCTAGGGATTTGAGAGTCTCGTACTCATCCTTGGCATTTTTCAGGGCGTCCTCTACCACCTTCCCAAACAGTAGATCTGTCTCCACCGGTTTGTCTATTAATGATGCTTGTATTTCGGGTTTGAACCCAGACTGGCGTAACCAAGCATGTCTTTTGATAACAGTGCTTTCTGCTATCAATCTGCCAGCGTTATCCGCGGCATCAAAGGTTGCTTTTAAGATGCAACCGGACACGGCTCTTCCCTCCAACGCAACCCGTGCCAATTGGCCTTTTAAGGGTTCTGGGGCAGAGTCTATGAGTGCCGCGACTTCCTCCCACTAGTGGCAGTTGTAACTCGCCAGTAGGTTGGTGGAGTTGGCTATCCTTGCCTGGTAGGCGGAAGTGGAGGCTACTTTCCTACCCAAGCCATAAATCATCTTGCTCTCCTTGTCGGGAGGAGTTTCGGATGATGACAGGGGTGTTCCCGCCCTCTTTCGTGTGTTCGTAACTACCAGGGAGTCCGGTTTCAGTTGCCCCGATATGTACAGCGTGTCTGATTGGGCTGCCCTGAAAAGTTTCTCTATCCTGGGGTTTATCGCCCTGGTGAGGTTGGGATTTACAAGGAAAGGTTCTATCCTCCTTCGTATCGATTTAAGGATAGGGATGGCCTGGGC
The DNA here is from genome assembly GCF_040938575.1 of Ambystoma mexicanum. Taxonomy (NCBI): domain Eukaryota; kingdom Metazoa; phylum Chordata; class Amphibia; order Caudata; family Ambystomatidae; genus Ambystoma; species Ambystoma mexicanum. The sequence continues at coordinate 780,922,554 of NC_090928.1, forward strand.
AACAGGTCTCCTTTCTCCCACTAATTCTTCGGCAAAGTCCCTCTCTTCCTGTGCTCCATGGGTGTTAATGTGGAAGTGTTCTGCCGCTCTGGACAGAACTTCATTCAGGAGAGGTTGGTTGTCGACCGGGGAATTTTTGTCTACTGGGGAATCTACCCTGTAGGTTTCTGGGTCGTCCTCTTCCTCCTCTTGGTCTTCATCATCCCCATAGTAGCCCGTCCCAGATTGTTCTCCCAACATGCCCAAATCAGGATCCGCAATAAAGTATGGATCCTCATTATATTGAGAGTAGGGCTGTATACAGAAAGGGTCCGAAGACGTGTTGGTGCTTCAACCCGGGACTTCTTACTTGGGGGTATCGGGTCCCTAGAACCTGAGGGTGAAGCCCCATCAGGGGTATATGAGAGGAAGTGTTCAGGATTCTTGGCATAGAAGTCTGCCAAAGACGACATCCTAGACATAACTCTGTCTATGTCGTCACTAGACCATTCCCTTGAGCTGGGAATGACTCTTTCCTGGGAGAGTTTCCCTGTCTTGTCCTGACTGGACCTCTGTGTTAGTGCAGGGGTCTTTAAAATGACAGAAGACTGAGACTTGTCTGTCTGTTTTTGCCTGTCTGACTGCTTCTGAGGTGTGGAAGAAAGCTTCTTTTGTTGTTTACCCCCCTACCCGTGGGTGGAAGAGTGTTTTCCCTGTTTATTCGCCCCTTCGGAGCCTTTTGACATCTGGCGTCAAGGTTCAGGGGTGGTGTCCCTATCTCAAGAGTGTGGAGTTTGGGACTCGGTAACAGCCGTTAAGCGGTCTGCTGACGCTGACTCCTGGAGTGCGGCCTGGGGATAGAAGTCGGCTTTGTCTTCCGACGATCGAACCTCCGTTACCTTAGAGAGCGAGGCACTCTTGGCAACAGTGGATGGCTGCCTGGAGTCGTGCGGCGATCTAGATCGAGAACGCCTAGAGGACACCGATTCGGTGGACCGTTCTCTGTGTGCCTCTTTCCGAGAACTCGACGTGCGTGTCAATTCTCGGTGGGACTTATGTTTGGTGGAAGTGGTGTGGGTGTTACGCTCACCTGGCTCCCACAGAGGCGTCGATCTGGACTGGACTGCTGCGGTCTCCACCAATGTGACGCGTAGGGCCGAGATGACGGACTGGACTGGCCCACCTAGCTTAGTTTGCTTGGCCCGTAGGAATATTCTTCTGCAAGTGGAGAAAGGGCATTAACCACCCGTGGAGTTAAGCGTAAATCCCCCCCACCCCGCTGTTCTCCCCACTGATCACCTTGGATGTTCCCTCTTATAGTCTCACCTGATGATTTGAAAAGATGAGCTCTCCATCCTGCATTGAGCACAGGGGCGCGTAGATAACCAGTTGCTTCACTGGCTCGAAGGAATTGGTGAATTCCAGGACAATATTGACTCCGATATTCCCGGCAAGACGCCAAAGGTATGTAGTTCGTAAGAGTTCAAATGCCCGACTTTCACTCTTGTCCGATTCCTTGCAGGTTGCAGCTTGACCCTACTGAAGAGTTCCTCGTGGCAACCGGTAATGTTCTGGTAAGGATTTGTATTATCCAACACAGTTCGATAAAAAAATGTCCATAAGTAACCTGTTGCTTTCTCCCTTATTCAGGCGCTGAGAGAAAGTATGAAGTCTCGGGGAATAAGGCCTCCGGTGGTAAAATCAGGTAAGTCTTTTGTGGTGAGGAGGGTTCCCCTCGTTAGTCCCTTGTTTCACCTTGCTGTCCTTTTGTTTTCCCTTAGGGGCCGGGGTTTGGCTAGAATGCAGTGGAAGCTGCGCCGACCCGTGAAGAAGAATAGTACCCCTGGTGGTAAAATCAGGTAAGTCTATGAGGGGTATTCCTCTGTGTATTCCCTTGGCTCACTGTTACGCTCACCTGGCTCCCACAGGGGCGTCGGTTCGACCCGGACAGCTGCGGTCTCCACCCACGTGATGCGTAGTGCAGCGATGACTGACTGGATCTGCCCTCCTAATCTTGTCTGCTTAACCCGTAGAAATATTCTCCTGCAAGTGGAGAGATGGATTTAGCCACTTGTGGATTCAAGTGATGGCACCCCCACAGTCCTCCCCAACTAATCACCTCCGAAATGCCCTCACAGCAATCTCACCTTATATTCTTGAAAGATGAGCTCCCCATCCTGCGTGGATTTGCAGGGGCGCGTCGATTCCAGTTACTTCACTGGTTTGAAGGCTCGGGAGAGTTCCGGAGAGTATTGACTCTGAGGTTCCTGGTGAGGACTAGTAAGTATCAAGTTCATAGAGTTCAATATGTCCGATGTTCACTCTTGTTCCCCCCTTCCTTTATTGTCTTGCAGCTGGCTCGTGAAAAGATGCTCTTGTGGCAGCTGGTGGCCCTCAGGTAAGAGTCTGTATTACCTGGCGCTGTCCGGTAAATGTTGCATGTGGAAAACTTGTTGTTTTGTCTCCCTTTACAGATGCGGCACGTGAAAATATGGAGAGTAACAAAAGGATGCCTCCGGTGGTAAATCAGGTAAGTCTATGGCTGTAAGAATTATTATATTTGTTGGTTCCCTCGGCTCACCTTGTGGTTTTCTTTTGTCTCCTAGGTGCCGAAGTTCGGCGAAGAAATGATGGAGGCAGCGCTGACCCGAAGGATGCTGTAAAGACTGGCGAGTATGGCGCGGCGCTGCAGCTGGAGGTGCGGCGCGTGCAGAAATGATGTTCTTTACAGGTCCGGAGACGAGATGGATCCAGAATCAGGTGTGGAATAGAAATAAGTTTGTTTTCTAACCTTGTCCCTTTCTTTCCTCTTTGTTTTAGGAGCTCCGGATTATAGGCGGGCGTGGCAGAAGACTGGAAGCAGGCTGCAGGCACGGTGACCGTTACTCTGCTGGATGCAGAATAACGCGAAGTGTGTGTTGCTGGTCGGGCATGGTTTAAATAGCCTCAAAAGTAGTCCCAGGTAAGAAGTCCCTAGAACCACACCCGAGTAAAAAATAGTCCCTGTAGAATAATAGTCCCTTTCAGGATTCATGTTGGATTGGAGTCATTTGCAGCATGGTCTGCCTGAGGTAAGTAATGACTATGAGCCTGCCACCTTAGGCCCCAGGACTGATTTCTACTATGAGCCGACTGAACCCAGATAGCCCCCTAGCCGGGGCTGCTGAGGTTTTACTAAATGTCTAGATGCCTGCTCCCGGGGCTGATGAGCTTGGTCCAGATGCCTGGGGGTAGGCATCAAGACACTCACCTTGCTGTTCTTGTCTTCTCCTTAGGTGCCGGAGTGTGGCGGTAACATGCAGGAGGATGTGGTGAAATGTGAAGATGCTGCGAAGGCCGGTGAGTTCAGCGCGGCGCTGCAGCAGGCGAGGCGACGCGCATAAAATAACTTCTATCTTCCAGCTCGAAGGCGCGATGGATCGGGAATTCAGGTAAGGATCAAAGGTATTGCTCTTGTTCTAACCTTTTCTCCTTCTTTCTCCCTTTTTCTAGGAGCTCCAAACTCGAGGCGGGCATGGTAGAAGACTGGATGCAGACTTGCAGGCACGGTGAGCGTTACGCTGCTGGATGCAGAATAACGCGAAGCGTGTGCTGCTCTTCGGAAGTGGTTTAAATAGCCGCCAAAGTAGTCCCAGGTAAGTATTCCTCCCCAGGCCCACCCGAGTAAAAAAAAGTCCCGAGGTAAAATAGTCCCTTCCAAGCCTTGCTTGGCTTGGAGCTCTTGTAGCATGGTCTGCATCAGGTACGTTTGCAGCACGGTCTGCATCAGGTAAGTTTTAATCTATGAGCCTGGCGACTATGGCGCCAGGACTGACTCTACATATGACTGCACCCAAATAGCCCCTAGCGGGGGTTGTTGGGCTTGCTTGGGGTAACTTGATGCCTGCTTCCGGGGTTGATGGACTTGGTCTGGGTCCCCGGGGGTAGGAATCATGACAGTGGGTAGCGCTTGTGTCACCGGGTGTTTTCCCCATAGCCGCCCTGCTAGATGACCTTCCGAGATCGGGGACTTGCGCTTGGCTGCCTCTCGACGCCACGTTGCCCTCGCCGTCCGAAAGGACGGCGTCGCTACCATCGCTGAAGGCGCCCTCCGCTGCCATGGCCTCTTAATGCCCACCGTGGTGGACCCAACGCTTGATCGAACGGTCCTTTAGTGTTTTCGGTTTAAACCTACTACAGCTCTGCAGTTCGCCTCGGGGTGGTCCCTCGGCAAGCAGAGGTTGCACGTGGCATGTCCGTCAACCCAAGGGAAGGGTACCTGCGGTTGCACTTGGGGCAAAATTGGAAAGGGGTACCCTCCATACGCACCTTGTGGCAGCAGGCTAATGATTGTAGGAATATATAGAAGATCTACCTATATATTAAAGAGTGTAGGTTTCGACCCCACCAATCCTGCTGAAACTCGCCACATCCGTGGCTAAATACCCAGAGCACCTGCACAGAAAGTTGGGGGCCGCTGCGACCTTCCGGCTTGAAGATATTCGGAGTTTGCTGAGATACGCCGGCACCAGAAAATGGCACCTGCCTAGCGGAAGCCGCCTCATACTGGAACTGCCACAGACGGCTCCGGGGACGGCATGGCCTGGCAGCACCCGAGGGGCGACCTGGACACTGGGTGGGTGGAGCAGAGATTGGAGCGTCCTACGCTACGTAATCCAGAGCTCCAGTGCCCCCCCCCCGAGCCCTAGGGGAGGTCTGGCCCCTAGCGGCCAGAGATGCGCCGCTAGAACCCCGTGGAGACAGCGGAGCGCGAGCGGCCCTGCAAAGCCCGCTCGCGAAGGGGGAGACAGAGCACCCGGGATGCTGGCACATGCGGGAGGAGACCCGGGGCCTAGTGCCACCCCCCCCCCCCCCCCGAGCCCCGGAGGAGGTCCGGCCCCGAGCAGCCTGAGACACCCTGCCGGAACCCCGTGGAGAAGGAGGAGCGCGAGTGGCCCTGCTGAGCCTGCACGCGATCGAGGGATCACAGCATCCGGAACTGGCGCGCAACCTGGGCGGAGTGAGAGGGAGCCGGCGCGGAGAGGCCCGCCAACTCACCTGACGAACATGGGGTAAGGAGACAGTGGGAGGGGGGACCCAGCCGCCATCACCAACATTCCTCATCGGACTAGCGGCCTCCCCCCACACCTCCCTCTCCGCATTAGTGCCCCTGCTCACGGCACCACACATTCACCGGGGCCACGAACAGCGCCCAGGCCTGAAGGACGCAGGTCCTGGGCTCATGCCTACATCTCGCCGAGCCCCACAGCAGCAACCCGAAGACACGGCCCGTGAGAGCCTTCAGTTGAGCACCGGGGAGACGTGCTCAACTGGACTACACATTCCAAATCCAAATGGAGAGGGCCCAATTAATTTCCACCAAGGCACGACTAAAAAACGCAGGCCTACACTACATGCTTCTCTACACAGCCCGGCTAAAAGTGCTACACAACAACCAAGCGCTACTATTCGATACACCAGCGGAAGCCAGCGAGTGGATGGACAGAGAACAGCTCCCAGACCTTGAACCCAGAGAGCGCAGGCCACGGAAGGAGCACCCCAAGTGACACAAGTCGCCCAGCTATGGGGCTGGGCTCACACGAAAACCGGGACGCACCGCAGCTGCAACATTGATCCACATAGGAGTTGCACGGGAGTCGAACAGCTCCTCACAAGACAACAATCGTAGAGCTCCTGCTTCAAGCCCCCTGAAGAAGTTTGGGTGCATTAAACCCGCCCATAGGGCACCTAAAGACCTTAGGTCAAATGGAGCGGAAACGGGATAGTCAGAACGGGGGGAACCTCGCTAGACTTGTTATGTTACAGGGGAGTTCAAAGTTTTTGGGATGGGGAACCTGGACCAGAGGATCCCAGTTGGGAATTAGTGTGTATTCAGACCCAGGACCACCCAGAGCGTCCAGAGTCACTGGAATCCTTTACAGACATACCCCAGGCACAAGCCTGGAACACCAGATCACCAATTTCCCATGGCTGACAAAATTAGAATCGTGACATGGAATGTCAGAGGGATGAACAGCTACGTCAAACAGCGTAGAATTCATTCATTCTTGAAACGTAGCAAGGTCGGGATCGCCTTCCTGCAGGAAACACACCTGAACTCCCCAAAGTTAACGGCGCTGGCCCGGATCTGGAGAGGAACTACGATAGGCACCACGTTTTCTACATATGCTAGGGGAGTCCTCATATGGATAGCCCCCACCATCCCTATAAACTTGATCCACATGAAAATCGACGACGAGGGAAGAGTGGGCTTGATACATGGCACCATTGAAGGGAAGGAGGTCTGCCTGATCAACTCTTATGCCCCCAACCACGATGCCACAGTTTTCTTCCGCTCCTTATATACTAGGCTCGGCCCATACAGAGACTGTATCTCAATATGGGGGGGGGGGGGGAGACCACAACTGCACCCTGAACCCCCGCGTGGACAGGTCTGATAGTAAGCACTCCCGTCCTTCCCCGCCGGCCAAAATCGGAAAGAACTGACACAACAGTTTGCATTGATAGACCTTTGGCGAGAGCAACACCCCGAAGCTAGAGAATATTCATTTTACTCGCCCCCACACGCAGTGCATAACAGAATAGACTACTTATTTGTGAGCGCAGAACACCAAGCCTCATTTGAAGACACACAATATCAGGCCAGAGTGCTGTCCGATCATTCCCCACTCACAGCCACCTGGACGGTGCTAGCGCCCCGACCTCCAGCACCCACGTGGAGGCTCAGGAGTGAGGCTCTGCTGGATGGAGCCTTCAGCGAACAGATCTGCAGCAGCACGTTAGACTACTGGCAAATTAATGAGAACAGTGTCCAACACATCCGCACGGCATGGGAGGCGTACAAGGTAGTGATGAGGGGGGAGATAATAGCTGCCTCAGGAAGTGCACAGAAATCCATATCGACCCTGCTAGTTCGGGACAAAGGCGAGTTGAGAGAACTTGAAGCCGCGTCCTCATCAGACACTGCCCACATAAAAAAGATTTCGGACCTCAAGCAAGCCTGTCTAGTTCACTGGGAAAAACTTGGGAGACTAAGCTACGCAAAACACAGAGAGGAAGCACGCCATTGGCAACAAACCGGGGAAGCTACTAGCGTGGCTATATAAACGGGAAGCACCTAGGAGGCCCATCTGCCACATCCATCCAAATGGAGAGGGCCCAATTAATTTCCACCAAGGCACGACTAAAAAACGCAGGCCTACACTACATGCTTCTCTACACAGCCCGGCTAAAAGTGCTACACAACAACCAAGCGCTACTATTCGATACACCAGCGGAAGCCAGCGAGTGGATGGACAGAGAACAGCTCCCAGACCTTGAACCCAGAGAGCGCAGGCCACGGAAGGAGCACCCCAAGTGACACAAGTCGCCCAGCTATGGGGCTGGGCTCACACGAAAACCGGGACGCACCGCAGCTGCAACATTGATCCACATAGGAGTTGCACGGGAGTCGAACAGCTCCTCACAAGACAACAATCGTAGAGCTCCTGCTTCAAGCCCCCTGAAGAAGTTTGGGTGCATTAAACCCGCCCATAGGGCACCTAAAGACCTTAGGTCAAATGGAGCGGAAACGGGATAGTCAGAACGGGGGGAACCTCGCTAGACTTGTTATGTTACAGGGGAGTTCAAAGTTTTTGGGATGGGGAACCTGGACCAGAGGATCCCAGTTGGGAATTAGTGTGTATTCAGACCCAGGACCACCCAGAGCGTCCAGAGTCACTGGAATCCTTTACAGACATACCCCAGGCACAAGCCTGGAACACCAGATCACCAATTTCCCATGGCTGACAAAATTAGAATCGTGACATGGAATGTCAGAGGGATGAACAGCTACGTCAAACAGCGTAGAATTCATTCATTCTTGAAACGTAGCAAGGTCGGGATCGCCTTCCTGCAGGAAACACACCTGAACTCCCCAAAGTTAACGGCGCCATAGACCTGACGGAACATCAGCGCACACGCAGACTGAGATAAACTCGGTATTTACGAAGTACTACCAAGCACTCTACACCGAGCCCCCATCACTTATCGACACGGATATCGAGGACGTTCTTGACATTATCAGACTGCCCGCACTATAGGGGCAGCTAGCCGAGACCCTGGACGACCCCATCACCCCCGAAGAGGTCGTGGCCACCATCAGGTCACTCCCATTTGGGAAGACACCGGGCTCCGATGTACTCCCCGGGGTGTTCTATAAAACCTATGAAGACGCACTAGCCTCCTTATTGGCCCAAGTTTACAATGAAGCCTACGATGTGGGTACCCTACCGGACACCATGAGAGAAGCTGTGATTATACCGCTCCTGAAGCCGGGCAAAGTGGGGGAAGACATCAGCTCGTACAGGCCCTTGTCCATGCTAAACGTAGACACCAAGATTCTGACGGCACTGTTGGCTAGGAGGTTGAGAAAAGTGATCCCACTGCTGATCCATCAGGACCAGACGGGATACGTGCCCGGGCGTTCCATCACAGAGAACTTACGCAAACTACACCACGTCATTCATAGCACAAAAGGCTGGTGGGACTGGCTTCACGCCACTATGACCAAAATGGGAATAGGGCCGGCCTTCCAAAGATGGGTTAAGCTAATTTACACAGACCCCACAGCCAGAGTGCGCACTAATAGTACCTACTCCGAGAAATGGCACCTCTACCGAGGCACGCGGCAAGGATGCCCCATCTCCCCCATGCTATACATCATAGCCGCTGAGCCTGTTGCTGCATACCTAAGACAGGAATACAGGGACAGGGGCATTGAGATAGACGGGGTAACCCACTTAGTCTCAATGTACGCTGACGATATGCTCCTTTATTAACCCCGAACACTTACTGCCATACATACTTGAAACCTTAGAGGGGTTCCACAGAGTCACTGGGATCCAAATCAATTATGACAAATCCTGCCTCTTCCCCCTGGCGGCCCTGAGCGAGGTCAAGGTGGCGAGCCTTCCTAAACTGGCATTCAAATGGGAGACCTCCTCCTTCAAATATCTAGGTGTCTCTATCCATCCAGACCCTAAGACTGAACACGCCCTGAACACGGCGAAAGCCAAAGACAGCCTAGAAAAAGCAATGAACTTCTGGAGCAAGCTACCGCTCTCAGTGGCTGGTAGAGCGGGACTACTCAAAATGGTGGCACTACCCCGTCTCCTACATTACTTCACAAACGTCCCATACTACATCCCTCAGCAATTCTTCAGAGAACTAAATAAGCTCTGTAGGAGTTTCCTATGGCGGGGGGATGGCACAGAGTGGCACTGGAGGTAATGCAGAGGCCCTACGACAAGGGAGGATTGAAAATCCCTAACTTTGAACTATTCTACCTAGCAGGCCAATTGAAGCATGTGATCCAATGGATCGCCGACGACACAACAACTGACACTCGACTTCTGCAGCCGGCGGTCTCCCGCGGGCTCCTTAGAGACCTTTTCTGGACTACACATAAAACAAAACAGAACCATCCATATCTAATCAACCTTGGGATCCAGATATGGAAACGAGCCTGCAAAGCCATGAATGCAAAAGACCCCTATTCACCTCAGATCCCGATAGCAGCCACAATGACCGCCAGACCCGACAGCCCGACGATAATCAGGAATACATGGGAGCCCTTTGGAATTGCCACCCTGGGCGACCTGGCGAGTGAACAGGGCATCCTAACATTCGAGGAGCTGCACGAAACCACGGGACTACCTGCAGGTCAGTTCCTGTTGCATGGAGCCGTGGTAAATGCCCTCAAAACTCGATGGCCCGAGATCGACGACTTCGAAGCTGGGACAGAGGTCGTGGAAAACACGCTGAATGCGGCCGAGGGGGGACATGAAACTTCGCAGATCTACGAGTCGCTGCTTGACGGCGCAACCAAGCAAGACCTTAAGTGTAAAGTAAAATGGGAGCAGGAACTGGGCCTACAGTTCGAGGACAATGAATGGCAAGTCATAACACACCACCATAAGAAGGTGACCAGAAACGCTTGATTGAAACGTATTCAATTCTACATCATTAATAGAGCCTACCTCACCCCGGAAGTAATCTCCAAATTTAAGGGTGCAAGAGTCACAGAATGCCCCAAATGCAGAGAACCCCGCGCGGGCATGACCCATATGTTCTGGGGTTGGCCGGCACTACAAACTTTCTGGAAGCAAATAGAGACAAAGGTGATGGAAGCGGACATAACCTTGGATGTACAGTCGCCAAAGGCGTGCATACTGGGCAAACAAGAGAAACAAGAAAAACAAACCACTCAACAAGATGAAAGATCTGATGTACATCCTGGCCAAAAGGTGCATCGCTATGGGGAGGAAGAGCCCTAGAATTCCAAGCATAACACAGTGGTGGGAGGACCTCCGAAAATGGTCGGCTGCAGAAACAGAGGCCTCGGAGAATGCCCAGCGGGAGCAGAAGCAGGACATTAGCGGAGACCTGCAACAATGGGTGTCGCTGACGGTGACACTATTTCATCCTGACGAGGGAACCTCCTCCGATGAAGACGCAAGCAGTTCATAAGGATTCACCAGTGAAGACGAACAATAGGGAGCGAGGGTTGGTCCTGGGGTAATGGGTAGGAAGGGGGGGGTGAGGGTTTTGCATTAAAGTGGTATAAGGTGTTGCAGAACAAAATGTTGTTGGTTCATGTTATGTTGTAAAAACAATAAAAAAAAATAAAAAAATAAAAATATATTAAAGAGTGTAGAGTATGTGCCACCCCCCACTCTCCCTACTTGCAGGGCCGAGGTCAGAGGCCTTCCAAGGCCCGGGCCGAGGCCAGAGGCCTTCCGAGGCCCAAGTTCGTTGTGCAGCTGTCGACGGTCGATTCCTTCTCCGGGCTGACGTCGAGTGTCGAACTTCGGTGGCTCGACATTGGGGTGGAGAAATGGGGAATTATTAAGATATTTTAGCAAAATTGTGGCTAAGGCCAGGAACTCCGCGGGTTGCTTCCGACCAGTATGGTGGAAAAAAACAATCTGAGGGTCCTAGACGCATGAGGGATCATGGGTACAGTGGAAGTCACACTAGGGATAGTATTATTGGCACGCCCTGTGTCGACGCCCATTTTTGAGTTTCGAAAAACAAACTAATACGCCGCAGCTTCCACTACATGTCGGCCTATGCACAGCATGTGATCTAAGCAGATTCCACAAGCCTCAGAAATATATATACATATATACAGGATGAGATAAGAGACTTTCTAGTCGGCCTAGGGGTCAGAGCAGACAGAAAGTGTAGTCTTGTTTCTGATATATTCTGATATGTGAAGGACTAAGGCTGGCCATGGGTGTCGCTGGTGATGAGCCAGTTTACAATGTTGCACCTGAATATATAGAAGGGTTGGTCTGCTCTCAGAGAAGTGGGCAGAGCGTTTCACGCCTTGGCTGCCGTGACCGGGAGGCTAGTTCCCCCCTGCCTTTTTTAGCTTGAATCTGGGTACAACTAGGCGTGTTAGTAGGTCCTAGTAGGGCGGGTCGAGGAGTGTTTGTTAATTCTCTCAGAAAGGTATGTAGGGGCTGCATGGTTAAGGCATTTATGCGTTAGGGATAAGGTTTTAAGCATGATTTTATCTTTAGTGTTTAGCCATTTGGTCTGTCTCCTCAGGTGTGAAATGTGTTTTCTCCTGGGTATACCGAGAGCGGCTTTTAAGGCATTATTTTGCAAGGTTTGGATTTTATTGATGAGATATTTGTTGGCCCCTAGATAAAGAGAATTACAATAATCCAACTTGGATAAGATAAGTGCTCTTGCTAGGGTAGTGCAACTTTCCTTCGACAAGAATGGTCTGCAAGCTCTAATCAGCTTACATGTGTAGCAGAAGCCAGGGAGCTGACTTGTTTATTGAGTGTGAGGGCAAAGGTTTTTACTACTTTTGCCACATTAACGGAATTGGCATCAATGTTAAAGGTGGTATAATTATGGCCTAGTTTGTTGAAGTTGGATGTTGAACCAAGTATTAGCAGCTCAGTCTTGTCATCATTCAGGCATAGGCCATCCGTGCCTGAATGATGAGGTATATTTTATTCACCAAAGCCAGGTCCTTATCATACTAGCCCGATAGGGGTATGAGGATCTGGGTGTCATCTGCATAGTTTGTGTAGGTGACACCCAGATGGTCTAGGTCATCAAACAGTGGCTTTGTGAATACATTATACAATGTGGGGGAAACGCAAGAACCTTGTGGAACCCCACAGGTTATAGGAACTGGATTGGCTGCTGCCAGTGGCGAGAAGACCCGCATCGTCCTGTTATTAAGGTAATGGCACTATGTGAAAAGTGCGTTGCTGAGGCCAAGTGCTTGCAAAGAACTTGGTGGTCCACCAGGTCGAATGCGGCCAAAATGTCAAGGTAGTTTTCCCTTGTCCTTCAGTTCGAGCTTTGTTTTTAAGTCTATTAGCGCTGTCTCAGTGCTGTGACGGAGTCTGAAGCCCGATTGTCAGACGCCGAGGAGATGATTTGACTCCAAGTACTCCTGAATTTGAATAAAGGCCATTTTGTCAAGGATCTTGATTAAAAAAGGTACAATGGTGATCGGCCTGTAATTAGTCGGGATAGCGGGATTTAAAGTCTGCTTTTCGGGAGGGGTAGGACCCAAGATTCTTTTAAATTGTAGGGCACAGTGCCAGAAGTAAATGAGGAATTGATCAGTTTAGTTATGAAAGGCGCGAAGTCCCTAGCAGCATCTTCAATGATCTGTGCCGGTCAATTAGACGGTTTAAGTGACAGAATGACTTTTTCAACTTTGAACTGGTTGAGGGGTTGGTTGGTGGCTGCTGTAGTAATGTTAGGTTTGTCTATACTGGGTAGTGTGGCTTTTTTATTAGCAATTTTACTTTGGAGTAGGGAGATTCTATTCTGTAAGGCATTCTGCATACTTGTGCACCAGGGCTTGTCCTTGAGGCAATCATCTACCTGTGGGATGGGAGCTTCCAGTTCCCTGAGAATCGTAAATAGTTCCCTAGTATTTGAGCTGGCTTTATTAATTCTCTCATTGTAAGATTCTTGTTTGGCGCATATAATTTCCTTTTTGTAGAGGGATGCTAGGTTGATCAAGCTGGTTTCATTTTCATCAGTAGGGCTGACTTTCCATAGGGCCTCAAGCTTCCTTTTTTTCCTTTCTCAAAGTTTTTAGATAGGGCGTAAACCAGGAGTTCAGATGGGCTTTTGGTTTGCTTCTCCGTATATTGAGAGGAGCAATTGTACCAAGGGCTTTTGTCATGGCATCATTATAGGCATGTATTAGGTTGTCTGGACTAGTTTAGTTAGGAAGTAGGTTGAGAGTCGGCAAGATAAAGCGGAATTATTTTACCTGCAGTGATGTTCTTTTTATTCCTTGTGGAGGGGATGGTGCAATGGGAATAACATTAGGTTTAGGGATAGTGGCTGGCATAGTAAATGATATCAGATAATGATCTGTCCCATGATGGAGGTGATGCAGTTGTAGTCAGCAACCCAGTCAAGGGTTCTCCCTATGTCGTGGGTAGCTTGGGTCACTCTTTGGGTGAGCCCTTGTTCTGTTAGTACATTGGCAATGTCTAGGGATTGGTGATCATTGGGATAATTAAATCCTAAGTTAAAATCTCCAAGCAGGAGTATTTGGGAGGTCAATTTGGTATGCTCGGAAAGGAGGGCAGGTAGGTCCTCATCAAATGATCCAATGGGTCCTGGCGGTTTGTAAATAAGATGGATTGTAAGGGTGTCATTGTCGAAGATCGGGAGTTTAGCTGTAAGTAATTCACGAACTAGTGGCGGGAGAAGGTATGATTCTCATGGCCAGGTCAGATTTGGCGATGAGAGCAATGCCACCACCTCTGGAGACGGTTCCATCTGCTCTAATGATTTCATAGTTGTCTGGTATAGCTATGAGAAGGGCAGGGCCAGCGGCAGCATGAAGCCAGGATTTAGTTATAGCAAGGAAGTCGTAATCCTCGCCATTGATCAGATCTGCTATTTCTGTGGGGTGTGCTAATAGGATCTAGCGTTAATTAAGGCACCTTTAATGTCTGGGCGCTTGGTAGCTACCTGTGGGTTCGTCAATGATGTTTTAATGTGAGGGTGGGTGGTAGCAATAGGGATGGTGATCAGAGTAGCGTGGCATATTTTAGGTGAGGGGATAGGAATGCGGATAGCTAGGTATTTTTGTTGTGGGTGGGAGTTTTAATTGTGAAGTTGCTGCTGGTGCGGGTATGGTTGGTTTGGGTGGACTTAGTTGGTAGTTCGTGGAGCTTGGATAGTCTGGCTCGGAGTCTCGAGTTTCTGACTGGGGGTGCGCACGGGAAATTAGTTGCAATAGCATGGCAGTGGGTAATGAGGATGGGATAAGGGTTATGGCTAAGGACCATACTGATAGTGTTATTTGACTGTGTGGTATTGGACAGCAAGGGTAGGGTGTAGGGATGTTGGACAGTAATGGGAGGGCTGGGAGCTATGAGTTGAGGTTGTAGATTATTTGGAATAGTTATAAGAGGGATGTGGCTATCTATACCTGTTCTGGTTATTTTTGGGTGGTTGCTATTATTTGGGGTAGGTGTATATGCATCTGATCTTAACATTAGCAGAGCATATCATAGTTTGAGCAGTATGACTCTATGGGCATACATAGTGCTAGCAGTGTGCTGTAGGATTGTGATCACTACTCTGTGGACCACAGTGGTTGGGGGAGGTGATCGGGAGGCACTGCTTGCTATAGTTATCACAGGGTACAGGTAGTATAAATGGGTGCAGCGCTATTACTAGGTGTATAGTGCTGGTCTGTATAACCATATTCTCAGTATAACATTGCATAACAGTTGACACAGCATGGGCATTGCTTACGAATGGCGTGGCACAAGTGTTACTTAGACATGTCTGGTAGAAATAGGGGTTAACAAATGGCAGTATCCTAGGATGGCTAGATCAGCTACTATAGTAAGCAGTTAATCAATAATCGACCTGCTATACAGCAGTGGGGTGCTTTGGCTAGTTGATATTTTTTAAGTAATTAGTGCGACAACAATGTATTCACAGTATGTAACAAGGCATATATTTGGTATTGAGCAGTGGGAGGGCTAGTACCATGCCCATAGCGTGCTGGTACAGAGCTAGCTATCAAAATGGTAGAACCAGGTTAGTGCTAAGCAAGTAGGGTTTCAACACTGGTAGGTACACACAAGGGAACACTGCATATAGTGTCCCGTATGAGTGAGCAACGGGGGCTCAATGTCTATAACTAAGTTCATATCATATGTAAGAAAATTGCAAGTTGAGCGCTAGACATCTGGGCTTTATCAGGTTAGATATCACGGGAGATAAAGTAAGGTTGCGCACAGGGGGAGCAGGCATACGAACAAACCGGATTACACAATTAGGAAGACACTTGATAGAGGGGAGATATTCTGTGCACACAATGCTATGGTGGTAGTATTCGAAGTACTATGGTGATTGTACAAGGAAGGTGGGCAGCTGGATAAATCAGGCTATATTATAGATGATATACGCGGTGTGATACAGTACCATTGAACTAGTGGATTACCAGCGACCGCAAGATATGCATGTATAATACTAGCAAACCATAGTGGGAGGGGGCGTGGCTAGGCAGCCATGGAATAGGCTGCATCTCCTGAGAGCTCCGTGATCTGCAATTCGATCCGTGGAAGCACGTGCAGCCCAACAGCTGATTCCAGTCCCAAAAGAGCACTAGATGTGCATGAATACGCTGGGACCGAAATACGCGTGCCGGCTGGAAGTTCGGGGCAGTGTAGCAGAAGTTATGCCACTTTGTATCCTAGGTCGGGGCCGCGAAATTGACATCAAGATGGCGGCGACCCGAGACAAAGGGATCCGCTGAGGTCACAACAGCGGAGGAGGAGCGCACCGCTGGCAAAGAAGAAGCTGGCACGTCGGTGTCTGGCAGCTGAAGCAACGTTATGTTACCAGCCCATGTGCAGACTGGAAGAAGCTGCGAAATAACTTGCAACGTAGAGCAGGCAGCACTGGCGGCACAGGACTGCTAGGAGCACCAAAGAGGATAGCAGAGGACCTCCGCCGTATGCACCTCGCATATGCAGTGTGGGCGAAAGGCGGCCCGGCGCATGGAGCTGCAGATCTAACCCCCCGAGGTCCAGGCGTGACAGGAACAAACAGATGGTCGGCAATCCTAAGGGCTTGAATACTGGAAAAAAGCGCAGGGAGCGCACGCACGCATGCAAAAGACAGACTCAGAAGGATACCAGCTAGACCCGGACTCATAGCCCTGCAGAGGTGGGGACAACGCCACGGGAGCATTGCCAATGCTGAAAGCCCCCACAGCAAGATAAACTTGGCAGGACAAAGCAGCCCTAATGCAGCAACATTCACATGGCACAGTGCAGTGATATCACCTTGAGAGCTGCAAGAGCACCATAATATAGAGACGTCGGAAAAGTAAAAGTAATCCATAACATCTATAAGCAACGGACGGCAGGATAAAACGTGCAGGCAATACAGACACACGCCACAGCACACGAGAAAGTGCTAGTAACACAGACCTTAACAAGAGTGTCAGTGGGTCAAACCCCAAGCGACTAAGGGCAACCCCTGGAGGTGAAGGCGAGCAGAGTGAACGCCATATGGATGAGACACACAAGGCGAGACCAAAGGAAGCACGGTGGAGCCCGCAATGGGCAGCATAACAGTGAACTGAAGACAGCCCCAGGCACTGCCATGAGACACCAGATCTGAGACTGGCCTGCCAAAAAGGGTAGACTGGTGGTAGGGCCGCATAGAGAGAATAGCCACACGCTAAGGATTGGCAGACACAGTGACCTCATATATGGACAATAAGCACACAAGGCATAGGATTGATCCCCAGGAGGGATGACCCATGCTACAGGCAAAAGCGAAGCGAGAAGCACCATTATCAGGAGCCCACGGTGGAGTAAGCGAAGCAGCACACCACCACAAGAACCGAGACGCTAAGGCATACGGGGACGCCCACATAATGGCCCAAAAAGGAAGCAAAGGCAAATTGAAGCAGCCGACCATGGATATATTTACCAAAGCACAGCAGCCCCCAACCACGCCAGCACAGGCCATGACTATGACGCAAGAGAATGCAAACTCGCCAAGAGACGATCAACTGATCTTTGAAGCTA
This sequence comes from Ambystoma mexicanum, assembly GCF_040938575.1. Lineage (NCBI taxonomy): Eukaryota > Metazoa > Chordata > Amphibia > Caudata > Ambystomatidae > Ambystoma > Ambystoma mexicanum. The sequence goes on from NC_090928.1 coordinate 780,939,635, forward strand.
TCACGGAATTGAAATCCTTGTGGGGAACGGCAATGGCTGAGCTGAAAGAGGCACTGGAACAGAAGATAGACGCTGTGGGAATCAATGTCAACTTATTGAGGCAAGATGTGAGGGCGTTGACAGACCGAACAAGTGGCTTGGAGAGTGTTGTTAAGACAAATAAGGAGCTAAGTGCCACCAATGCGAGAGAGGTCCATATATTGAAGCAACAAGTGGCCAATCTGGAAAACCGGGCAGAAGAAGCGAAAGGACGCACGAGACGCAGTGACATATGAGTGGTGGGCCTACCGGAAGGTGAAGAAGGCACAGACCCCACGGACTATGTCGAGAACATGATACTTCAAGAAATAGGGGCTGGTAAACTCTCCCAGGGGTTCGCGGTTGAACGGGCACACCGAGCCCAGACGAGAAGGCCTCAACCAGGGGCTCCGCCCTGCGCTATTATTGCAAAAATATTGAACTATAGAGATCGAGAAAAGATCCTAGAATTTTTCCGGAAAGGCGGAACAATAACCCGAGCGTCAGCAACGATCACGGCTTACCCGGACTACACCATGCTAGTGCAGAGACAACGATACAACTATGTGGCAATCAAAAGAAGATTGCGCAAAGCTGGGCTGAAATATATGCTCCTATACCCGGCGAAACAAAGTCTTGCACAAGGGTAAAGCCCACTTTTTTAAGACCCCGGAGGAAGCGATAAGCTGGCTGGACACGCAAGGGTGCCCAGAGTCGGAGGAAGACCAGGACCGAGATAGACAGGCTAAGTGATCCAGCGACATGTGGGCTAAAGAGGGTGGTGAGAGACATTGCAGGGGTAAAGGTGCAGAGATTGTTAAGGCTGGGCGGTAGAAGGGTAAAGACCACCTGCCATATACACTCGCCAAGTAAACATTGTGGACTGGAATATAGTGGCGAGTAGGTTAGACTTGTGATGCACAGCGCAGCGATTTATAGATATATCGGAGCCACAGGACACATGCGTTCTATCCCCATTAGGTGAAATAGCAGGTGCGCCGATAGGGCAGCATCTCCCCACTGGGTCCCAAGTACAGGCAGCGCCAAGAAAGGGGCTAGATGTGGGGGAGCCTTAGATCCAGGGATGGAGCTGGGCAACAGTTGGGAGGGGTGTGGGGGTGTGGGGTGTTGGGAGTTGAGTTGGGGCTGGGAAGAGTGGTGGGAGTGTTGGAAGCAGGGGAAGGGGTAGTTGGGAAATGTTGGGGCAGGTTGGGGGAACGAGCTCACATACGCGAGTGATGGCCTCCGAGCAGAGCTTGGAGATAAAGGGAGGGGCGGGATGTGATGTGGCTATGGGGGACCTTAAGGTAATCACCTGGAAGGTCATGATGCATCTGCGCAGACAGAAAATAGATATAGCTCTGATACAAGAGACTCAAATCACGAGAGAAAAACTAGAGGTGGTCCGGAAGAAATGGAGGGGGACCATAGTGGGTGCAACATACTCTGCCTATGCTAGAGGGGTGATCACCTGGGTAGCACCACATGTTCCATTCCAGATACTACAGTCCACAGTGGAGCCAGATGGTAGGATGGTGGCAATAAGGGGTCTTGTGGAAAATAAAGAAATATGTATTATAAAAACGTATGCCCCGAACCAAGACAGTGGCATACTTCAAGACTTTATACAACAAAATTAGCATGTACCTAGGGGGGGGGGGTGGAGATTTCAACTGCACGCTAAACCCGAAAATAGACAGATCCACCCCCGCTGCTAGGGTGCTGCAGTCAGTATTGACAGATTTCGGGCTGGTGGACATATGGAGGGTGCACCACTCACAGGATAGACAGTACTCGCATTACTCAACCCCACAAAATTTGCATAGTAGGATTGGCTATATGTTTGCCACACAGGAGCTGATGGCGGAAATACCACAGACTGAATATAAAGCGAGGGTTTTGTTAGACCACTCGCCATTGATCCTGATGTGGCAATACCGGCCCCTAAGAGCTAGGATTCGAAAGTGGCGATGTTCAGGGAGGATCTGAGAGAAGAGATTACAAATTACTTCGAGACTAACACTGGGAGCGTTGAGTCAGCCGGTACACTCTGGGAAGCCTTCAAAGTGGTAGTAAGAGGGATAGCTATAGCCAAATCCAAAGGACTTCAAGGAGGGATTCTAAGAGAACTGCAAGAAACTGAGGCGGACTTAGAGGGTGTCCTGGGTAGAGGGGGGGGTACCAAGGACGAGGCTGAAACCATACTTAAATTGCAACAGAAATGCATGGGACATTGGGAGAGGCTATGCAATCTGAACTATAAAAAATATGTAGACAGACAGCATGCGGGAGGAGACAAACCAGGGAGGATGTTAGCATGGTTATATAAAATCAAGACCCCCAGAACCACAATCCGGGCAATAACAAGGGAAGATGGGCAAATAGTGGACACCCAAGAGGGCGTGAATCGCGAGTTCCTGGAATATTACCAACAATTGTATGGGGACGTAGAGAGAAGCGACCACAGGGAAATATGGGAGACCTTGGAAGACATAAGCATGCCACGAATTAGCATAGAGGAGCGAGAGGACTTGGATTCCCCTTTTACCTTAGAGGAACTGGAAGAGGTGGTACGTCAGCTAACCACTAGTAAGACCCTGGGGGCTGATGGACTCCCTAGTGAATTTTATAAAACGTATAGTAGAGAGGTACTCCTCCTCCCCCCGCTTTTGGCTATGCTGAATGAGTCATATGATACAGGAAGACTGCCAGAATCCCTAAAAGAGGCGATCATTCCTCTCCCCAAACCCAATAAGCTGGGTAAAGATTGTGGATCTTACAGACCTCAATCAATGCTTAACCAAGATAGTAAAATGCTCACGGTGGTGCTGGCAAATAGAATGAAAAGGATCATTAATAAACTCATACACCCGGATCAGACCGGATATGTCCCTCATAGGAACATATATGATAACCTTAGGCGATTACATCGAGCCATACAACATACGAAAGGGGATTCGGGTGAGATAGCAATTGTATCGCTGGATGCAATAAAAGCCTTTGACTCAGTCAAATGGCCTTGGCTGATGGCAGCTCTGACTAATTACGGGATAGGGCCCGGGTACCTTAAATGGGTCAAATTACTATTTAGTGCACCGCTAGCCAGAGTCAAAACGGGACCGATAATATCGGAGAGGTGGCAAATCAGTAGGGGTACTAGACAGGGATGTCCGTGGTCCTCAATGTTATACATCCTAGCGCTGGAACCTCTGGTGATATATCTGAGACAGCAATATGACATAATAGGGATTGACATCAAAAAGGAGCTGCACCTAGTCTCATTGTATGTAGATGACATGCTTCTTTATTTACGGAACCCTGAAGAGAACCTCCAGTATGTCCTGGAGGTGATGGAGCGATTTGCGTCGCTATCAGGCATAGCGGTGAACCCCAAAAAGTCATGTATATTTCCTCTGGGTAGGTATTCAGGGACCCCACGAGATCAGCTACCAATCTTACAAATACCATGGGAAACAAACACGTTTAGATACCTCGGGATAGACATTTACCATACAGTGGAGGCAGAACACCAACACAATACTGAGAAGGCGGTAAGAAACATAGTAAATAGCATGAGGTTCTGGAAGAAACTCACCTTGGCAATGATGGGGAGGGAGGCAATGGTGAAGATGGTGGTTCTGCAGAGATAATTACACTACTTTGGGAATATACCATATTTGATACCAGCGCAATTTTTTGTCAAACTACATAGCATATGCAGGGACTTCCTCTGGCACGGGACGAGGAACAGAATTTCCCTCTGGAAGCTGCAAAACATGTACGAAAAAGGCGTCATACAATTGCCAAACTATGAGATTTATTATCTAGATAGCCATTTAGCCACATATTGTAGTTGGCTATCAGAAGATCCAACCTCAGAATCCAGATTGTTGAGACTGGAATGTGCCCCGTTCTTCCTGAAAGAATTGATATGGCTGCCCAATGAGGAGATGACAGAACGCCCAGAGATGCTGACATTGGGATGGAACGTATGGCGTAAAGCCTGCCAGGTCATGGAAAACCCAACCCTGTGCTCCCCGCAAGCGCCACTAGTCGCACTGATGGGATAAGATGGCCAGTTAATGAAGATGATTAGGAAGCACTGGGAGCCGGTAGGGATAGCAACTGTGGGAGATGTAATGCAAGAGGGGAGGATCAAGGAATTTGGGATGTTGGTGGAGGAAACAGGGTTGCATAAAAGGCAATATATCACATATACTAGAATGGCGAAGCGTATTATTGAGACATAGTCAGAAATAATACTAGAGGAGCAACCGGACGCTGCCATAGAAACAATATACGACATAGCAGAAGGAGGGCACGAGATATCTAGAATATATGGGCTGTTGATGTCCAAAGCGGGGAAGGAAGTGATACAACTAAGACAGGACTGGGAAGAAGAGGCGGGTGCTCCAATGAGTGATGGGATGTGGGAACAGGCCCAAGGGTACCACAAGAAAGTGTGGCGGAATGCGAGGTTACAGCAAATACAGCTATATATAACCAATAGGGCATATATGACACCCCATAGGATAGCTAAATTTAAAAACGTGGAAAGGCAAACGTGTCCTAAATGTAGCGAAGAAAACGCTGGGATGACGCACATGTTCTGGGTGTGTCCAGAGATTGGTAAATTCTGGGAAGAAGTAGCCCATAGATTAGACGAGAAAGGGATTAATATAAATGTCGAAACAGCGTGGGCATGTCTGATAGGAGAGTTCTCCAGACCACGCAAATTTAAACACATAAGCAAATTAAAGGATTTGACGTATATACTTGCAAAGCGTAGAATTGCCGTGGGGTGGAAGGCATGACACAGACCATGGATAGAGGTTTGGTTGAAAGACCTTCAGAAATTGACTGAAGCTGAAACAGCGGTGTGGCAAGACGCTGGTAATATCGGAGGGGGCGAGGAAGCGGAAAACCTGACGGCCTGGAAACAGGTAGTGGCTACACTGTATGGGCCCGCTCAGGACTGGTCAAGTGACCAGGACTCAGTTGAAAACATAGATAAGGAAACCCCTTTGTATGATGTAGTTGCAGAGAGTGAGGTAGAGTAAGCTCGAACGGTGGGAGGGAATGGGGATGCAGTAGACATTGATTGACCTGTGTAAAATTCGGAATATTGTGATATGTACTGCAAGTTGGTTGTATGTTTGTTTGAAGAAAATTAATAAAAATTGTTAAAAAAAAAACCATAGTGGGAAGACAATGGTTAATAGTAATAAGGACAAATGAACTACTGAAAACAAAGCTTCACCTTGCAGTGTCACAGTAGTTTATGTATGACTATCACATTGGTAATCAGATCGAAGCATAATTCGAAGGAGCGTTTGCAAATGGTACGCTTACCAGGTCGGCTAAGCAGTAGGCAGGTTTCCGAGGTACAAGGTTCATAAGTGTATTGCTCGCCCAGAGTGCACGGACAGTCATTAATCACCAGCGCAATTGCAGAGCCAATACTTTAAACGCAGGTAGACGACGCAATGACTTACAACCACACGCACGCTTAGAAAATAATGAGCACTTATACGGCTATTTATTCAAAGCTTGGAAGCAACAAGTGATAACACAGAAATAAATCACAGAAAAGACAGAGAATTCCAAAGAAAATACATCACCGTGGGCGTAATTGAATCCCTCATCTCGCCAGAAGCGGCTGGAAGACCCCGATAACAGCCAGGCCGAGAGCACAACAGCCCACAGGTATGCCGGACAAAGGCGTCCCCCTTCCGACTGAGGTTTTTGTACTTGTCCCGTCTGACCGTTGAGGGGTTCCGCATATATGCACTCCTCAAAAAGGGGTGTTAATTTCTCGAACCTTCTGGCAATGCACTTGCGCACTGATGGGCAACCGTTGGTTGCCAGCTGGGTCAACCGACAGTAACCTCAAGGAGCAAAGCGCTTCCCTCGCCAACGCCACGGAAAACAGTCCCATAACTCATAACAAGACATAACAAAACCAGCTTTCCCAGCAGAATGTTCTTGACTGCATACCAGGTTTGGAAAGCATGTTTTCTTCAGCAAAGTAAATTCAGCTCTCAGCAAAGTAAGTACAGCTTTTCACTGAGGCATGGAGTAAATATCCATTATGGCTCTGAGTGCCTCCAGAATACACTGCGCACCAGCGCCATGTTTTAGCTCAAGCATAACAATAAGGTAATTGTTTAGTTTGTCGTGTCCGTGTGGGAGTGGAAACGGTAGTCACTATAGGTGTATGGAATGAGTAGAGCAACGGGCAGGGCGGGTGCCGTAGAGGCCCGGACAGGCACAGACAGGCCTGTACCTTTTTAGCTGTGCCTTATGGGGATGGGCCGGCTTGCGCCTTCCGGCAAGGTCCGGATCAAGAAATAACAACGTTGGGCCAATGGACGCGGTTAGGAGTGGTTGCTAGGCAACCATTATACAAAGATACAGGAGCCATTTTATGAAGCTTCTCGTGTAACGCTGCGGTGCAGATCTCAGGTAGAATGTAGAATGCAGAATATATCCCTTTTTTCGGTTAAGGGACCCAAAGGGCCTTCTCTGTGGTGGGAGCGGGGTGGCAATGCATGTTAGGTCACCTTACGGCTGTTCTGGTAAACGAGAATAGGCCCTTATACATTGTTTGTGGGAAGGAAGCCTATCCATGGTTGCCTAAATATTGCACGGGAACTTGTTATCTGGGGATACTATTGCCAGGAGTTCATGTTACATCCACTGTAGACATACCGAAGCATCGCCCTAGGAGGGGAAAAGATGATATATTCCTCTTCAGGTATTGGGAGATGTAGAAAAAGCCATGACTCCTTTTTGGGGCCAAATAATACATTTCCAGGATATTAGGAGACTGGCTAGAGTGTTAGACAACACTATCAATAAAACTACAGACATACTGTTCAACATGACATTGGAGCATAGAGCAATTAGGTTACTGGCTCTACAGAATAGAATGGTTTTAGACATCATGCTAGCTGAGCGTGGTGGTGTATGAAAAATGGCCTGGTCCGTGTGTTGCGATTAAGTACCTGACTCCTCCCCTGCGGTGTTCCAAGCGATCAAAAGGTTACATATGCTGAGTTCTGAAGTTCACGTCCCTGAAGGGGATTGGGACATTGAAACATGGGCTTGGAACAGGTTTAGAACTTCGGGTTGGAAAATCTTCTCAGCACTCGCTCTCATCATTGGGGCAATATTGTTCTGCTGCTGCTGCTGCATACAATGCCTGCCAGTTCTAGGTTCTGCATTAGGTAATTGCTGTTCTATATTTCTAATGAGGCGGAGACCTGGTCCTCATCTTCCTGTAAATATGAGTAATGCCTTGAACATGCAAGAAGTCACTATCAAACAGTTTATGGCTATCAATGTATATGACAGTGATGATCCTGGTTGTTCTGATGAGGATGATACATGGTCACATGATCATGTAAAGCGTTGGCTTAGGCTAAAAGGAGGGTTTGTAAAAATACATCCATTTTGTATTTATAATGTTTGCTTAAGCACACACACATTGAACCGCGCCATTGCGGTCCCCGAAAACGCCATCTTGGTCGTTTTGCTCTCTATCGCGGAGTTTTCATTCTGAACGCCGAAAGATTGACAAAGTCACTGCTTTCGAAAATTCCTCAAAACATGCCCCTGCACAGGAATGCTGAATATGCTGAGCACATTGTTTCTTTTTAACTTAGAGCCTTGAAGTACTGGCACGAACATAGCTAATCTGTAAATTAGATGCCTTCCTGTCTTCCTGGGCTCTCTTGCCTTTCCGCAGCTAATTGTGATTGCATCTAGATGAGTAAAAGGAAGCACAAGCCATGGCATATGTTGTTTTGAAAGACCGAGCTACGGAGTCGAAATGCAGACTGATATTTTTAGTCTAGAAACACAATATACTCCTACAGCCCACTCCGTTCCCAGACAGTTAAATGTCTGAGAGATGACGCAGAGTGTTCCAGCATGTGTTGCTATGGTAAAATACCCACGTCTGTAGGTCATGAACTATCATCACGTGATGGGGTAGTCGAATTTGCCATATTGTTTGCATGTATATAGTATGCTCACTCTCCCATGATTTAGCTCACCTACTCTGTGCCTGTACACATGCATTGATGAATTTGGGTCCGCTTAAGCGATAATAAACTGTTTATAAATGTGTTCCTCATGACTGGTGTGTCTTCATTTCTTTGCAGTAGCCTCATATTTTGAAGACTAAAAAGAGCGGCCAAGGAGTCCTAAAGACAACAGTGCCTGGAAAGTGGGGGAAGAGGATAAGAGGAAAGAGGAGACACCAGCAACTCTGTGAGAGGGCAGGAGCTCTCTCTGTTGCATTAACAACATCCGTTTCAGGAGAAGTGCGATCCAGGAGGATCACAGCAATATTAACGGTGAGATGTGGGAGCAAAATCAGTGTGTGCCAAACCCAATTCTTGTCAACCACCATACCACTTGTAACTTAACAGACCTGACTTTGCCAGCCTGCAGCGCACTATACGTGCTAACAAGTCTAATCTCGTAAACCACAGATATACGTATTAACAGTTGCAGCTTTAAATTCTAACAGTGTAATTGTAATCGTCTTTTCGTCTACCTTCATGCCATGTCTCAACAGTTGAGGCCATACAATTCTATAGTATTTACCGAATTGGTGAAGCGTCAGCTCACCCCTAGAGACTTAGCTGACTAGCTGACCTCCATTTACGCCTACAATAGTGAGTGATATATACTTCCCTACACAAACGCTCACAAGAAGACTATACGTTTCAGTGCCACTCACGTATGAGCCTACCATATGTGCAAGTACCCAGAGTGATCCGCTATTACCCACTTATGAGACTAGCCTCTGTATGCCAAACTAATGCCAATTATAGAGACTTGCTATCTTCCAAAGTGCACTACTGTATGCCTTATGAATATTGAAGATTGTTACCTGCTACCTCCAAAATGCTTTGTACATTAACTTACCGCTGCTGATCACATCCTTTGATGGCTAATTGAATATTACATTTTTACATGATGCACCTCCGCCTATATGGATTCCTGATTTACCTGTGCAACGCGTTACATGTGTATCTTGTAACTGCCTAACAGTACAGCCAGTCAAAGTGATTGTCTCAACCTTTATAGCACACATACTATGTTGATTCCTGATTTTCATGTACAACGCCTGCTATGTATCTTGTAACTGCCGAACACTACAGCCAGTCTGCCTTTATTAGTACACAGTATCCTCACGCTCCGGCCTAGCCTAGGATCACTAGCCACAGTCTGCTATTCTGCTTTATTTTTTTTATTTTTTGATGTTTTAGTTTTGTCTCAAACTTTTTCATCATTGTGATTCGTGCAAAATACGTGGTTAAAAGAAGGGAAGAGAAAGAGAAGAAAAAGAAAAAGAAAAAGAAAAAAAAAAAAAGGGTGTAGGCTGTGGTGCTAGGAAAGCGTTTTTCCTCCGTTGATCTCGAGAATACTGTGAAGGTAAAGGACAGCTGTGAATATGTATTTGTTATTTTGTCCACTGAGAATCGCAGCCCATCTTTCATCTGTTGTCATTTGCTGCAAGGCAAGGTCAAAGTAGGCCCCGAACTGCCTGCGCTGGTTGGCGAGAGAGGGACATTCCATGACCAGATGGAATATGGTTTCTGGTGTTGTGATGATTTGACAAAATCGACAATGGTTCTGGTTTTTTGGGATCTGTCTTGTTGATGCCAAGTAGTCGTTAGTTGGTAAGGTGTTCATCTGGATTTTTAAGAAGGTTGATCTGATAATTGGATCAGGGAATGCTAAGATGTATGGTTGTGGTTCATGTAGTTTTCTGTTGTCCTTATTGCACTGCAAAGTCCATTTGTATGTGTTTTTCTTTTCAATGGTTTTGATCCAATCGTTTTGTAGCATTTTGATTTTGGCGTGTTGGGGGCGTTTCGTTAGAAGTTCTTCCGATATGTCCTCTTGCTCCATTTCTTTGGTTATTGTTTTTTTCCAGGTTTGTAGTATTGTATTATTTAGAGCAGTTGAGTTGGTTTTCAGGATTTGGATTGCACGGGTTTTGTCATCCGACAATATTTTGCGGTAGATCTCCAGTCTTTTCCATCGTACCATGGAGCCGATGGATTGGGTAGCTACTTCATAGCGAATTCTCGCCATGGGATATGATTGAGGAAGGGTTAAGATCTTGCGCCAGAATATTGCTTCAAATTTCGCCCAGTCTACCTGGTCTGCATTCATCATTGTTTCAGTTCCATATGTTATGATAGAAATGTATTTTTGTCTGTAGAACATGATGGGCTTAAATGAGAATTTTCCGTATTTTCTGTGTAGAATACATCCCTGTCGTGCGAGCGCTTGAGCCTTTTGTTCTAGGTTGTCTAACCAGTCTGTTTCTGTCTTTGATTGATTGATGATGATGCCCAGGTATTTAAATGTTGTGACATTTTCCAGTCGTATTCCACTGATGTTGAAATCCGGTGGTTTTTTTGCTTTTGCTTTAGATTTCGTTAGGGACATGGTTTTTGTTTTTGTGCTGTTGATTGTTAGCTCATTCTGTTTCATGTAGTCACTTAGTGCTGTAAGAGAGAGTTGAAGTCCAAATGGTGTTCTGTCGAGCAAGACGATGTCGTCTGCATAGGACATGATGGGGACCGGTATTGAGTTTATTTTTGGAGGATTTGTTTGAGTGTTCAAAAGGTGTTGGTCAATGTCTGATGTAAACAAGTTGAATAAAGAGTCGCTGCGAGGGGGCATCCTTGTTTTAGACCATTCGCTGTGTTGATAGGCTCCGTTGTCAAACCTTGTTTTGTGAGTCTGATTTTTATTGAGGTGTTTGAGTAAAGTTGTATGATGGGTTCAAGGATGTTCGCAGGGCAGTTCCATTTGCTCAGTTTATCCGAGAGCTTTTGACGAGATATTGCATCAAAGGCCATCTTTAAATCAATGAATGCCGTGTAAATCATGGACTTGTTGTTTATTGCTTCGTGCTTGATGACGTGCAATAAGAGAAGATTGATATTAGTTCCAACGTTACGTGTGAAGCCTGTTTGTCGTGGTGAAAGTCGTCCAGTGGAAGTGGCCCATGCAATGAGTTGCCTCAAGAGAGCTGTTGCGAAAATTTTTCCGAGTGGGTCAAGCAAGGCAATCGGACGGAAGTTCTGAGGAAGGTCACGTGGTCCTTGTTTGTGGATCGGAACTATGGTGGCTGTTCTCCAGGTAGTTGGAATTCGATTGTGTATGTTTATAATTTCCAAAATCTGTGTCATAAAATCTGCCCATGTTGCAGGATCTTGTTTAAGGACAGCATTAGAGAGTCCATCAGGGCCCGGAGCTCTTGAGGGATTGAGGTTTTGGATCATGTGTAGTAGCTCTTCATGCGTGATGACTACAGTCCATTTTGTTTTGGGTTTGAGATTTCCTTGAGATTGGTGTTCGTGTGCTGCATACATGGTCGAGAAATGAGTAATCCATGTTTGTTCTGGTACGTTAGCTGTGAGCTTGTGTTGTTTTTGCTGGTTGTCGTTCAGTAAATTCCACAATTCTCTTGTATTATTTGCCTTGTAGGTCTTCATTATTGATTCTGAGTCTGTCTGGAGGAGAATTGCTTGTTGTGATTTCCTCCAGTTATTGTATCGAAGTTTCAATATTCTACTCTCCGTCATAGTTTCTGGCGTTTTGTTTTTCTTGAGATGTCGTATCTGTTTAGCCAGCTCCTTTTTTCTTTGTGCTATTTCTTCGTTATAGGAGTGTACATGAGTTCTTTTCGGACAGTTTTTTAGTGTTTGATGAAATGGAAGCAAGATCCATTCATAGTTCAACTTTTCGAGGTCTGGTTTTGTTGAAGCAAGTAATTTCATCGGCAGGAGTGATAGCGCTGATTGTGGTATTCGTAGCCTTGAGGATGTGCCAGTAAGTTCAAGCGTTGCAACTTTTACGTTTTGTTGGCTGATATTGTGTGAGGTGACAGTCAGCTTGTTGTGGTCGCTGTTATCAGACGTAAGCGTTAGAGCTGTCATGACCGATTCATGAAGGTTTTGCGAAAGAAATATGTAGTCAATAATTGCTACTGAATGGCCTCTGGTCCATGTTGGGACAAAAGGAGTGGAGTTATCTTTTGCATGGTTTAGGAGCGTAAGATTTCGGGTTATGATTTCTTTCATCCATGTCGATGCTTTGCCTGTCAATTGTTCGAGTGATCGTGGTGTGCCAGTTGGTGTGATTAGGTTGATATTGAGATCTCCACACAGTATAAATTCGAGGCGTCGATAGGTCCCTACTAAGTTGTCTATTGTCATGAATACGCCATCGATGAATGCAGCAGATGTAATAGCTGCAGGATTCCAATAGAGGTTCAAGATGGCGATTGTTGTTTCACCAGTTCCTTTTTTTTGTTGTTGGTGCGCTTGTGTTGTTATTATAGTCAATTGAGTCCAGGGGTTTATATTTTCATTGCGCTCTACTTTCCATTGCGGGGTAATTTTGATTAGTGTGAGTAGACCTGATGCTGGTCTTCCTTGGTGTTTTTTTATGGCAGGATTTAGGAAGGTCAGATAACCGTCGCATGCTGGAGTTTCGGTGATCCAGGTTTCTTGGAGACAAATGATGAGGTATTTCTCAAGATCAGATGAGGGTTGAGTAAACAAATGTAAGTTTCCTCTTGTGTTCCATGAGCAGAGAGACCATATTATATTGTTATTGATTGATTGTTATGAGTGGGAATAGGTTGAACTTCTTGAGGAAATGGTTTCTATAAATGACATTTCTAAATCATAAATTCTTTTGAATGGTCTCTCTTGTGTGTTCGATTCTTCGGGATTTGGAAAATAAGGCGACTTTGAGTATTTCGTTGAGTAGTTGTTGGTACGATTTTGCGTATGCTTTTTCGCAGGATTTTTCCTTGATGACATTGAGGCCCAGCAGTTGAATCCAAGTTTGCGGAGTTGCTCGCGTTTTGTTATGATAAGTTCTTGATCATCTGGATCAGATAATTCTACAATAATTTTATCTAGGTGCTTTTCATCTTTGAAAGTGATTAAATCAATCTTGTTAGTTGTTATGTGTTTTAGCTGTGATATCGCTCCAAATAGTCTAAGAGTGTTGGTTCTGTTGAGTATTAGAGGTTTGGATCTGGTAATTTGATTTTCAATGTGAATTTGATAAATTTGATTTTGTTCTAACGGGTTGATGAAGGAGGGAGATATACAATCGGTAGAATCTATTGTATGGGAGCCGAAGGAATCATCTGAGACTTGGTCGTAGTTATCAGGAAGAGATAATCTGCAGGCGGAAGTGTTCGAGAGAATCTTGAAAGTTTCCTGTAAAGGATGTTCTGAAATGTCTTCATATTGATATGAGGTTTGTAGTTCGTGGTTGGTGGAATATTCGTCAAGAATAATGTATCTTGGTGGTGTTGTAGGATGAATGGGTGGTGGTGTGTCGTCTATTTCGCGATCTTCGTGAGTTGAGCAGTTTAGAAGTTCTTCATAAGTGGATGCGGAGTGTGGGAGCAGTTGTGACAGTTGAAAGTTTGAGGTATCTTGAGTATCTTGTTGTCTGTTCGAAGGTTTGGTCAGCTGTGGTATTGCCTGATGCAGTGGTACTTGGTGAGCTTGTATCAGTGTTTTCTCTTTTGTCGCTTGTGAAGCTTGATCCGTAGTTTTTATTGTTCTGAGGAAGGCTCTGGAGCCTATTTGTTTTTCTTAGTTGTCTTGGACTGTGTTGGTTTGGTTGTGGGGGGTAGTTTTTCTTTCGAGAAGATCTTAAACTGTTCTGGTTTGGTCACTTGTGATTGACAAGTGACTTGAGTCTCTGTTGGGAGGGATGAGGCCAATGTCATCGGTTGTTGTGTGAGGCTTGCGTCCGAGCTTTCAATTTGTGTAGCAATTTGTTGAGTGTTTGAACTCTGAGGTGGTTGAAGTTGACTACTCTTTGAGACTAGTTTTTGGTTTGATTGGAGTTGTTGTTGTAGTTTAAGTAGAGCTAGAAGTTCGTTGTTTAAGTTGGTTTTTTCCTGGCGATCACTTCTGGCCATTTCTATTAGACGTTGTTGCCATCGATTTGATTGCTCTGCTTCTAAGTTGAGACGGACCTCCGTTGTGTTTATAAAATTTTCGATATAGATCTGTTTGGAATGAATCATTGCTAGGAGGGTTCCTTGGTCTTTGATATTGTCGTTCATGGATTCGTGTAGTTTGATAAAAGGTATCATGGTTTGAGAGAGTACTGCCATCAACATGTTTTGCAAATCAAGCATTGTGGTTGGAATTCTTGGATTGATATTTTCGTCGTTTCCCGGTTTGTTGGGTATTGAGGTAGGAGAATTGCGTTCTGTTGATCCTGCTAGCGGCATTGAGTTATCATTTTTGTTCATGTTATCTGGTGTGTAGAAGGATTCTATCGTGTCGTAGTTGAACCGGTTGGGAATGTTCTGGTTTCCTGTTTGATTCGTGTCGTGTTCTGTCTTAATAGTTCTATTTCCGGTTTCTTGTGTTAGACATGGGGTTGATGTCATCTGTGATTGGTGGTTTCCTATAGTTGTACTAAATATTTCTTTGCGTTTGTCAAGGCTTGACATGATTGATTCTATTTCTGTTATGTCCATTGATAGTCTTTTTGCTTTGAGTAGAATTTGGGAGTTGATAGGTTCTGGCAATTGGGGGCTTTTGATTGATTTATGAGTCTGTAGCCATGCGATTTTGGCTAATCTTGCTTTTTCCTTCTTTGTTTGCTGCAGTGTGTTATTTAGAGAAGTGTGTGGTTTAGTGAGAGTTCGTAATTCTTCTGGTTGCGGTTTGATAGGTTCATGGTTGGGAAAATCTACAGTTTTGTTGTAGTTGTGAATTTTGGAGGAGCTGATAGTATTATCCAGTAGCCCTTGTTTCCCATTGTTCTTTTGTTCGGTATTACTGGTTCGTTGTTGGTGTTTTGCTATGGCTAGTTGCAGTTCGGAATTGGTTGTGTCTTCTATTAAGCCGATAACTTTTTCTCTGTCGTGCAGTTTGGTTGAGAGAGAGGTCTCTCTATTTGCACTTGGTTCTGCCTGGAGCTGCGTGACGGTGTTAATTAGGAGCGACTCTTCGCGTATATCTTCAGGGCGCTTTTTCAGTGGGTTGTTTGTCTTTTCCGGTTGTTCTTGAATGAGACTGTTGTTCGTCTCTTCCGCTAGTTGTACGGCTAGATCTCTTTGAAATGGTGGTGTTGTCGTTTTGTGAAGTTGGTTTGTGGTGTCGGTAGTGTTGGTGTCCATTGGTCCGGACGGGGGGTTTCCTTCTTCATTAAGTGGAGATGCAAGTTTGCCATTTTGGGTGTAAGAGTTGTTGCAGACTAATGTTAGCAGGGGGACTTGGTCGAGGTAAATTCGAGTATCATGTAGTGGTGCACTTGAGACGTCTTCTGTTTGGACGATTAGCTGAACATCTTCGCTGATATTGGCGCGAGGGTTATTGGTGAGATGTTCCGAGGTCTCAAATGTAGTGTATGGTTGGTTTGGTATGCTGAATTGATTTTGCAGGTCACGGTAGTTGTTAGGTTGCCCTGTTGGGTCACTTGTTGCATTTGTGGAAAGGTCTATATTGAGAAGTTGCTCAATTTGATTGTCAGGTTTGTGTTGGTAATGATTCAGAGCAACTTTTGGTGGGTGTCCTCGTGAAAGGGCTTGTTCCATCGTGAGTTGTGACGAGTCGAGGTCAGATTGGGCCGCTGTGTTGAATTTTGTTCTCAGTCTCGTCTTCGGGCGGGCAGCTGGTGGTTGCTTGGGTCGAGTTGCCAACATTTCTACTTTTTTTGCAGGCGGGTCTGTTGTGTCCTGACGCGTTCAGGCTTTGATGATGGTAATTTTGTTCCTCCTGTAAGTTTGGTTGAGGTGGTGAAAGAGCTGACCACAAGATCCAAGGGGCTGGCCCTTTCGGTCTCCTTTGGTGGTGGTAACTTAGTTCCTCCTAAAAAATTGGTTGAGGTGGTGGAAGAGCTAAGCACAGGATCCAAGGGGCTAGCCCTTTCGGTCTCCTGCAGTGTACCGGGTTTGGGAGTGCTGGTGTCGTAGGTGATTTTCAGGGGGAGATTTTGTCTGTTGAAAATCTGGCACGCAGAGGTTCCAGGGGACAAGTCCTTTCAGTCTCCTGGATTGCAGATGGTATCAGCAAGACTGTCTATTTCCGAGGTGTATCCAAGGAGGTTGTTCTTTCGATATCTCAAATCAGGATGTTATCAAGTAGAGATATTTATTTATTGAAGGTCTGGCGCTCACAGGATCCAAGGGACAAGCCCTTTCGGTCTCCTGGAGCGCAGGTTGATTGTGCAGGGCTGTCAGTGTTCAAGTGGCAGGGTCTTTTGTAGCGAGCAGGCGTGTTGAATTTTCCGCGGGTTTTCTAGACCGAGATCCGTGTGGTGTTTTCGAACTGGGTAGCAGTCACTGAGACGAGTGATCAGCAAGTCCCATGTTATCCTCAGTGAGCGTCCTGGGCGTGGGAAGAGTTAACACTGCAGCACTTTGTGTTTATTTTCGCAGCAGGGATTAAGCACTGCAGCACTTTGCGTTAATTTTCACAGCAGGGAAATGAGCCGTTTACTGCTGGCTTTAGAAGCGTCAGCTGCGAGATGTCATGTGGAAGAGTCACAGACAGGCTCGCGAGTGATAGGTATGGTGGGCGAGGGAAACAGAGAAAGCCGGTCGTAGGGGGGGATTGGGTTCGGTGTGAAATAACCCGGTGCCTGATGTAGAGGGCCGGAGGTAGTTGCTGGACTTGTTTCCGTTCTGGCGAGAAGATTCGTCGATGGGACTCACGGAGACGGGGTGAGGGGGAGGTGAGCAAGGAGCTCTCGGGTCCTCTCGTGAGTGGTAGTTCTATTGATATGTCGGAGCTGGCGCGTAGGTGAAACTTGTATTCGCGGAGGCACCGGCAGCCAGACAGGACCAGGGGGGCTGACGGGCGCAAGTTCGCCTGTTAACTGGGTTGTTGGCGGGGGGGGAGACTTGGTGACGCGCTGTCCGTGGAGTGCAGCTTTCGACACTGGAGCAGTTGTCGGAGGAAGGAGAGGGTATCAGCTCAGACGTGGTATAATGTTAGTGTTCTGCGTTTGTTGTTTTCTCGGGGATCTGCTAGTTGGTTTCTTTAGAAAAGGTTCCAATGGGGTATAAGGTGTGGGAGCGCCGCGGAGCCTGCAGAGCCTAAAGACCAAAAGACTCTGCAGCAGACTCCGCGGCCGCTCCGCGGCTTCCTGGGTAATTTGAGTCCTCAAAGTGTAAAAGTAGAAAGAGGACAAAGAGGGTAAAGCAGACCCTCACTGGAATCAGGAGCAAAACGCTGTAGTCTCTCTCTCCAGGCACGACCAAAAGACTCTGCAGCTTTATTATCATTGACATGTACGTGTTTGCTCTAACCGTCACGAGCCTCCTAAACTCAATATATAGTATGGCATTATATGCCCCAGCCTTTGCGAATGGCAACAATAATAACCACCAGACAAGTACTCTAACCCAACATGCCTCACCTAGGACATATTGTATATCCTTATCTATGGCCTTAAGACTACTACTGTCAGACAGCATCACTCCAACTACCTTTCTACCTTCCATACTTCATTATGGACCTAAACCCATCTGTACTGCCAAAACCAGCCTTAGCAACTCTCAGCCACTCACACCTACCCAATGGATCAAACTCTTTACCACTAGATCTAATCCTAACCAACCATGTCCAAGAACAATCAGAAACTCCAGACTAGGCTCCAGATTTCTGGAAACCCATCCTAGACAATTTAACAAAAAGAACGACAATGAAATCTTTCCTGCATCAACAAGGTGTAAGGTGGCCAACCCAACCAAATCCAAAGTCACTAATGTGCCATCTGTACATTAAATTAGTCCTAGTACTAAAAAGAACCTAGACAGTACCACCCCACCTATCAAGGGAGCGCTGATTAATGCTAGATCGTTGACAGCTCATGCATTACATACTGCAGACCTCATAACTAAGAACAACCTTGATTTTTTAGCCATCGCTGAGACTTGGCTACACGCTGCATCAGTGCCCTCCCTCTCACTTGCTATACCAGACGAGTAAACCATCATCAGACAAGACAGAGAGTCTTCTAAAGGTGGCAGTTTTGCCTTTATTGCAAAAACATCAATAGGCCTTAGACCCGCTCCAAGCAAAATATTCCCTTCAGGTGAACTACTATCTATCAAGATAACTATCACATCCTCTCAAACTATAACCACTCACCTCATATACAGACTACCAGGACGAGCAACCTCCTTTGAGGAAAACACCACCTTACACCTCAGAGCAAACACCAAACCAGGATCACAAGTCATATTCCTAGGAGACCCCAACCCAGGACTGCTTGACCCTAAAGACGATAGTGCCATTTCCACTGCCAACAGCATAACAGAACATGGCTTCACTCATCGCATCTCCCAGCCAACCCATAACAAAGGGAGAACATTAGATTGGATCGCTGACATCAACTGTGAAATTAATATCCTCTCCAACACAACATGCGCCTGGTCCAACCACCCATACCATGCCATCCTGTTTACCCTACAGGACAGCTTCCGTCCAAAGCACTGTACTCCCATTGCTCCTTCCACACTCACAAGAAACGTATGCAACATTATAGCAAAGAAACTTCTCCCTTTATTATAACCGATCATCAACCCTCCTACCCCTAACAATAACCCCTCTGTCCTAGTAGACCTCTACAACGAGACAATACTCAACGCCATCAACATAATAGCACCACTCAAAATAACGAACGATAAACCCCGCTCTCACTTAAATACTTGGCTCACCCCGCACCTTAGAACTCTGCGCAAAAACAAAAGAATTGCTGAATCGCAATGGAAAAGTCTCCCACAGCACCTAACAAAGATAATTTCTTAAAAGCCTCTTCTATCTACAAAACAGCCATCCACCAGGCCAAGAGTGATTCCTATAACTACAGAATCATCAAAGCAAAATCAAGCTCAAAAGAATTAATTAGTATCTTCAGAGAGCTGGAATCTCCCATACCTCCAGCTGAGACCTGCACCTAAGACACGGCATGGTGCACAAGCATACAGAAAGCCCTACTAAACAAAATCGAGCTACTACAAACAGAAATAGAGACCAAAAAAATGTGCCTTACGGCCAACTCATGCAAACTCCAGACGCCAGCCCCCTTACCAAACCTGCACAACTTGCTCAAATTCTCCCGTCTTTCCACTAAGGACGTCGAGGGCATAATCACCCATTTGAAACCCTCAAGATGTCAGGGTGACATTTGCCCAGCCAAGATTATTAAAGAGTCAGCAAAGGAACATGTACCTCTAATTGCCTCAATAATCAACGCCTCTTTTGAAACCAGCTTTGTCCCTACCAATTTGAAAGACGCTTGGGTCCCTCCTTTTGTCACAATCAGTCTGTGGAGGGTATGGGTCAAGATGAGGAAGCTCTAGGCATTTGTTTACGTTCAGGAGTGAGCGTGAAGTAACGTTCTAGTTTCTCAAGCTCGATACCGGAAGTGCTCACCGGAAGCATACGGTACGCTCCAGTCTCTGCCCAGCTATATTAACACACCGGTCCAGTATTACGGTGCGTTCAACTCCCATTGCTTACACGCTACTACGTTTCGGAACAGTTCTCCTGTTTCGTTTGCCTTCCTTGTTTATTTACATCCAGTCTTCCCCGTTTTCCGCTGCTATTTTCCCATTGTCCCTATCCTGCTATCTTTCCTGGCGCACTCTTCAGGACTCTATCCTATTCAAATCTCCTAAGGCAGTCCCATCACGGCTCCCCTCTGGACACACAGCCTTTGTTTATGCTGCAGCGGAAGTCGCAGCAGGCTGTGAACATCCTCCGCCAGCCCGTAGCTCCCATTTGCAAATTCCTAATTATTACGGACTCATGCAGCATTCTGGTACTTGTTGTCATTACTCCAGCAGTAGCCTCATCTACTTCAACACAAGCCGGAAGCCAGATCCCCATCACCTCAACACCAGTCTACATCTACAAAGGAACACCAGGGTTTTTTCAGCCACGCTTTTTTCCCTGGTTTGGGGTTGGCTCCCGAGAGTTCCCTGCTGCCGGGCAGAATGTCTACTAGGCAGGGTGGCCTCTGGGGGAGCCCATCCTCATTTCATCTCAAGAAAAGGCAAGACTGAAGAAAAAGACCACGGACGCCTGGAGAGAACGGAGGAAGGACATCTCATCGGATGATACCGAATTTCATACAGAAACCTCAGGTGAAGAGTGGGCTAGGGAATTGGGTACAGAACCATCAGAAACCAAGACCTTTATTAAAGAAACCTACCCTTGACCCTAACATCCCTATAAATTATAGGCCCCATCACCACAGTCCTGTTCCTTCTGAAAAATTCTCGATAGGGCAGCCTACAACCAGATTCAGGAACATCTGGAAATCAATAACCTCCTGGGCCTCAGACAATCTGGCATTAGACAGACACAGTACAGAAACAGCTCCTATTGACTTAAAAACACAAATGGACAACTTAAAAGACAATGGCAAGCTAACCATCGTATTGCTTCTTGACTTATCGGCTGCCTTCAATTTAGTTGACCACAAAATTCTATGCAACCACTTCTGGATTGCAGCCAACTTTTCTGATAAAGCGACCGCCTGGATCCAGTCATTCTTGAACAATAGAACTACCAGAGTGTTCGCATCCACGGCATCAGCAGAACCAGCACCAGTCACACTTGTGTATCCCCAACGCTCGCCAACATTTTCACGAAGCCCCTCTTTGATGACCTAGACCTTTTGGAAGTCTCTTACACTAACTATGCAGATGACACCCAAATTCTCATACACATCACGGGCGACTATAACATTGACTCAAAACTTCTAAATGACATGTACCTAGTCATTCAAGCCTGGATGGCTAAACACGGACTCTGTTTCAACGACGACAATATGGAGTTACTCCTTGTAGGATCACAAATCAGCCTTCACAAACTTGACAAACAGTTCAACTCTTTCAATATCTACTGCAACATTATAAAGGTATCTAAAGAAGTGAAAACGCTAGGCATTTTACATTGACTCCTCTTAAACATTATTTAAACAAATCAATGCGACATCCTCGACCACAGCCTACACCTGTAAATTAATAAATGCCTGTAGACCGTTCTTGTCCATGACTAATTGCATTACAATAGCCAGAGAGCTGGTCTTATCCAAATTAGACTATTGCAATGCCCTCTATCTAGGTACCAACAAGCGCATCTTAAAAAAGCTGCAAATACTCCACAACCATGTACTCAGATCTGCAATGAACTTCCCAAGATCTCACCACATATCGGAGCTGAGACGTAGCGTACATTGGCTATCTATAAATCAACAAATAGCGTTTAAAACCATCTCTCACCCACAAATATCTCATTAACCTAGCTCCCAAATACTGGAGTGACAAATTCTCACCAAACAACTCTGACCGACCTACTAGACCTTCCCAATGGCACTGTCTTAAAATCCCTAGGTTTAAGCTGCAGAAGGCAGAGGCCAGCAGCTTCCTGGTTCTAGCAAGCAGATGGTGGAACACATTGCCGCTACCCATCAGAGCAGAACCTTCCTATTCCAACTTTAGGAACAAGGTAAAAAGATGGCTCACCTCACAGGAGTCGTAATAACCTGCATCCTACTTAATTCTTACTGCCTTAATTATATGTAATATATGTACCTGTATTCTCTGCATTTATATAATTATGTACATTCATTTGTATTCCATTTGTCTTAACTATATGTATTTTGCAACACTTATATCTGCATGAAATGCGCCCAGATACCTCAGGGTTCGGTGTGCTATATAAATAAAACAAATATCAAATATGAGAACATCATTAAGACACTAAAAAGAGAATAGGGTCTGGGGCCTTTCTAGGAGATGAACATATCATGTACCAAAGTCCCCTAATCATCTTTGTGGCAGTACTTGGAGAGAAGGCAACCCAGTGCTGTCAATTATCAAAAGAGGCTGTGAAGAAGGCTATGAGAGTGATTCCTATGAACGCAGTACTTGGCAGGAGAGCAAACCAAGTCTGCATATGAAAATAAGAGGACTGAAGTGTGATGAATCTGATGATGTCATCATTCCTTTCCCTGAGATAGCCTCTCCCATGTGGCCAGGGGACGCCATCCGCTACCTGATCCTGAGCCTGTGTCATCTATTTGGGGGATGACCACATAGCGGGGGGCGGGGGGAGGTGACCCTCAGGGGGAACCACACAAAATCAGGTGAGACATTGTGTCCCCTTTCCCTTTTAGAGATGTTTCCTCCATTCCCCATGCCCTAATGGCATACTGCCATTGTTTCCCCTCGACATACTGAAAACACTACTGACTGCGCTCCTCAATGTCAGATAACAAGTAAAGTGATACCAACTGAGACGAGGAAAGGAGTAATGATATTTACTTTTAGTGAGAACCAACTTTAGCAGTCTAGTAGCTGGAGAAATCTGATTGGCCCCACACGGTTCAATACCATGCCAGGAAGAGAAGTATGGAGGTCATAGTCTTCTTACATGTCTGTGGTGCGAAGAGCAGAACAAAGACCGGGTGTACGGCAGCTTGCACCAGCGCAGAAAGCGGAAACGGCAGGGCAGAGCGAGAAGGCAGTCCAGTGAGCAACATGCCCAGTAAAGCTCTGTAGAGTCTGCAGCAAGGTGAAAGGAAGCAAGCGGTGCTTCCCGACAGCCAAAGGAGCTGGGACATTGAATGAGTCAAGAATGCCTACCGGAGGTAACTGCAAGGTCAGCGAAAGCCACGAGAGCCAGAGAAGCACCTGGTACAGAGTCGGAGACAACACAAAAAAGCTACCAGTGAACCCAGGCAAAGGGTTGGGACAAGAAGCACGGTCAGGCACGGCATCAGAAGCCCTAGACAGTGGGACTGGGGTCAGGGACACGTAGTACAAACTTGCCAAGTGTGTAAAATGAACTGTATAAAGAAATCCCTGGCAGGAAAGAATACCAGGCAAAGCCAAGTGTGTGAAGTGGTCTGCAGTGAATGGTTTTAAGAGTCTGGGACCTATAGTAAGAAACTATATGAAAGAGCCTGGCAGGGAGTACACCAGGTGATTTTTTTTTTGTTGTTCTTTTAGGAGTCAGTGAATCCTGTTAGGATTTTTGGATTACACTGTTATGTTATGTTACTTGGCATTTATATAGCACCTTCTATATCATTGGTATGACCGCAAAGCGCCTGTAGGTTGAACGCCCTCGTGAACCGCAGTTCAAGTCAGTAGAGAGAGAGAGTGTCATATGGTGCGTGGGCGCACCAGATATGTGTGCAGCTGCTTCTTAGCGGTAGGTGTGGTGCTGAGGAAATCAGTTGGATGTTTTCAGTCTGGAGGGTGGACACCCAGACTGAGTTCTGACTGCGTTAGGCCTGAGGAGATGCCTAAGCTAGCCGGAATGTGCTCAGCTAGCTGTGTTTTATTAGGATGATGAGGTGTTTGTGGGGTCAAGTTAGTATGAGAACAGCTAGACCGAATTTATCATGACATATTTGTGTTCTAGTTGAATGATGGTGTATAGGAGAGAGTAAGCGTAGTATTGTGATATGGTGGTTATCAGTAAATCGCCTGCAACCAGGAACGAGAGCAGGACAGGGGGGCGTACATAGCAGCATACATATATAAAGTGACAGGATGGATAGGGGTAAACATATAATACAGATAACATGGGGATACAGATACATAGCATATATAGGAGATAAAGATATGTACCATCTGCTGCCGCATCCGTACCGTCCCTAGCATCTGCATCGTCCATAGCGTCCGCACCGTCTGTAGAGTCTGCATCATGAATAGCATCTGCCCAGTCCGCGGCATCCGCACCATCCGTGGCATCCGCACCATCCGTGGCATCCGACCCATTTGTAGCAACCACATCGTCGGTAGTATCTGCATCACCCGCAATATCCCTAAGATTCGGACTGTCTGCAACATCTGTACCAACCGTAGCATCTGTTAGCTCCGTCACATCCGCACCACTCGCAGCATCTGTACCATCCATAACATCTGTGACATCTGCGCTGTCTGTGTCATCCGCACCATCAACGACATTCACTTGGTCTGTTCAAATCATTCCATCTGTTCTGTCTACTCCATCCCTTCCATGCGCTCCATCTGTTCCATGCGCTCCATCTGGTCCATCCACTCGAATCCCGTCCAACCACTCGATCCGGTCCAACCACTCGATCCGGTCCAACCACTCGATCCGGTCCAACCACTCGATCCGGTCCAACCACTCGGTCCATTCTGTCCGGTCCATCCATTCAATCTGGTCTAACCACTCCGTCCATTCCATCCGGTCTAACCACTCCGTCCATTCCATCTGGTCTAACCACTCCGTCCATTCCATGCGTTACATCTGGTCTAACCACTCCGTCCATTCCATGCGTTCCATCTGTTCCATCCGTTCTATCCACTCCCTCCGCTCTATCCACTCCATCCGCTCTATCCACTCCATCCACTGAGTGCCAAAAGGACCTGGGGAAAAAGGAGTAATTTCCCCTAGAACGAATTGCAACATCAAGAGGAGGGAAAGTCATCCTCTTAAGCTATAAAGAACTTGGTTATTCTTTGAACTTTTGTTTTGGTGAGAGAAACCTGGGTAAGGGAGTAATTCCCTGGAACTGTGAACAGCATTCATTTGGAACTTCTGTTGGATTTATACCTTTTTTGTTGAACTTGAACATTTGCACACTTCAAGCAAGGAACATTACCCTTACCACCTTAGATTTACTTTTAGAATGCGAGGGCTAGAATAGTACTTTGGACACGGGGCATTTTTACTTTGAACATCTTGACACAGGAAAGACCCTTCATTTTGGTTGCGGTAGATAAATTCCTCGTAGTTTAGGTATAGTGAGGCATTTTCCAACCTCTTCCTTATTTAATTACAGTCTATAACCAAACAAAAACATGAGTCGACTGCGTCCGCGTCTCCTTCCTGGCACTTCACAGAAGAGAACTGGGAAAATAATACATATAAACACAGAACTTTGCAGGCAAGTAAACTAAGTCGGTGTTTGAGGTTCAGTGCCTGGTAGAAGGGAACCAGGTCTGTCAACCAGGGTCAGGGACCCACCACAGTTTGGAGAACATAGTTACTTACCTGTAACTTTTGTTCTCCAGCATGGGTCTGGCATGGATTCACATGCTCATGAATATTCCCCGTCATCAGGCTGGGAATCCTTGGTCGAAGAAAAAACAGTTTCACTTTCACTTTAAAACTGTATTTCCCCTCTAAACCAATCACTGCTCCCATCCAATGACAGTCCCCTCCCTAAGCCCTGCCTCTGGCAGCCATCTTCAGATTTGATAAGCACGTAAAGTGGCAGTATGACCAGGAAGAACAGCAGAGAAGTCAGAGGGAGGGTTTGCATGTGAATCCATTCCAGACCAATGCTCGAGAACAATAGTTACAGGTAAGTAACTTAAACCTTCTCCAGCATGGGGTCCGGCATGGATTCACACAGAGGAAAGTCCTCCGGTGGGTTTCCCGCCACCAGAAGCTGACAAAGCCGTCCAAAGACAATGACAAAGTGAAGATTCAAAGTCCAGCCCGTGGTCGAGTCCCGATTGCCAAAGCTACCCTGAGGTACGTGCTGCAGCTGCAGCACCGACAGGCCAGAGGACCGCCGAAGCATCTCCCAACACCCGACGCTGCTGCTGGGCCTACATCCATCACAGAGTCTTCTATGCAGCAGTGAACACTTTGCATTGAGGTGGACCGCACGCCTAGTCTTCCCAGGACTTCCACGAACGATCGTCAAAGAGCAATGCGAAGGTCATAGTTGCTGTCTCAATGCCAGTGTTCACCTGGGTGCCCTGAGGCTCCTGTTTTAAAGGGAGTCCACCCTCGAGGGATCCATTGACGAATCATCAAAGACATTTTTCTAACAAGACTGAGGGATGGAATCGCTGAGGATCTTACCCCTGTGGTTATTACTGAATCTGTTTCTGGGATTGTCACCTCTCCTGCAGCTTCTATTTCTAAACCCTGCACCCTTCAATCTTCAGGGTGAGGCCCTGAAGATTGAACTTTTAAAATTGGAGCTACAAAGGGAACAGTAAGCCGTTCAATACAACAAGTAGGAAACAGAAGCAGAGTTGAAGAAAGAGGAGCTGGCACAACAAGTAGCACTCAAAGATGGAGGCACTGCACATCAAATACTCCAGCTAGAGAAAGCTAAGGTGAAGACTTCAGCTAAACCAGTTGGGGTATCAGATCTCAAGTCACTAAATTTATGAAAGATTTAGAAAATGTGCATGTAGAGAGTTCAGATATTGTCCAATGGTTGGAAGCCTTTGAGATGGCTTGTGAAATCAACAATGTTGACCAAGAGGATTGGGCTAAGTGTTTGTTAAGCAGAGTACATCAGACTGGTTATAACTGCATTCTGAAGTGGGGCCAGTAGGAGCGCATGAAAGCTGCTTTAATTGCCAAGTTTGGCAAGACACCTACCCAATACCTTAAAATGTACAGGGAATAGAAGAAAAGAGAATGTGTCTTGGGTTGACTGGGTGAGTGCTGCGCATATAAACATGATGGGGTTGATTGATGGATACAAGGTGAAAACTTTAGTTGAATTGTCCCACCTTTTGTGTTTTGAGCATTTTTCTGAAGCCCGTTCACCAGAGCTGCGTCAGTTCATTGCTGACCAGAACATTCTGGATTCCTTTAATGTGGCCAGGCTGGCTGAAAGTGGGTCTCCCACTGGGTGTCCCCTAAGGAACCCAGTGGGAAGGACAAGGAGAAAGGCCTCTCAGAAAGCTGAGGAGTCCCATAAGCAATCACAGTCGAGTAACCCTAAACCGCCCTCTCCTAAGAAAACAAAATCTAGTGGGGATAAGTCTAATGGGGGTGGGAGCAAGAGTAGCGGTTCTCCTGCTGTAAAGCAGGCTCCCAGTGGATCCAGTACCCTACCTCGCATTCCTGGCACTTGTTGGAAATGTGGGGCTCTGGATCACAAGAAGGGTGACCCCAAGTGTAAAAGTAAGGCACTTGGAGTCCAGGGTATCAGCCTGACCTACCCTTGCTTCATGTGTGAAGTGGAGGCCACTGTCCTCCCCTCCTCTAAAGGAATCACCTTTGGTGCTCCTGCAGAGATTTCCCTAGTGTCCCTTGGGGCCTTGGACCAGTATGCAGAAGTACTGGCTACCATCCCACAGAACATCCACAGATTTATGAGACGTGTCCTCCTGAAAGGCCAGCCTTCGACTGGTTTTAGAGACACTGGGGCAAGTATGACAGTGGTGGACAGGACCCTGCTCATGCCAGAGGACTATGTAGGTGCTTCTCTGAGAACTACCAGGTTAGCTGGTGGGCCTCCTAAATGATCTGCTGTAGCCCTAGTCACAATCGATTGTGGACAAGTGCCTATCCTGGTTCAGGACAATGTACCTGTTGGGGATGAACTCGGATGGACTACCCCCGACTGCTGCTGCAGTCACTAGGTCTCAGGTCGCTCAGGGTCTTACTGCTAGTCAGCTACCCACGCCAAAGGGGAGACCCAAGGTAAAACAGAAGAGCAAGAGGACTACCTCTGTGAAGGGGGCTCCTTTTCTTCCTGCTGTTTCAGCAACACCCACTGGGATCCAGGCTCTGGGCTGGCTGGGTCCAGTGGTAACCCAAGACTCAACTCCTGAGGGAGAAGAGCCAGAAGACCCTCCTCAGGCAGAGGTGCTCAACCCAGAGGATCACCCTGACCTTCAATGCCTGCTGACTGATGGTGTGCCCTCTAGGGGAGACTTCTGCAAGGATCAGAAAGAGTACCACTCTCTCGAGGGTCTAAGAAAACAGCCCCAGGCCCAAGCACAAGGATAAGTGCCTAGGTCGTTCAAGATTTATTGGGAGGGTGAGCTCCTTTGTAGTCCACTAAGCTTGAACCTGGTGCCCTCAGGAGGTTTGTGGTACCCAAGGTTTTCAGGCCCTTCCTTCTGTAGTTGGCGCATGAGGAGCCCTCAGCTGGTCATCTTGGTACCAAGAAGATCAAGCAAAGGCTCTCTGCACATTTCTACTGGCCCAGGATGGGAATAGAAGTGGAGTTCCACTGCCGGACCTGTCCCACATGTCAGTCAAGACTGGAGGCAGTGTCATTGCCCCCCTGCAGCCTTTGCCAGTGGTTGGCAAATCATTTGAGCGGGTAAGCATTGGCATTGTTGTTCCCTTGGACCCTCCCACATTAGATGGACAGTTGTTCATCCTGGTCCTGGTTGGTCATGCCACCAGGTACCCCCAATGCTATATCCCTTCGGACCATTACTGCCAAGGTGGTTGCCAGGGCCTTCGTGGGCATTTTTACCAGAGTTGGTTTCCCTAAAAAGGTGGTCTCTAACAGAGGATCCAACTTCATGTCTAGTTTCATGCAAGCAATACGGAAGGAATGTAGTGTAAGATATGTTCTCCACCTCCTACCATCCCTAGACCAATGGTCTGGTTGAGAGGTATAATAAGACTCTCAAGGGCATGATGGGTGCATTGGAAAAGCCCTAAGGAGGAAGTGGGATCTTTTCCTACTATGCCTGCTGTTTGCCTATAGAGAAGTGCCTCAAGAGGGTGTTGGTTACAGCCCCTTTGAGCTTCTCTTTGGACATCCCATGAGGGGGCCCCTTGTCTTAATCAGAGAAGGTTTGGAAGTGACCCCTCCAGGTCCTGCCAAGCAAGTGGGGGACTATGTGCTAGGCCTCAGAAGGAGAGGAGGATGGCACACATGATGGACCAGGCATCAACAAGAATTGAACAAGTACTGGCATGACCTTAAGGCCTCACAAGTGGATTAGACTCCGGGACAGGAGATCCTTGTGATGGAGCCTACCAAGCCTCCAGCTTTGGCAGATAAGTTGACTACACCCTTCAGGATAATCTCCAAGATGGGCGAGGTCAACTATCTGGTTGACATTTGAGTCCCTGGGGTAGCCCCTCAGGTATTCCATGTTAACAAGCTCAAGCCTTTCAGCAGAAGAGAGGAAGTCTCATGCCTTCTGCTAGCTTCCGAGCAAGAGGAGGATGAGAGCATCTATTCAATTTAAAGAACTACTGGCCATTATTGACAATATATCTAAAGACTCAACCCCTTTTCTTATTCTTGGAGATTTTAACTATTGGTACAATAATCCTCTTGATGAAGTTGCTTCAGACTTATTCCAATTACTGGAATCCATTGGTTTCCAACAACAAACTGATAGTGCCACCCACAAAGATGGCAACATACTGGACTGGATCATTACCAAAACCTACCAACCAGTATCTCTGCTATCATGGAATGGATCTCGTCTGATCACTATCTTATTAATTTTGAATGTGTGATTCAAGATCCAGTAACTTGCATTAAGAATAAAAACATTCCTCTAAAGACCAGGCGTAACCAAAAAAATGTGACACATGCGGCTTTCAAATAACTGGTTATTCCTCTTCTTCCTTCTCTTCAAGAACTCCTTCCTCTTGATGAATTCACCAAACTATTTAGGCTAGCTAATAACACAGCGTTTGACATGCTTGCCACCCTTAAACCTGCAAAACCGAATAAATCCACTAATCAGAATAAGTGGTTTTCCGAAGACATTCTGACAGCAAGACGTATCAAACGTACTGCTGAAAGATGTTGGAGAAAAGCTCCGTTCATGGAAAAGCTTAAGTGTTATAAAAAAAAGCTGTAAAAAGCTATAAAGAAACTATCTTTGATGCCAAAGCTAACCATTTCAATGATAGAATTCATCAGGCCAAATCTCATTGTAAGGAAATTTTCTCCATTTTGGAAGAGCTAAAGAATCCCTCGGTCACCAATCAGCCACAAGAAAGCAATGCTTGGTGCCAAGCCATCCATGATGGTTTTAATATCAAAACCGAGAAACACCAACAGGCTATCAAAGAGCAACTTAACACTCTCCCCAATCCTCCTGTGGTATCGGAGAATCTGGCCCATGGCACTAAATTACCATTGGAAATGTTCTCATTCAAAAAAGTATCACAACTAGAAGTTCTGGAGATCATTCATAAATTGAAGCCATCTTCCTGTAAAGGCTATGCTTTCCCCGCAAATCTCTTCAAAGATTTTGCTGCCACCTTAGCCCCCTCAGTCACACATTTTGTCAATCAGTCTTTTGATGAATCGTACATTCCTAATAACATCAAAGAGGTCTGGATGACTCCTCTATTAAAGAAAGAGAACTTGATCCAGCGATCCCGGGTAATTTCAGACCTATTACTAATGTACCGCTCTTATTGAAGATTATTGACAAGATCGCCTATGAACAATATCAGAAACTTTGTAGAAAGGAATAATATCCTTGTGATGGAACAGTCTGGGTTTCAGCCCAATCATGGCACAGAGACAGCGTTTTCAAACACAACCGCGTTGTGTTTCTGCCTAAAGTTGCTTTCCCATTTGGGCCCGAAAGCCCCAAATGGGAAAGCAGCTTTAGGCAGAAACACTGCAGCGTTTAGCATTTCAGAAAACAACCGCGTTGTGTTTCTGCCTAAAGCTGAAAGCCCCAAATGGGAAAGCCTCCAGCTCCACCAGCCCAGAAAACTTAGAAAAAAAACACAGCTAGTGCTTTAAAAAAAATAAATAAATAGTCCTCCGAGTCCCAATACCAATGAAAGAAAAGCCACCCAGTGGTAGCTTTTGTTTACTACAGCTGGCTGGCTTTTCCGTTATTAGTACCGCAAAAACAAGCACAGGCAGGCATCCATTTCACAAAATGGATGCCCCCATGTGCTTCCCTTTGAGCTTCATTTTCTCAAAATTTTACATAGGGACTTAAAAAAAAAAGTGCCAATGTGGATCCAGCAGTATATTCAAAAAACCACTCAAGACGTCGTTGTTTGATGGTGGCACCAAGTAATTCATGACGCCAGCTTCTGGTCCACGCCTTGCTTCCTGCTATCAGTTCTATGTAATGTTCGTCTATGTGAGCACTCTGAGGCCTTCAGGTGATTTTGCGCAATATAACAACCAATATAGATAGAGAGTGAGCCCCTTCCTGATTTGCTGCATAGCAACCTCAGGATGGCTCAGTGGAGGGAATACATATATCTCCAGATTTGACACCAGAGCAGCAGAGGGCCTGCAGGGCTTTGCTCCAGCAGTACGCCCCTCTGTTCTCACTGACACCAGGCCTCACCCTGTGGTGCAGGCACAAAATGGACACTGGTGACAGTGTACCTGTCAAAACCAGATGCTATTGGATGTCAGATACTGTTAAGAACCACATCCAGGCTGAGGCCGGCAAGATGTTGGATCTGGGTGTAATTGAACCCTCAACCAGTCCCTGGTCCAGTCCTGTGGTCTTTGTCCCCAAAGCAAGTTCCCAGTCTGGTACCAAAGATTGGAGAGTCATGCCTTTTGTGTTGAAGAATGCCCCTGCCACCTTCCAAAGGTTCGTCAATCATGCGCTCAGTGGGCTGGAGGCCTTTTTTGTGGCCTATCTAGATGACATTGCTGTCTACTGTTCCACCTGGGAAGAGCATCCGACTCATTTGGATAAGGTGTTGCAGGTCCTGAAAAGGGCTAACTTCCATATCAATGCCACCAAGTGCCAGATACCTCAAGGTAGTCACTTAGGTAGGAGGGGTTCAAATTCAACCTCTCCCCAGTAAGGTAGAGGATGTACATGACTGGGAGGCTCCCACTACTCAAACCCAAGTGAGTTTTTTTTCAGCCTCACTGGGTATTAACGAAACCTCATGGCGGACTATGGCACCATAGCTACCCCTCCGACAGATCTGACATCAACCAAGAAACCGAGGATGGTTAATTGGACAGAAGACTGTCAGAGGGCCTTTGTTGGCTTGAAGGAAAGTCTGTGTAGGGCACCTGTGTAGTGTGCTCCTGATTACAGCACACCCTTTATTGTTCAAACTGATGCCTGTGACACCGGAATTGGGGCCGTCTTGTTCCAGTTAGATGACAAATGGAGCAAACATCCGATCATCTTCATCAGTAGGCAACTCAAAAGGTAGAGAACTTAGGTGGGCTACTGTTCAAAAGGAATGTTTCAGTATAGTTTGGAGCCTTAGGTGTTTTAGCCTTACCTTACGGGTCTCCCTTCAAGGTCCAAACCTTTAAAGTGGCTTATGCAGATGAAGGCTGAAAACCCTAAACTGCTCAGGTGGTCTATTAGCCAGCCAGGGCAAGAATTCACTATTGAGCACAGACCACGGAAGAGACATGATAGCGAAAGTGTGTGTGATTTTTACTAGCCTTTTTTAGGCAAAATAATGCTATTGTGTTTTCTAAAATTGTGTAGTGATTAATAATTTGTGATTGATTCACTTTTTCTAATCTTTGTATCATTTAAAAAATACATTTTGATATACTTTTGTAAAGATTTTTCTCTGGACAATTTTTCTGGTCCTGCTGGTATAATAATACTCTAGTCCAGAGGTTAGAGTTGTCCTGTGTCTTCATTTGTGCATGGAATTGGAATACACTTGGGGATGCCAGCTTGAGAGGATTCGCTGGAAGGGATGACCAGCAAATCAAGAATCCTTTCTCCAGGGGAGCCCCTGATATGCCTAAAGATGGGGCCTTGGAGGCTTGCTGCCAGACTGCCTTATTGAGACCCAGACCTTTCAGACATCCAGCAGCACTTCCAACCGGAGCACAGTGAGAAAAGAAGGGAGATGAACGGTCAGCGCCAAGTCAAAGACATGCTGAACGCCAAACATCCATGCCACTTGGGCAAGATCATGGAACGGACCTCATAGAAAGTTCACATAAAAACAACAAGGGAGTCATGGGGAAAGTGTACAATGGAAAAAGTGTGGCCTTCTGATGTTTCAGAGATCAAAACGGTACCAGGTTGATTTTAGAATATCTGTTTGAAATCGATGGCTCAGGTGTGTTTGACAGAGCCAAGGTGATAGAGCTATTATATGAGATACCTAGCCTACGCTTTATCTCGTCCGAAGACATAAACCTGGTTGATTTTGTAGATAGTAACTGTGCTGATTAAGTGGTATTGACCATTCCATCACGCCTGGTATATAATGCTCTGCTGGATGGAAAAGGCAGTTTGAGGCAATTGCCCCCATAAAGTGAGGGGCATGGCTGGTGAGGGAAGCCAGAGAGCAAACACTCAAGAAAAAGGGCATATGACAGCACTTTGGGTCAACTACAGCTCCTGGTTAAGATGCAGCATTAGGGAGGGAGAGAGAAAAGGCAGAAAAACCTCTACAGACGTTAACCTGATGGGGACCAATTGAGTGGCAGTGGTTAACGTTCCCGCTGAAAGAATCAATCACCCAACTGTGGAATCTTTCGGCTGCTTATCTTAGCATTCAAAAGCCACAAGCATCTAATGAGTAAAGATCTGCCCTGCCAGATCACATTAAAGCACTCCTTAGTACTCCTACAGAAGGTCTGGTTGACTTCAACCCCAGAAATGAATGGGGTACAGATGTTGCTACAGCCAGCCATCAAGGGTAAACAGACGCCCATTGGGGGGGCCTTATTCCTGCTGATAGAAATGAGGCAGTGTTTGCCTTCATTGAACAAGTGGACTCTCATAGGTGCATCTTGGCAACTGGGTGTGATGGTAGAAAATGACATGCATTACTTACCTTAATAGCATTTCTGATGATTGTATCTGCTTATATTCACATGCTGTGCATATAATCCAACATCTAGTGGTAATCGCAGGGTATTGCATCTTTCTTTCGAGGATCGAAAGGGGACGTTGATATGGGAGTGCCTGTAACACTATCCCTAACGTGACGTGCAGTGTACCCAAAATCCCTGCGGCCTCGGGGTCCCCCCCAATTGTGTTTTTTCTGCTGTGAGGGAGCCTTATGACTACCGTGAGGGAGTACAGAGAGAGAGAGGTGTAAGATGTCTATGTTTCCTCTACTCCAGGCGGGGTGGGCACATGTGAATCTAAGCAGATACAATCATCAGAAATGCTATTACGGTAAGTAAAGCATGTCTTCTGTTGCTTAATCTGCTTGGAAATACATGCTGTGCATAGAATAGCGAGCAGTACCCAGAGATGGTGGTGCGGTATGTGAAGGAACAGTAGCAAAGAGATGTCTTAGCACTGCTCGTCCCACCTGAGAGTCAGACCAAGAGTGTGTATCTAGGGAGTAGTGTTGTGTAAAGGTGTGTATAGAACGCCAGGTAACTGCCTTGCAAATGGACTTGAGAGGGACATTTGCAATGAATGCTTTGGAAAACCCTGTGCCACGAGTTAAGTAAGCTCTAGGCTTGACGGGCAAATCTCTCTTGGCAAGAAGTAACAGTGTGATGCAATTGACAATCCACCCAGAGATGGCCAAGAAACAGGATCCCCTTCTCTACCAGCTGCCACTGAAACGAAAAACGTGTTAGTTTTCCTCAGTGGTCTAGTTCTTTCCAGGTAGTACATGACTGCCCTGCGCACATCCAGTGTGTGTAAGCTTCTTCCCACCACGTTAGTGGGGTTTTGGAAGAAAGTTGGTAGTTCGATGGACTGGTTCACACGGAACTTAGAAATAAATTTAGGCGCAAACTGAGGGTGAGTGCGCAGAACCACCTTATCTCTGAATTGTGACAAAAGGGTCTAGAATAGAAAAAGTCTGCAAACCCTTCAAATCTTTCTCTGGTCCATGGACATGAGCCAGAGGGGTTCAGAGGGGTAAAGGGCTCCTCCTGGGGATCTCCTGGTCTAGAACGCCGAGATTTGTCAAGGAGAATTTTAGATAAGGACTGGGGACTCTCAGAATAATCCTCCCGCCCTTGCGGGTGTTTAGACGTGTCTTTCAACGTGTCTTTAGACCGGTCTTTCTGTTTACGGGCCGCCAAAACTATCTTAGCGAGACTCGCGCTGATGTTCGGCGTTACCGGGAGGGGTTTAGGCTGTTAAGGCGGTTGCGCTATAGACTTTGACGCAACCATAGCTTTAGTCGTCGGCGCGCTCTTAGGAGGCGTCTCAACAGCCTTATGATATTTAATACTGCCGCCCTTACTCGTAGAATGTCCGGACAATTGCTGCTGATGCGGTTGCGGGGAGGGCTGCCTATCGCGTGGCTCCGCAGGTATGGTTGACTAACTCGACGTACCCGTTGGCGCCTTGGTCCGCTTCGACGGATCCTTTGAGGCGGTACCAGGGGTTGTGTGTTTGGACCTAAGGGTATCGTGTGCTTCCCTCTCGCCAGGGTGTACATTCCCCATAGCAGAACCAACATCGTGCCTGGTGGGGTCGGGGAGCGCAAGCGCTCCGTTGTGAGGTCAATGGCAGCCGACTCAGAGCCATGACTGTCGCTTAGCTCCTCATCACTTTCGGCTGCGGAGCAACCCTCGGCCTGCGACATGGCATAGGCCGCCCACTGCTTCCCTCGACGCTCCTTGATCATCTTAGAATGCAGGAGTTGGCAGTACTTACAGGATGCCTCATCGTAATTGAGGGGACGACACTTATTGCACCGACAGTGCTGGTCCTTCCAGGGTTTTTTCCCTTACAGGAAGGGCAAAATTGAAATGGTGTCCTGTCCAAAGCTCAGGTGTGTGAAAGCAACGGAAAAAAGGGCAAAGAGGTGGGAGAAGGAAAGACATTCTTGAAAAGAATAGAAACCCTCAGACCCCACTCTCCTTACTGTATAGGCCGGCAAGAAGCAGCGCCGACCGGAGCACCAGCCGTCGAAGTCTTTTCCTCTGTCTTCGGCGGTGGTTGAGGAAGCAATCGACGATAATAGGAATGACCAAAAGTCAGGAAATATAACAATTTTGCAATAAGCAAGAGCTCCACATAAAGCGGCCAGCTAGCTGCCCTGGAAAAAAACAATCTGAGGGACCTCGACGTGCGAGTGATTTTGGGTACACTACACGTCACGTTAGGGATCGTGTTACAGGCACGCCCATGTTGACGTCCCCTTTCGATCCTCGAAAGATGCAATACCACTAAATGTCAGACTATATGCATTTATAATGCGCCTATACACAAAGGCGCAACGTGGCAAGGGAGGGGGACACAGAGGGAAGACAGAGACAACGATCTTACTAGGCCAGGTGACATTGAGATTGCGCAAGTGCAGGGTGGGCATAGTATGAGAGGTCAGAAATGTGAGGCGGACAACTTTGAATAGGTTTTTTATAAGATGCCATTTTATTAACTTAAATGGGTTTGCTAAACGCCTCACTATCCCTACCCGAACAAGGATTTCCCTGCCTTTCAAAATAACTAAAGGAAACACTTATGATATGAGACATTTATAAAACACTTGTGTACGAGTGTAATATAAATAAACTATCAATTCAATTATAACGCGCCTGTACACATGTTTCTAGGCACGACAAGACAAGGCAGGGAGACAGAGGGAGGACAAGCAATCTTACTAGGCCTTGTGTTATTCAGATTGTGCAAGTGCAGAGGGAGAGGAGAAGTGCAAGGGGGTAGGGGGAAGTGCAGTCAGGGCAGCATTGCTCTGAATACGTGCAGCCAAGGAGCCTGCGATGGCTAAGTGCAGGAGGCAAGGGACAATAGGGTTACAGATACAGCCCTGGGTGCGCTGTAGCCCAAAAGCAGCGCAGATGCTACTCGTCATGGAGCAGCCTGTTCCACATTGGGTCCAGAGGGTAGTCAGGTAACCAGTCGGCACAGCAGACCGGTAGGTCAGCACAGGAGAGAGTGCGGGTGAGCGAGAGAGCAAGAGAGAGAGAGAAAGCAGAAGCGAAAAGGAAGGTCTTGAGCTGCTTCCGGAACCTGAGGTGATCCTGCTCAAGTTTGAGAGGGGCAGAGAGGCCATTCCAGAGGGAGGCACCTGCGGAGGAGAGCAATCTATCCCCCACTGTTTGCCTGGAGAAGCATCGGACCATCAGAGTTGGTGGTAGCGGAGAGGAGGGCCCGAGAAGGAGGATGTTTAGGAAGAGAGAGTTGGATGTCGCACAAGCCCTGGCTCCAGAAATCCTTGTGGACCATGCAGAGGGTCTTGAACTTGATCCTTGAAGCCACTGGGAGTGAGTGGAGAGATTTCAAGGCTGGAGAGATACGATCCCTGATCTTGAGGCCAAGGACAAGTCCCACAGTCCAGTTCTGGATTAGTTGCAGAGGGCGGAGAGCAGAGGAAGGTAGGTTGAGAAAGAGGATGTTGCAGTAGTCCAGCCTAAAAAAATATGCAGAAGACCAGGTAACAAACCTGGCCACACAGCCGCTCTCTGTATAAGCCCTACCAAGGGCAGTGCAATTTGCAAAATTAGAGTCAACTAGTAAATGTTCACTGTATTTACAGAATGTAACTCATCCAAATAAATCTCTTAGTCGGATCCAAAAGTAATATGCGTTTATCAAAAAGAAAATTCCAAGTTGGTCACTAATAAAATCTTAGTGAGGCCGCGGCTAACTCATCCCATAATTGTTATAAACATAAAGTGCCAATGCATTTCGGAGCATACAGCTCCTTCATCAGGGCAGGTCTAATTTACACAAACTGTGGAACATTTATACCAAAAGCATCAAGTTTTGAAAAACATAAACAAAATCGTGATTGTGTTACAAAATATAACCATGCGTGAAAACAATATAAAAATAACATACCAATTTTCGATGAGTTGCAAGGTAAATGGAAAAGGTGAATGAAGCCACACAGTAGGGAAAAGAAAAGATGCCAAAATAAATAATGTGTAAATGAAATAACACAGTTAATTTGAACATGATCAGAAAACCAAGGAAAGTTACCTCAAGGGATCGAGGTAGCCCGTGGAAAAAATGTGCGGGGAGTTGACAACAACTTCACGCAAGATCAAAGGTCTGGAAACCAGACCAAATCAATTCTTCAATCTGTAGGTGCAACGACATGTGTTTTAGTGGGTTGTCTCAGAATTTGTCATAGACACTAGTTGTAGAGGTCTGCAGGCTTACCTGTACTCGTAAAGCTACGAGTGTACTGAGGCTGGGATTGCAGTCAAGCAGGGGACGCCATTCCGCATAGCCAGGGAACAGCGTTCCCAAGGTTACTCATACTAATATAAACACGTGACCCAAATGTGTCCATTGATCGACACGATGCCGATAGGCAGTTGCACTCTATGCAATCAGGCAATCAAGGCTAAGAATCATGGAAATAAAGAATTTGCAGTAGAGCTGATGATAATTACGGAATTATAGAAGGAAAAAAATCGAAAATTAAATATGAGAAAAACGGCTGATAGACATAGAAAACATACTGCCGATTACACTCTATGCAATCAGACAATTCAGGCCAAGAATTCAAATAAAAAAGAATTTGCAGTAGAGCTGATGATAATTACGGAATTATAGAAGGAAAAAAACAAAAATTAAATATGAGAAAAAAGGCTGATAGACATAGAAAACATACTGACGATTGCTCTCCATGCAATCAGGCAATTCAAGCCAGGAATCCAGATAAAAAAGAATTTACAGTAAAGCTACTGATAAATGTAGAATTGTAGAAGGAAAAGAACAGAAAATTGAATATGAGAAAAAAAGGCTAATAGACATAGAAAACATACTGACAATTGTGTATAAATGAGTGAAAATGTCATAGATAAAATAAACAAACATTATGATAATAATAATAATGATAATAATAAGCATATTAGACACACTGCGATATATGGAATAAATCATGCAAGGGTAGCATGTGTATCTAAACCATTACATAAACAACTAATGGGTGTAATCGTGGATATATCATGTACATTTATCATAAATACACCAGTCGCATGCGGTAGCCCCCGGAAGGCGCTACCTTGGGTCCCAAACCTAAGTTCGGGAAGGGCGACAATGGTGTGTAAACGTTGGTGATTGGATCCTAATGTGATAACAATTCATATTGAATCCTAAAATAAAAGACATGAATGACCCCCTTAAAGAGAGAGGTCATCCAAAGTGTCACGGTATAAATGTACATTGGTAGAGGAAGGGAATCATGTACTAGTCACTCATGTATCAACATAATCCTCTTAAGTCAAGCATGGAAAACAATGATTCAAATGTAACAGTGATAGTTAATCTCTTCATTTAGGCCATTTGGGTAGAGGCTCCCAAGTTTGTCTATCCAAAAGGTTTCTCTTTGGTTGAGTCGCAGGCCCAAATCCTCATGGGGATTCTATTTCTTTAACACTTCAAGAATGACAAATCTAATTTGAGTCAGGTTGTGGTTCTCATCACGCCAGTGGCGTGCCACCGCCGAGTTGGTGTTACATGTACGTATGCACGAACGGTGCTCGTTCCAACGTGCCTTTGCTGATCTCGTGGACTGTCCTACATAATACTTACCACAGGGGCATTTTATACCATATATAATGTTCACACTATCACACGTACCAAATGTCTTCAGGAAAATCTTGTTGCCTGTTCTGGGATGGTATATCGTGTCACCCTTGATCACCAAATTACAATTGATGCAATGTAAGCACGGATATGTTCCTGTGCGTGAAGTAATGGGTTCTTTCATCGGTGGCCTCGTGTGGACCAGTTCATCTCGTAGGTTTTTGCTCCTTTGATAAGCAAAGACTGGAAGTTGTTCAAATAGATTCTGGACCCTTACATCATTCTTAAAAATGCTCCAATGTTTCTTAATGGAATTCTTTATTTTGTTACTCTGAATGGAAAATTTAGAAACATATACTGGAGTTTTGAGTTCTTTCTTGGGTTTAGTAGTACTTTTCAATAGGCTGTCACGATCAAGGGAATTAACCCTCTGGACTGCCAAATCCAATTCATCCTTTCTGTAGCCACGTGCTTCAAATTTCTCTCTCATGTTCAATTGCTGTGCTAAGTAGTCTTCAGGATCGCTCACGATCTTTTTAACTCTCAACAATTGACTGTAAGGAAGATTTTTGAGTAAACTGGACTGATGGAAACTCAGGCGGTGAATTAAGTTATTGCGATCTGTGATTTTTCGAAATAATGTAGTAGAATAGTTGGCGTCTTTTTTCTCAATCTGAACATCAAGGAATGTGATTCTGTCTCTGGAGGTCTCTTTGGTGAACTGGATGCGCTGGTCGATGTTGTTAAGATATGTGAAAAAGTCACTGAAGCTCTCATCCGTGCCTGTCCATATTCCAAAAATATCATCGATGAACCGTAACCAGAGGTGTATATTTTTATTCCATTCCTGGTTATTCAGTATATGGTCCATTTCATACTTATGCATAAAACAGTTCGCATAGGATGGTGCCATAGTGGCCCCCATTGATGTACCAGACACTTGAAGGAAGAATTTGTCTTGAAATTGAAAATATGAGTTCTCTGAAATAAAGTGAAGGAGAGATAGTATAAATTCCTTCTGTGCTCGAATTTCTGGTGCTTTTAACAGCAGCCATTCAACTGATTCTATCCCAAGGTCATGAGGTATAGATGTGTATAGACTCTTCACATCAATGGTAAACATCAGGTGATCACAATCAAACATAACAGAGTGTAGTTGCTGTAAGAAGTGTGTGGTATCTCTAACGTATGTGGAAGTTTGTTGTATTAAAGGTTGCAGAAAAAAGTCAATATACACTCCCAATGGTTGATTGATGCTACTCATTCCAGCAACAATAGGTCTCCCCGGTGGTTTAACAAGATCCTTATGAATTTTGGGCAACGTATAGAAATTGGGAACCCTTGGGTGTGGGTTGTTGAGGAATTTATAGGTGTGTTCATTTATCCAGTCTAATTCCATGGCTTTATCCAACAACATCTCAAGGTTCAATTTGATAGAAAGAGTGGGGTCTTGGTCTAAAGGTGCATAAATGGTCCGATCTTGCAGTTGTCTGATGCATTCAATGTTATAATCTGTAGTGTTCATGATGACTAGGGCGCCTCCCTTATCAGCTGGGCGTATGGTGATATCCTTATCACAATATAAATCTCTGATGATTTTCATTTCATGAGGTTTCATGTTTCTATGCGGTGGAGTTTTATAACTGATCCGTTCAATGTCTCGAGTAACAAGTTTTTGAAAAATATCAATTGATGGTACTGAGATTGGTGGTATGAAGCCACTCTTAGTTCTGAATTCTTGAAAATCTGGGGCATCCGAGGTGTTCTCGTATGGTTCTAACTCCTCAAAGAATACTTTCAATTTAAGTTTTCTTATGAATTTGTACAACTCAATCTTGGTATTAAATAGAGTGGTACTGTAAGTGGGTACAAAACTCAACCCCTTTTGTAGGGTATCCTCTTCAGTTTTATTCAGAGTTTTATGAGATATATTTATGACTAGGTTTTCCTCAGTTGTAATCTTGTTTGTGGTTTGTTTTTTAGATTTCCTCCTCCCCCTGCGGGTTCTTTTGGGCGAGCTCCTAAAAAAGGTCCAGTCGTAGATGTGCGTGTGGACGGGCTGGCTGTTTGGTTGGGATCGCTCGATGCTTGTTCTGTCGGGACCTCGGTCTCCCTCTGTGCGTCTGAATCGGAGCTGGAAGTGTTATCTGATGGATACCTGTGGAGTTTCTTTGGTGCTATCGGGCCATACTTCTCCATCCATGTATAAACCTCTTCATTGATATAATCATATGTGTCCCTTTTAAACTTCTTCACCTTCTTTTGTTCCAACTCGTTTTTGTAGTCTTCCAGTTTCGCATTGATGTCAGTTAGAATGATATCGTATTCTTCTTTTCCTAGTGAACCTACAAGTTCTTTCTCAATTTCCTGAATTTCAGTGTTTAGTGTAACCAAATTTTTTGATAATTCCTGTATGGTTAATAAAATCAGGTCAAGGGAACACTTATTCAAAATAGCCTCCCATTTCCGTACAAATTCTTTGCTTTCCTTGCAAAGTGTTGGGCGAAGTTGGATCCGTAACCCTCTTGGTATACGTTGATTCTTGAAATAACGGCCTAGAGTGATCGCATGTAGTTTGCGGTTTATCTCCTTCCGTATCAAGTATTCAAGTTGTTTAATGCGTTTAGCCGGGTCTTTAGTTGTGGTGGAGTGTGTGCCAATGCTTGTTTCACTAATCAGTTCTAGAATGGCTGCCGCCTCCTCTGTGGAAAACCGTAGGGTTTCTGCGCATTTGGATGAAAGACCTTCGATATCTTCAAAGGACATTATGTTGTTTAAAATTGTCGTATGAGTTAAATTACAATCTCTATCACTGTGTGCCTCCACTCACGTGTGTCTCAAAAAAGGAAGACCAAGAGCAGGAAGGTAAGTAAGTGGGCACCACTTGTTTAAATTCACTTTCAAACAGATCAAAAAAGGTTGAGGTTATAAATCATCTTTCAAAAAATTCACAGGAGCTGGCTACGATGAGTCTGGAGACACCCTGACTCGTGGAACACAAAAATATGCAGAAGACCAGGTAACAAACCTGGCCACACAGCCGCTCTCTGTATAAGCCCTACCAAGGGCAGTGCAATTTGCAAAATTAGAGTCAACTAGTAAATGTTCACTGTATTTACAGAATGTAACTCATCCAAATAAATCTCTTAGTCGGATCCAAAAGTAATATGTGTTTATCAAAAAGAAAATTCCAAGTTGGTCACTAATAAAATCTTAGTGAGGCCGCGGCTAACTCATCCCATAATTGTTATAAACATAAAGTGCCAATGCATTTCGGAGCATACAGCTCCTTCATCAGGGCAGGTCTAATTTACACAAACTGTGGAACATTTATACCAAAAGCATCAAGTTTTGAAAAACATAAACAAAATCGTGATTGTGTTACAAAATATAACCATGCGTGAAAACAATATAAAAATAACATACCAATTTTCGATGAGTTGCAAGGTAAATGGAAAAGGTGAATGAAGCCACACAGTAGGGAAAAGAAAAGATGCCAAAATAAATAATGTGTAAATGAAATAACACAGTTAATTTGAACATGATCAGAAAACCAAGGAAAGTTACCTCAAGGGATCGAGGTAGCCCGTGGAAAAAATGTGCGGGGAGTTGACAACAACTTCACGCAAGATCAAAGGTCTGGAAACCAGACCAAATCAATTCTTCAATCTGTAGGTGCAACGACATGTGTTTTAGTGGGTTGTCTCAGAATTTGTCATAGACACTAGTTGTAGAGGTCTGCAGGCTTACCTGTACTCGTAAAGCTACGAGTGTACTGAGGCTGGGATTGCAGTCAAGCAGGGGACGCCATTCCGCATAGCCAGGGAACAGCGTTCCCAAGGTTACTCATACTAATATAAACACGTGACCCAAATGTGTCCATTGATCGACACGATGCCGATAGGCAGTTGCACTCTATGCAATCAGGCAATCAAGGCTAAGAATCATGGAAATAAAGAATTTGCAGTAGAGCTGATGATAATTACGGAATTATAGAAGGAAAAAAATCGAAAATTAAATATGAGAAAAACGTACTGACGATTGCTCTCCATGCAATTCTACATTTATCAGTAGCTTTACTGTAAATTCTTTTTTATCTGGATTCCTGGCTTGAATTGCCTGATTGCATGGAGAGCAATCGTCAGTATGTTTTCTATGTCTATCAGCCTTTTTTCTCATATTTAATTTTTGTTTTTTTTCCTTCTATAATTCCGTAATTATCATCAGCTCTACTGCAAATTCTTTATTTCCATGATTCTTAGCCTTGATTGCCTGATTGCATAGAGTGCAACTGCCTATTGGCATCGTGTCGATCAATGGACACATTTGGGTCACGTGTTTA
Organism: Ambystoma mexicanum; assembly: GCF_040938575.1. Taxonomy (NCBI): domain Eukaryota; kingdom Metazoa; phylum Chordata; class Amphibia; order Caudata; family Ambystomatidae; genus Ambystoma; species Ambystoma mexicanum. Next base: position 780,983,167 of record NC_090928.1, read on the forward strand.
TATTAGTATGAGTAACCTTGGGAACGCTGTTCCCTGGCTATGCGGAATGGCGTCCCCTGCTTGACTGCAATCCCAGCCTCAGTACACTCGTAGCTTTACGAGTACAGGTAAGCCTGCAGACCTCTACAACTAGTGTCTATGACAAATTCTGAGACAACCCACTAAAACACATGTCGTTGCACCTACAGATTGAAGAATTGATTTGGTCTGGTTTCCAGACCTTTGATCTTGCGTGAAGTTGTTGTCAACTCCCCGCACATTTTTTCCACGGGCTACCTCGATCCCTTGAGGTAACTTTCCTTGGTTTTCTGATCATGTTCAAATTAACTGTGTTATTTCATTTACACATTATTTATTTTGGCATCTTTTCTTTTCCCTACTGTGTGGCTTCATTCACCTTTTCCATTTACCTTGCAACTCATCGAAAATTGGTATGTTATTTTTATATTGTTTTCACGCATGGTTATATTTTGTAACACAATCACGATTTTGTTTATGTTTTTCAAAACTTGATGCTTTTGGTATAAATGTTCCACAGTTTGTGTAAATTAGACCTGCCCTGATGAAGGAGCTGTATGCTCCGAAATGCATTGGCACTTTATGTTTATAACAATTATGGGATGAGTTAGCCGCGGCCTCACTAAGATTTTATTAGTGACCAACTTGGAATTTTCTTTTTGATAAATGCATATTACTTTTGGATCCGACTAAGAGATTTATTTGGATGAGTTACATTCTGTAAATACAGTGAACATTTACTAGTTGACTCTAATTTTGCAAATTGCACTGCCCTTGGTAGGGCTTATACAGAGAGCGGCTGTGTGGCCAGGTTTGTTACCTGGTCTTCTGCATATTTTTGTGTTCCACGAGTCAGGGTGTCTCCAGACTCATCGTAGCCAGCTCCTGTGAATTTTTTGAAAGATGATTTATAACCTCAACCTTTTTTGATCTGTTTGAAAGTGAATTTAAACAAGTGGTGCCCACTTACTTACCTTCCTGCAGTAGTCCAGCCTAGACAAAAACAGAGCTCTGGAGACATTGAGCTTCTGGGGAAAAGGAAGAATACCGCTGAGGAGGTGCAGCTGATAGAGGTAAATTCTTAGAGATGTCCATGATGTGGGGAGAGAAGGAGAGAGTGGAGTCAAAGGTGACGCCAAGGCTTTTTGTCTGACAGGAAGGTGGTGCAGGGAGAGGGCCCAAGGAAGTCGGCCAGAGTGAAAGAGGGAAAGCGGGAGCAGGGGTCCCAATGAGGAGGATCTCTGTCTTGCTGGCATTGAGGCAGAGATCGTTGGAGGCACACCATTCCTGAATTGCGGACAGTCAGGAAGGATTGAGACAGGAGAAGAGGCAGAGGGGAGCCGGAAGGAGAGCCGAGTCTCATCTGCATAACACTGAAAGTTAGAGGAGAAGGTAGAGATGAGGTGGGCCAAAGGGGCCACAAACGTTGAAGAGCAAGGGTGAGAGATTGGAGCTAACAAAAGGAATCTGTCCCTCACTTTTTCATTCAACTTAACAAGGCAATGAATGGCAATGCAAATGAAAATTAACAGTTATATTCAGTATTCATTTGCCAACTGTTTCTCCTTGTAACCTGGGTGAAATCCCCTTCCCCAGAGTTAAAAGGACTTTTACTCCACAGTCCAAAATGTTGTCATGATGCCTACCCCCGGGGGCACAGACCAAGTCAGCAACCCCGGAAGCAAGCATCAAGTTATCCTAAGCAAGCCCAACAACCCCTGCTAGGGGCTATTCGGGTCCAGTCCTGGCGCCAGGCTCATATGGAGAGTCAGTCCTGGCGCCATAGGCTCATAGATTAAAACTTACCTGATGCAGACCATGCTGCAAGAGCTCCAAGCCAAAGGAGGCTTGGAAGGGACTACTTTACTTAGGGACTATTTTTTTACTCAGGCGGGGCTGGGGAGGAATACTTACCTGGGACTACTTTGGAGGCTATTTAAACCACGCCCGAAGAGCAGCACACGCTTCGCGTTATTCTGCATCCAGCAGCGTAACACTCATCGTGCCTGCAAGTCTGCATCCAGCCTTCTGCCACGCCCGCCTTGAGTTTGGAGCTCCTAGAAAAAGGGAGAAAGAAGGAGAAAAGGTTAGAACAAGAGCAATACCTTTGATCCTTACCTGAATTCCCGATCCATCGCGCCTTCGAGCTGGAAGAAAGAAGTTATTTTATGCGCATCACCTCGCCTGCTGCAGCGCCGCACTGAACTCACCGGCCTTCACAGCATCTTCACATTCCACCGCATCCTCCTGCATGTTCCCGCCGCACTCCGGCACCTAAGGAGAAGACAAGAACAGCAAGGTGAGCCAAGGGAATACACAGAGGAATATTAGTTACCCCCCATAGACTTACCTGATTTTACCACCGGGGGTACTATTCCTCTTCACGGGTCGGCGCAGCTTCCACTGCATCTTCGCCGAACCCCGGCCCTTAAGGGGAAACAAAAGGACAGCAAGCTGAAACAAGGGGACTAACAAGGGGAACCCTCCTCACCACAATAGACTTACCTGATTTTACCGCCGGAGGTATTATTCCCCGAGACTTCATACTTTCTCTCAGCGCCTGAATAAGGAAGAAAGCAACATGTTATATATTGACATTATTTTATTGAACTGTGTTGCAAAATACAAATCCTTACCAGAATACTACCGGTTGCCACGAGGAACTCTTCATTAGGGTCAAGCTGCAACCTGCAAGGAATCGGACAAGAGTGAAAGTCAGGCATTTGAACTCTTACGAACTTTATACTTACAGCGTCTTGCCGGGAATCTCGGAGTCAATATTGTTCTGGAACTCACCAATTCCTTCGAGCCAGTGAAGCAACTGGTTATCAACGCGCCCCTGCGCTCAAAGCAGGATGGAGAGCTCATCTTTTCAAACCATCAGGTGAGACTATAAGAGGGGACATCAAAGGTGATCTGTGGGGAGAACAGCGGGGGTGGGGGGAGTTACGCTCAACACCACGGGTGGTTAATTCCCTTTCTCCATTTGCAGAAGAATATTCCTAAGGGCCAAGCAAACAAAGCTAGGTGGGCCAGTCCAGTCCGTCATCTCGGCCCTACGAGTCACATTGGTGGAGACCGCATCTGTCTAGTTTTGATCGACGCCTCTGTGGGAGCCAGGTGAGCGTAACAAATGTGTCTTTTCCCATCTTGTAACAAAGTTCAAATAATAAAGTTCCTCTTGTTCCAAGAAAGTGTCAGATTTGAATTAACAGTTCCAAATATTCAACCAGTCTTTATCTCTCAACTGGTGGTAGAGAGTTCAGAGTTCAACACAAGGTCTTTCAAATAAGAAGGATATTTCCACAGTTCATCTGTGTCAATAAAGGATTCTTTATCAGGATGACTCCACAATTCACAAAATCTTTAGTAGTTCTGCCACTACTTCACAGAATTCAACCACAGTATAGTACTTAAATGACTTCCACCTGGTCCACTCACCTACCAGGTCTACTACTACAAGGTCTCTGTCCTGGTATACTCGCCTGCCAGGACGAATGGCAACTTCTACTACTACATGTACTTCTGTGATGTTATTTACTTCAACGAATGTCTTAACTTTCCACAACATCAGCTTTGATCACTTCTCCTAGGAAGACATGAAACACTTCGGTGCTATTTATGCCACACTTGTGATTGCCACATGCAATGCAGGTTATGCTCCTCTCTTCCTGAAAACTTCCTATCAGGAATGCAGCTCTCCTGCCACTTCTGTTTTCCCACTTTTATTTTAACCAATGTCTGAAAATGGCATGTATTCCAACCCTCTCTTTGGCTTGGACAATGCTTGTTTAGGTCATTTACAACATTTGTTTCTTACCCATTTTGTTAATATGACTCACAAATAACTTGATTCTCAGATACCCTCTTTTGGCTTTGGCAATATCGGTTCTTATATCCTTGACTCGATATTGCTCTCCTTTGATTCTGACAAAACCTATGACCTTTACCAGTATAACGATACCCTTTATGCCCAAAGTTTTTATTCTGCCACTTAGCTTCTTTATATCAGTTCGGTATTCAAAAGTATTAGAGGGGGCCAGCCGGCGATAACGGAGTGTTCTGGGGTTACACACTTGTAGTGAACTCATCGGGTATTGCACTCGCATCTGCTCGCTCCACTGCCTCCGGATCCTCTGCTGCATCCCGCCTGGCAATTTGCTTCCTTCTGCTTCCCGCAGCCCACACCGGTCGATAATGGATTGCTCCCCGCTTAAGGGACACTCGGGTGCTCGTCTGGCACTGCAGTCCACTTTACACTGGGGAAAGCTTTTATATTTTACGCTTCTCGCTGCACAACCTCTGCATAAAAGGTCATTGAAAGGAGAGACCCTCTCAGAACTGGCCTTCAACCTGCCAATCATGGCAGCTCCAGCGTCTCCCACAGTTTCCTTCAACTTCGACATTCACTTCACCTCCCGCTACTGCTCTCTTTGGCCTGCACCTGAGGAGGTCTTTTATACCTCCCAGTCTCCCTCGGGTTATGTTATTTGGCAATTATATAGCGCCTTATATATCATTGGTATGACCGCAAAGCGTTGGTAGGTTGAACGCCATCGGGAACTGTAGTTCAAGTCAGTAGAGAGAGATAGCGTCGTATGATGCATGGGTGCACCGGATGTGTGCAGCTGGTGTAGTTGTTGGATGAAAGCTGCTTTCTAGCGATCGGTGTGGTGCTGAAGATATCAGTTGGATGTGTGCAGTCTTGTGGGTGGACACTCAGACTGGGATCTGGCTGCGTCAGGCCTGAGGAATGCCTATGTGAACAGCTAGGCTGGAATGTGCTCAGCTGCATTTTATTAGGGTGATGAGGTGGTAATGGGGTCATATTCGTAAGTGAACAGCCAGGCCGAATTATCAGGGGTATAGCTGTGTTCTAGTTGAGTGATGGTGTATAGTAGAGAGTAAGCGTAGTGGTGTGATATGGTGATTATCTGTACAAGCGCCGGAGACAAGGCACGTGGACTGGACGGTGGGGACAGCCATAGCGACATACAGATAAATAGTGACAGGGGTCCATCCACTCCTTCCACTCCATCCGTTCCATCCACTCCATCCGTTCCATCCACTCGACCACCATTCACTTCATGCGTTCCATCCACTCCACCTGTTCCATTCACTCCACCACCATCCATTCCACGATCATCCACTCCATCCGTTCCATCCACTCATTTCGTTCCATCCACTCATTTCGTTCCATCCACTCATTTCGTTCCATCCACTTCATTTACTTCTTTATTCTCTCCACTCCATCAACTGTTACTCCATCTACTCTGTTACTCTGTCAACCCACTCGGTTTATTCCATCCATCAACTCCATTCACTCCAATCATTCCCTCTATTCCATCCATTCCATCCTATCCTGTGGGTAGGGTCGGAGGTTTTGAACACCAGGTTGGACAGTTTCATTGTGTGTTTCGTCGTTGGGATGCTGGAGGATTCAGACACATCTTAGGGTGGTCATTAGTGTTATGAAAAGAGCCACGTTTTTAGTAGTTTGCGGAATGACTGATAGTCTTCGGTGTGTCGGATGTGGGGTGGAAGCAAGTTGCATGGAGTGGGGGGCTAAGGCTAAGAACGAGGATCCTCCTATCCTGATCGAGTTGGTGGTTGGTATTACTAAAAGGAGGGCAGAGCTTGATCTTAGGGTGCGGGTTGGGAGGTAGGGTTTTAGCTTGTCTTGCAGGTATAGAGGGCCGGTCTTGTGCACTGCACGATGGGGTTATGCACAGGGTTTTGAAAGTGGCCCTTCGTCCAACTGGGAGCCAGCGGAGAGTTCTGAGAGCAGGAGAGGTGTGGTCTCTTGGGCCCAGTGCTAGTAGCATTTCGGCAGCAGCGTTTTGTGCTTTTTGCAATTCAATGAGATGGTATGCCCGGACTCTGAGATAAAGGGAGTTAACGTAGTCCAGTCTCAACATTACAATAGACTTAACAGGGGCAAGTCTGTTAGGAAAGGAGAGGTAGGGAAAAATGAGTCTAAGAATTTCGAGGTGGTAATGACAAGACTTATGTACGTTGTTGATTTGACAAGAGAGCGTTAGGTCAGAGTCCAGAGTGCATCCAAGGTTTTTTACTGTGGCAGAGGTGGTGGGTGGTTGGCCCATGGATGTGGGCCAAGGTAAATGGCGGGGTAGAAGCTTGGTGTTGCCGCACACCACGATTTCGGTTTTAGTGGGGTTTAGGAGGAGGTTGTTTGTAGTCATCCAACGGTCGATATCAAGGAGGCAGGCTGCAAGGTCGGTCTAAGATTTAGATGGGAGGGATGGAGTCATGGCGTGGCACAGTGGGAATTATGGATTGATCGTAATATCTAGATGTAGAATTCAACACAGTGAAACTTTTTGAGCACTCCCAAAGTAGTTTGGTGAGACTATCTAGAGGTGGAACTGAACAGTAAACTTTTAGGGCACACTCCATGCCGCTTTACCATAATGTTTAGCTGTAGAATTCAACACTGTGAAAATATTAGGGTACACTCAATATCGCTTGACCATAATATTTAGCTGCAAAATTCTACACAGTGAAACTATTAGGGCACACTCAATATCGCTTGACCATAATATTTAGCTGCAAAATTCTACACAGTGAAACTATTAGGGCACACTCAATGTTGTCTGGGCACACCATCTAGATGCAATTTTCAACACAATGAAACTATTAGGGCACACTCAATGTTGTTTGGGGACACTATCTAGGTGCAAAATTCAACACAGTGAAACTATTAGGGCACACTCAATGTTGTCTGGGCACACCATCTAGATGCAATTTTCAACACAATGAAACTATTAGGGCACACTCAATGTTGTTTGGGGACACTATCTAGGTGCAAAATTCAACACAGTGAAACTATTAGGGCACACTCAATATCGCTTGACCATAGTATGTAGCTGCAAGAATTACTGCAGTAAAAGTTTAAGAGTGGCAGGGTTTTCACGAGAGAAGTTTTGCTTCAGTCCCCAATTGCCCCATGCGCGGGTCATTAGGGCAATTAGACTTCCACTTGCAATCTTGAGCCTCTGCATCAATCTTCTTCATCCCTTTGGGCATTGTGGGACTCGAAGTCCTCAATGTTCAAATCCCCTTTTCTTTTTTTAGTATTATTTCCAAATGTATTATTTTCATTTCTATCCTTAATTACAAGAATTCTACAAGGACTTAATGAATTTGTTTGATTCCCAACAGGTTTACGTTTTTTTCAGATTCTAAGATGTTAATATTTGGAGATTTGTTTTTACCCTTCCCCCGTGGATTAAATAGATTTTCACCATCATAGCTGTGGAGGGGTTCTCATTTCCAATAGATAATGAATTATGGCATTTTCCATCAGCATCAAACTATTTATCTTTGGGAAAGAAAACTTCCTTTTGACAACAATCCATTACATATTCTGGCAGCCCTTACATTTATTCCTTTGAGGAAGACAAGTATTGTGTCCCTCCCAATGGAGTCCTCCTGTCCCCCTGGGGCCCTACTCCACCCAGGTGATCCTCCCAGCTAATACCACCCCCCAGGGTCAGGTAGCAGCTGCCTTCCCTAGGCCTCCTGTTAGAGGACTTTAGCTAGAGTCTTTGTGAGGACACAGCTGGATTCATCACAATAGCCTCTATAGGGACCGATTTCACAGGCATTTTTTTAAAATGTAGCAATCTACCTCCAAAATTCTCACTAAACAGAAAAATGTAAACGTTTCTTACTCATATTTTATCAATGTCACTCGGTCACTTCCAACTTCAAATTCGAACCTTAATCTTTACACAATTGTTCTAATTCTATATCTCTCTGAAGACCTTATCATCTCCTTATGGCGCTTTGGTAGCAACACTATTTAATGAAATTACAACACAAATATTTCACACAAATTGGTGAACTTTGCACACTAGCAAACCCAGAAATGACATATCTGTGGGACCTCCAATTTGTAGGATGTTTTAATATGGTGGCATCTGGTTCTGGGGAATTTTCCACCCACCCCAAATCAAACGCGCATCATTTTTATTTATTGATTTTTTTTAATGAACCTGGGACACGCCAGTTTAACAAAATTGATTCCTTTCAGTCTTCATCCCCTTTCGGGACAATAAACATGGAATGTTGCACACAGAGTCTATTTTAAAAAAAAATTAAATGATCAAATCAACTGAAAATATAAACAATTATGCATCTTTACTTTTTACTGTGAAAGCCTGATGTCAATTACCATAATAAGGAATTATCAATACACAGGTCAATTAAATTGTCTAAACTGCATTTAACTTGAATATATACTTTAGTGAAAAGACACACATGTACATTTGGTTCACCTGAGCACATAGAACAGGCCTTGAAAAGTGAATGAGGATTCAGGACAACGCTTTAATTTGATAGAAAACGAAATTAAAGCAGTACTTCCCTGCCTATCTACATCTCTGCATTTGTCATCTATTAAAAATACATTCCTCACCATTTTCTAAATGGATATGCCAGTGATTCAAACAGCACTTTAGAAAACTAATCTTAAGAATTTGATATTCCAGGAAGTAGGCCGGTGTAGGGTGTCGCAGGGTTTTGTGATTGAAAGAGCTAATCATTCTCTCCAGAAAAGGCCCCCACGGCCCCTGGTTCGCATCTTCGACCAGTCACTGCTAAGATTCTGAATTTCAGAGACAGGGAAGTGGTGTTGCAGTTCTCTAGGCAGGGTGGGAAATTACAAAGAGGCAACTCCGAGATTGCTATATACCCTGATTATACACCCCTGGTGCAAAAGAGACAGAACACTTGTCCCTACTAAGGCGAGGCAACGTTAAGTGGGTCTTCGATACATGCTCATATACCCGGCCAGGATTAAAGTATTACATAATGGGAAGATGCATTTCTTTGATAGCACTGAGGCGGTGACTATCTGGATGGACCATAAATTAATGGTAGCCGATGGAGAGGTTATGGCTCAGGGAGCCAAGAAACCGGTCTCTCAAACGCCACAGGAGGGACAGCCCTAACTAAAAGAAGGAATAATGATGATGGACTACGACATGAAATAAACTGCTGTCTTGGGACAGACAAATCTACATTGCAATGACATAATGGCAGATAAGAACTAATACACCATTAAGAGGCTGGGATACTTCTGCCTCACGAGAACAAGAACATTACTCATGATATGGTTGCTTCGATACCCATAACTCATAGAAAACATCAGTGTGGGAGCTGGGCGCCACTACCTGCTGGGTGAAACTCTGCATCCCCCGGAACATTTTGACCATTTGCATTTGCCTGTTGTTGGTGCCTTGTCCCAGCGCCCAATGGCTTCATATAGCCTTGGAAGTGCAGGGGAGCCCGAATGGCATGCAGCTGTTGAGCTTCTTCATGGGCCCTGGTTAGCAGGCCGTTTGTTATGGTGTGGTCATACCCGTTTCATGTGGCTAGGTGCAAATCATTTTTGGAATGTACGGCATGTTCTGGCGAATGGGTGCAATGCACGACTGCATAGTACGCTGCAGATGTTTATGGGAGTGTGTGGGAGGATGGGGCGCGGTGCGAGCTGGGAGATGACAGCAGGGTGGAGACAATGTCGTACCAATGGGAGGGCACCAATGGGGTGGTCGATGCTCCTTACTCATGGCATTGATTAAAATTCTGACCTGGAATGCAAGGGGCCTACGATCAAATGTTCGCATGAACCGAGTGCGCTTCCATTTACAAAAGAAAAGATACAGATTGCATTATTGCAAGAGACCCACCTGATGCCAGCAGACCAAGACATGGTTTTCGCCCGATGGGGAGGGGTTAGTTATGGTTCTGCATACTCTAAATTCGCTAGGGGAGTACCAGTGTGGATCAAGTAGAGGATTCCAATCCAGCTATTGGAGGCGAAGGCGGACACGGAAGGGAGATAAGCGATACTGCATGGCTATATAGTCCATCAGGAGCGTGTATTGTAAATTCCTATTACCCTAACCACTCAATTCTGGCCCATGTGCGCTCGCTATGTGGTCTGTTAGCTCTACGACGGGACCCCTTGTTCTTGTGCTGGGGGGGATTTTAATTGCGCCTGTGACCCTTTATTGGACAGATCTATCCTCCCGCAACTGGGGCCCGAAATGCTGCTCTGTCGGAGCTAGCTTTGGTGGATATTTGGAGAAAATTGACCCGAACACTAAGGGATACTCCTTTTACTCGGCCCCTCACAGGGTGCATACTAGAATAGATTATTTTTTGGCTGATACTGAACACCTAACAGAATTTACTGGAGCGGAATACCTGGGGCGCTCTGTGTCCGAGCACTCCTCCTTAATAGTTACATGGGAAAGTACGGGACACAGACCTCCTATACCAACAAGGCATTTGCCAGTAGGCGCACTGCAAGAGGACTTCTTTAGGGAGAGGCCGCAGGAAACTTTGGGACACTTCCTCTGACTCAATGTTGGGAGTGTATTCAGTTGGGGGAACTATTTTGGAGACATTAAAAGTGGTAATCAGGGGGGAAATAATAACCGGTGCTGGGGGCATCCGGAAAAAAAGCTGTAACATGAACTGGAATTTATGGAGGACAGGATCTGTATATTGGAATCAACTTCCTACAGGGCTCTGAATTTAGAAACAGAACTTATTGAGGTACAGCTACAATGCACTCAAGCATGGGAAAGGGTATGTAAATTTGATTACACAGCACTGGTGGCACGGAAACCCGCTGAAGGTGATAAATCGGGGAAGATGTTAGCGTAGCTATGCAAAAGAGAGCCTACCTAGAAGTTCAATTACGCTGATATACGATGAGTGCGGTGCCCCATGGCTATCCCAGGGGAAGATAAGTGATAACTTTATGGCTTTTTAACTCATCTGCATAAACATGACACACCGATCAACCCAGAGGAGATACGGTCTGCGTTCTCCCTGATCCAGCTCCCGAGAATCACTGCAGACCAGGTCCGGTTTCGGGAGTGGCCCTTCACCGCAGAGAAGTCGGGTAAGGCCATCGCCTTCCTAACCTCTGGCAAGACACTGGGTAATGATGGACTCCCGGCTGAGTTTTATAAGGAATACTGCCCCACACTTGCCCCGGTACTGCTGAAGGTCTTTGAAGAGGTCTACGAGAAAGGTCTACTCCCTACCAGCATTAGGTAAACGCTGGTGATCCCCATTCCTAAAGCAGGAAAGTCGCCTGAGCAATGCAAATCCTACCGTCCCTTAGCCATGTTGAATTGCAATATTAAACTGCTTACTACACTGCAAGCTGGACGCATGCGTAAAGTTATTAATACTTTGATCCACACAGATAAAACAGGCATTGTGCCTGGTCACAGTACTTCTTTGAATCTTTGCCAGTTACAACATATTATAGACCATGCCAATTAGAGAGGTTCTCTGCATGTTGTGGCTTCTGTAAGGAAGGCATGGTATCAAACAATAAGACAGACACAGTGATCACAGTTCAAAGGTGTTTATTGAACTTCAATTGGGTTTGAAAAACACCCGTCTAATCCTAAATCTAAAGATGGGAGCAAGTTACAACCATCAAATAATAACGCAATCCTAGTGGTGTCTTGTCAAAATAAAGGGGCCTATACTAATAAACCTTTTGCCAATCCTTACCTCTAAATACAAATAGTGTGGGAAACAATGTTATGCAAATGAAAAGTGTTGAAGAAATGATATTTCAGGATATTCAAGCCGTTGGCTTCCCTCCCATATGGTTTCGGCATGGGACAAGGCGGCACACTCGAGCTTAGCACACTCCCTGGCTTCTCTAGCACGAGGATGCAGTTTAAAACTTTAACCTCAGGGCCCTCTGTGCCAAAGTCTCTTTGCCATTCAAAGTCTCTTATTTCAGAGGGCCTGATGCAACACGACAAAACATAAAAGTTCCTTTCTTCTCAGGATTTTCACTTATACAAGCTTCTTGGGTTATTTATTGTTCACCCCGGCTCCCCATCCGCTGGGTTCAGACCCACTGTAACACAAAACCTTCAATTGGTCTCCCTTTGGCGGGCTCGGACCAAATTAATGTACTTTTCCAAACTTTCTCTATGTCATCAAAATCGAAGACTTTCAACTGTGCGCAGGATTTTGCTTGACCTGTCGCAGGACCACTTCAATTAACATTTATTCGTTCTCTTTCGATTGCTATCCCTCAGCCCGTGTCGGACCAGATCTATCTACTGTTATCATTTCTCAGCTGAATCCCTTACAGAGACCTTAGATTGAGAACCCACACAGTGCCGGACCACTCTGTCGAATGTATAATAACTTGCTTTAAAGTTCAATCACTGCAGTTCAACTTCATTTGCTTCCCTTATCACACGCGTTTTAACAATGTTCGTTCCAGCGCTCGTCACACAACGTTGCTGCTTGCAAACTTGGCTTCAACACAGACAGGTCTTGTATCGGTCTCCCCAACTCACCGGCTGTGTGGACTTCTCCCCACATTGATATATTGACGCGATGGCCCGGGTTTCTCAGACACACAATGCATGATTCTTCAGTCTGCTTTCCTGGTCTTACGCTTTCTAGTCTCGTGTTTTGGGGGAAAATAACAGTTCCTTGTAGAAAAGGTAAAGCAAATTTCCCTCCTTGTGATCCCCTTCTGTTTTGCCGTCTTTCCTCCCTCCTTCAGCTGCCGCCTTGAAACTGCTGTTTCCTCGTGTGCTTTGCCTCGCTCAGAGTGTGCTCTCATGCTCTGCCTTTTATCTGTGTGGGGAAGTGTAATGGAAGTCCGGTGTGTGTGATGGTCAGTAATTGCCTGACCTCGCTTGACCATTGTATTGGGCCACGTCAGGTAAACTACTCAGGTGTTAGTCTGTTTTATCTCATAGCAGGCCATCTGTGAGAAAGTGTGTGTTGTAAAGGGGGGTAGAGTTCCTAAATAGCCTACCTGGTAGGATGGGGTAAAGGTGTTGCAAGGAAGGGGATACTACGTCTCACCATCCGGTGTCCCACTCCCCAAAGTCCCCTCACCCAGGTGATCCTCCTGCACTGGTCAACCCGCAGGAACTGGATCCAAAAACAATGGCCTTTTCCTGGACACATGGATGACAGATCCCCAGGAACTAGTGGGTGAGAAACCTTCTGGTTTCTCACACTTCCCTCAACGCTATTAAAGCCTTGAACTCTGTTTTCTGGGGGTGGGTGTATGCAGCATTGCAGGGGTTCAGGTTTGGAGTGGGCTTCATTCGGTGGATTGAGCTATTATATACACAACCAGTGGCTAAACTGAAGTCTGGCAGACTGAAATCTGGCAGACAGGTGTCTGAGCTTTGGGACACACAAAGGGGGACTCACCAGGGGTGTCCAATCTCACCAATGTTGTACATTCTGGCAGGAGTACCTGGAGGCCGGTATAGTGGTGGGATTGGTTAGACACTTGGTGTCCCATTATGCGGATGACAAGCTCTTGCATCTGTCTGAGCCGGAGCATATCCTACCCATTGTCCTTGACGTGCTGGATGATTTTGAGAAACTCTCTGGGATCTCCTTCAGCAGACACAAATCGTGTATTTTTCCCTTGGCAGGAATTTGTGAATATGATGTTGCGGACCTGCTTGATTTTGGGCTAAAATGGGAGCCACACACCTTCAAATAAATATCTGGGCATATGTATAGCGCATAACCCCAAAGACATGCATGCAGGAAACACACTTAGGAGGATGGATGGGATTAATAACATCCATGAAATTCTGGACTATATTACCGCTCTCCCTTATGGGGCGGGTCTCCATTGTCAAAATGATCGTCCTCCCTAAACTACTCTATGCTTTTACAAATGTATACTACTACATAGAGGCTGCATTTTTTTTTAGCTCTAGACATCATACTCCGAGACTTCCTATGGATGGAGGCGAGACAGACGTCGGATAGCACTAGACACTCTGTGCTTGCGTTACAGGGATGGGGGTGTGCCACTACTGAGATTGGAGCTCGACTACTTAGCTGCTCAGCTAGGCCATTTGACGGCATGGTTGTCTGACGACCCCACTCTGGAAGGTAGACTGCTCCAGTCAATGGTGTGTCCTGCATGGCTTAAAGAGGCACTGTGGATACCGGAGGGTTGTATTGGTTCCAGTCCTTGTTGGTCGTGCTGGGTAGACAGGTCTGGACTAGAACACTGAAGCTACTACATCTACAGCACCCCCTTTATTCTCCAAATGTCCCGGTTGTAGCTGATGTTTGTGTGAGTATGGACAAATTGAGGGCTGTTCGGAGATGGGAAGACTTTTGTCTATGCACGTGGGGAATCATATGAGAAAGGGGTGTTCGGGGACTTTGAGAGCTTGATGCAAAGGGACGGTCTTCCTAAAGGCCAATTCTTCAGACATTTAAGAGTAACAGAAGTAGCTAAGACTAAATGGATGGGTGGCCTGCCGAACAGAAAGCCTTGGTGCTCCTTACTCTAATGTATGACCTGGAGGACAGCTATCGCCCTGTGTCCAGGTTATATGGATGTCTACTAGGAATGACCGGCAACCGGAACGTGCAGGGACAATGGGAGGTTGATGTAGGTCAGGTTATTGCTGATGCAGTGGGAGTATGCATTGCTTTTTGTTAAGAATGTGTCCCAGAAAACCCAGGAGTCTAAGAAACATCCATATTAGATAAAGACAGCAGAAGATTGGGAGGTGGGGTGCGCTCATGAGACCACGTTGCTTATACCTTGACTTAAATGGATTTGGATAATACTAAAGGAAGGGGGTGGGAAGGGTGGGCGAGGGTGGGGGAAGTTGGGGGAAAGTTTGAAGACAATACTAGTCTCAATGACAAAGTTCAAGTACGTTGAATAAAGTGTTCATATGGGTTATAATGTCGTAATACATGCTGTAACTAACAATTATTGTCTTAAGTAAAATGAAAATAAAGTTGGTTAAAAAAACAAAAGAATGTGTCCCAGAATGCACATTTCCGATTAGTTCAACACAATGTGCTTCACCGCACGTACATGACCATAAATAGAGTGGATAATTTTGAAGCAAAGGCAACGTTGACTTACCCCTGGTGTCAAGGGGAGGGAGCCGATTTAATGCACATGTTCTGGAGGTGCCCTAGGGTGGGAGATTTTTGCTCCCAAACAAAACAAACATGCATAGCAGCTGGGATACTGAGAAATGATTGGAACCTGTTAGAGTGCCTGCTGGGAACATACCCCAGACCGAATAAAATACTGACATATATCTACATTTATGGATCTCGAGTGTGCTCTGGCTAAGCGGCCTATAGCTATGTCTTGGAAACTCAAGCAAGGACCTCAGTACAAAATTTGATGCAAAGATTTTGAAAGTTGGCCCTTAGCGGAAACAACCTCCTGGCTTCAGTCCTTGGGCAGAGGCACTTGTGAGTCAACTGATAATTTTGAGTCCTGTAAGGCCCTTGCTCTTGCAATATTTCATCCATCAGATGATATGCCACCGTGAGGGCTACAGTCCATCTTTGTTTGATGAAATGTGCTAAATATGTAGATGTGCCGGTTCATGGCTTAGTGACTCTCTCCTGGACCAAACGTACACTGTTCCCATGTTATCCGCTTGTTTTAGTATTTATGTACCACCTAGCTGCTGGCTTGCCCATGGAATACATGTATTGCCCAAGCCTTGTTTACTCTTTTTGGAGTTAACAATTGTATTTTGTTTTGTTTATTTTTGTTTGTTCTATATAGACACAGTTGTTGGTGAGATACTTGACAATGTGACATGCTTGGTTTCATGATGTTGATATTGATGAATGATTTATTTATAGAGCGCTTTACACCAAGGCTATGACACTCCTCCAGCTTTGCTACGCATGTTGTTAAATGAAAAATGGATCTAATAAACAGATTTTAAAATTTATATATTACTTAACATTGCTGCATGTAAACTGCGTGAAAAAATAAAAATGTCTATTTAACATGTATGCTTAATACACTAATTTCAATGGTGTTTCTATTGCATTAATGTGTAGAAAAGTGTACATTTGTCATTTTTCAATGGGCAATTTAAAACAGGAAAAATGGGAGGGAGGGCAGTTAAAAACCCTTTTCCCTTTTTTCTAAGTGGTTCAGAGACACTAACAAGACTCTGCTTGGTTATATAACCAGCGAATGACTAAAATTACATTATTTTCTTAGGCATGTGCAAAGGGAGTTATTTGGCTCCCAGTCTGTAGTTAGCCATTACATGGAAAGGGAATCCGGGACCTCTCAACATACACAACATGTGGGTCTATTTTTTTTTAAATCAAATTCCAAGTTTCTAGTAGCACTTACACGTCTGAAATATTTACTAATTTCACAGGATGCACTGTAAATATACCCCCCCTTCAGTACTTTCACAAATAAGAGGGGCATGGATTTAATCTATTCCACTTCAGAATACCTCCCCACAGAATAATATTTCCCCGTGGCATTATACTTGCATAGGAATTTTCTTTGGCTATCTCACAGACAGGTGTGCACCCACTCATGGATTAGTCCAATTCTCCCATTTTAGAAAGAGGAGAGCATCAGTCTGCAAGATGGGTCCGCTTCCCTCCATAGCTTGGTTTTGATTCTTCTGTATTGGGCCAGTCTGCTTCCTTTTCCACTAAGGAAGGCATATAAGCCTCTCACATAGATGTCTGCCAGCAATCCAAAAGGAACCCCAAGGAAAGCAGGCTTTTCTATTCTCCTTTCTATTATCAATTGTTCTTCCTACTTGCACTTTCTACTCACTCTCCCCTCCAGCCAGTCAATCTATCAGTCCCCTGAAATCGGGGGTTCACTTTTAAAGGTTAAATACTCTCTTTAGAGGTGTTTATCATTTCTCTATTTTAATGGCACAGTCTATGTAAGTGGGCAGTGTTCCAAATGTGATATCAAACTGAACCATCCCCACTGGACTCATTTGGCAGAACAATCAAGGCATTCTAATGAGACTAAGTTCTGAACTCAATTTCCCTCCCATTTGATGTGATGGCATGTGATTTTCTAAAACACTATGTTCCTCACATGTAATGAAGTTACTACTGAGTTTTCCACATTGATTTCGCTCAGGTGACTCAAATCATGCTAGTCTCATCTCAATATGACAAATGGTGTGTGACAGATTGTGGCTTTTTATTCTCCGATACTTTCACACAAATATTCTATTGCCATCTCAGAATATCTGACACTAGGATATATAAATCACTGATGTTCAACATTTCTGTGCAACAAAAAAAAATCTGTTTAATTTACATAAATTAACAAAAGACCATCAAAATTTCATTTTATATCCAGCCGATAGAGTATTTTACCCAGAAAAATGTTTGTAAAAGTGAGTTCCGACGACATGCCTATCAAACGATATCCAAGAAAATATCTGCTAGGTTTAAGTATGAGAGATTTGGTAGGCCTTCGTGTAAGCGCCCAATAATTTCTGTTCATCAAAATATTTCTTTTTCTGACTTGTTTATATCATAAAGTAATTAATTAAAAGGCAGTAATCATTGCTACTTCACAATGTATCCAGCAACATATGAGGTCATGGGATATTGTTCATACAGCGTTTTTGGGAAGCCCGCCATTGATCGTTTCTACTGTACAGGGTATTCATTTAACTGATTGAATACACTGGCTAATTGAATAATAGCGGGCTTCCCAGAAACTTTGTATGAACAATATCCCCATGACCTTATATATATGGCCGGATACATTGTGAAACCCTTTTCTTTGCACAGATTTCCTCACAAAGCCAGGCCTTTCCTGAAACTACAGTGATCCTTGATTTGACAAATTCCCTTTGGTAGGGAGTTCAAGTGTAGCACATGGTTTCTAGCAGTACATCGTCCTGGGACTTGGTTGGTAACTGATGAACTTTCCTTGGTTAAAATAGGGTCCACAGATCCGGAAATGCACGGTGCTTTAAAATGGATCTTCTTGGCCAGCATTATGCACTTAGGGCTGGTGGCATGTGCTCTCCTGTTAAGTCTGGGAAGTAGTCTTGCAACTGTGCTCTGGATGGGTTGAAGTTTCTTAGTAACACAATCTGGCATAAATAGTTTTATGCTAATGGTATATTAAATTCTTGGCAAAACAAGCTATATGCTGGTGAATGTTCTGTGCAGGAAGGAGAGGAAGGACATTTTAAGTTTGACTACGTGTAGATGGCACAAGCATTGTTTCTAAAGCATTGATTTGTGGGTTCACACTAAATGCAATGTTTATAAGAATCCTGAGGTATCCAATTACTTTTGAAGCTTCTGAGCAGGCACCCATTGCTGTAGGGAAGGGCATTGTTGATTGTGATGCGACACTGGGTCACACAATCTTGATTTCTGTCTTGTCTTCGCTGAGTTTCAGATTGTTCATTGTCATCCATATGCTCACTTGAACAAGACAGCTGTTGCGGGTGGTTTTGTGTCCTTGCTGGTAGTCATTTTGTAAAGGATGTGTACTCCTACTTCTTCATGTCTCCTTATTAGTCAAGTGTAGATGAC
Source organism: Ambystoma mexicanum (assembly GCF_040938575.1). Lineage (NCBI taxonomy): Eukaryota > Metazoa > Chordata > Amphibia > Caudata > Ambystomatidae > Ambystoma > Ambystoma mexicanum. The sequence continues at coordinate 781,001,581 of NC_090928.1, forward strand.
AGTGTCAAATGCATAAATGTGATATCTAGGAGTAGGAGGTAGAGGTGATAGTAGCATGCATACTGATTTGAAGTTTATCCCAAATTAATCGAATTGCAGTTTGTGTTAGAATCTAACTAGTGTATGATCTAGAATGTTATTGGGGTTTATCAGGGTATGATATGTTGGAGATAGGTCAGTAGTCAGTGTGATGGTCCAGTTTTCCAGTGCTGTGTTTGAGAAGTGGCTAACATAGGTTGGCTTAAAAAGTCTTGGTACAATTCCTGTGAAAAGTTAATCTCAGTAAAGAGCTGGAGTTCCTTTGCTACAGCTCTCTTTGCATGTGTCTGGGCGGGCACAGGTCTGCTGCAGTGCTTGTTTTGTTGCGCACCTTCACCGGTTAAGTAAATTCCAATTTTTTTAATTGATTGAGCGATGCAGTTGTGTTTTAGGATTTCGTTGACAAGAGTACCATTTCTTTTCTATCAGTGTTTAGTCTATGGTTTACTGGATGTTTTTCACCTGGTTTTGGAAATGGTTGGTGATGTAGTCCTATATTTTCAGTGATGCTGTGACATAAAGTGAATACCTCCAAACCCAATAATAAAACGTATCATTATAGGAATAAAACTATTAAACATAAAAGTGTTTAAACTGTGTACCGTTACAGAAAAAGAATGTCCTTAAAAATGTAGTGAGAATATAAGCATGTAAAGTGTTGAATGTAGGCATATTTCTAAGGTGAATAGTAATTCTTGGTATGAGCACAATTAGTGGGTGATGTGCAGTGTGGACGATATTTAGCGTTGTGGAGCTTTGCATGGTTTGTTTGGTCCGAACTTATCTTATGGGGTTCTGGAAAGGAATCTGGGGTAGCGTGGGAAAAAAGTGCCAGGAAGAGTTTCTCTGAATGATGCCACCTAATACTTTGCTGAGTTAACCTTTATTGTAGATGCTTTGCTAAAGCAGCTTTATTAGGTTTACATAAACAGCCTAGATATGTAATTGATGTTCAAAATGGTCAGCATAGGCAGGTTGTGCATTCTGTGCTTGATCAGGATATTGTGACGACTGGTTGTGTGGTATCTGAGGGCTTATTTGTTAATTGGCGGTTTATAAGGTACCAATTGAATGCAGTCATTTGTAGCATAACATTTCAGGTCTGATGAAGATATGGGTTGATGACATTTCGGATAACAGATCATCAAGAATGTGCTGCTGATTGTGAAGATCCAGGAATGAGACACGGACACAGAGGATGTTCTGGTAATAAACGTTTATTAACGCAAAAGAGGGGTTTGGAAAATGCGTTACTGTCCCTACTCTAGGAGGTATTTTCCCTATCTCACCCAAAAGTAAGGGTTTAGCCCTCACATTCTAAAGTAACTCTAAAGTGTTAAGGGTAATATCCTTGGCCTTGAAAGGTGCACACATGTTGAAAGATGTAATTATAGCAGATGTAATTATAACTAAAAAACTCCTAATGGATCGTTCATGCTCACAGTTCCAGGGAATGGCTTCTCTTTTGGGAAAAGGCTCTCCCTTCCCCAGGTCTGTTCAAAAACTTCCAAACTCCTAAGGGCATGAATCTTTCTTGGGGTTATTTGGTCAAAAAACAATTTAAATATAACGCAACTAGGATGCAAGCCCCAGCTTTATGGTATACCTGGCGTGCACCCCTGCCAGGTTCTTCTCCAAAATCTTGGTTTGGTCTGGTGTACTCTCTTGCCAGGGCTTTTCTTGTATAGTTCACTTTATGCACTTAATTCACTGGTACGCTCTCCTGTCAGGACTTCATCAAACTTTCACAAAAATACTTCGACTATTTCCATTAAAACGACTTGGCTCCCCTCTTTGCCATGCTTAGGTGTGCTTTATTTAGTTTGGTTTTCTCCCCTGGGGTCCCTCGAGCCCTTACTCTCATTTGCTTAGGGCCTCCCATGACATCCCGGACCTTCAGCACCCATCTCTCCACCCGTGTACCTGTTTCTCTCAGGGAGAGGTGGTTCCTCCTGTTCGGTCGGTGGATTTTGGGTGCTTTCTGCAGACGGCGGCTTCTCCAACGCTTGCTTGTCGCTTAGCTCTCCACCCACCTCTGGGTTGTCTAGCCCATCTGTCTCTGCCACCTGCTTCTCACTCGGCTCTCCACCTGTGTCTGGGTTCTTCGTTCTCGGTTGAGATATCGTTGCCCAGCCACAGACAAGCTGGAGGTTGCCAAAAAGATTGCTCCTGGCAGTTTGTCCAGGAGGTCTTCCTCCTCGGATCTCCCTCTCGCTTTCCTTCCCTCTCGGTGTTCCAAGGTTGACGGGACTCCTCCAGGCAGCATCTCCTCTCTGCTGGGTGGGGTTTGTAAATGTCCCGGCGCCTATAAAATGTTCATAACGACTAGAGCACATGCTTTTTGTATTCATGGATCTTCATTGGTCCACTCTGCCTCCTCGTCTCGGTGTTTCCATACATCTAGTAAGGACAGGGATGGTGTTCTACTCACATGATATTTAGTAGGTGTTGTGGGTAGTGGAAGGGAACTAGCACAGTAAGCCATTAAGGCTTCAGATATGGAGGAAATATCCCTAAAAGGGAAAGGGGGATATGTGTTCCTATCTGACGATGCCGTGACATCAACCCTGAGGGTCGCCTCCCCACCCCATGTGGTCCTCCCTCATATAGCCACCACCAGGGTCAGCCTCGGGTAGAAGCTGCTGTCCCCTGGCCACATTGGGAGAGGCTACCACCGGGAAAGGAGTGATGACATAGTCTCATTCATCACATGATGGAATGTCCACATTTGGGCAGCTCCTACCTGCAAACTGCTACAAATACAAATGGGTCTCTGGGATCCCAATAAAACTCTAAGCTGTGCTGTACCTATGCTCCCCTGATTAGATTATACTATATCATATTTAACATGTTCTATCAGTTTATTCTGTGGTATACTATTTGGATTTCTTCATCTGTCTGAAACTGTCCTTAAATACCAGATTTCATTATGTCAACCTGAACTTGTGAATCTACAATTAGTAGGATAAAGGAAAGATTAAACATTGGAGCCCGGTTAGTGTGCATGCAATCAATGTCTCCATGCAGTAAAGCCCTTTCAAATTATACAGTCATTTGTTTGGGAAAAGTATTCTTGTTATCTTGAACTGTCAGCAAATCAGATATAACAAAATAAAAAATGTAGGAACAAGGATGTAAATGTGCTTCTAACCATTAGGGATCGTATTATCATAATATCAGACATAAATGATCTTTAAAACCGGAATCAATTTCAATTCAATTATAATTTGTAGATTCGCTAGTATTTGATAGGTTATTAACGTATGTGAAAGGAAATGAAGGCAAAAACTTTCTGTGAAGAGCAAGGAAGGAGACACATACACAGATCATGATTGTGGTTCAAGACTTTTCTTAAACAATTAAGGGCTTGGAACATGCCTCACTGTCCCTGATCTAGGAGGTAGTTCCATAGCTCAACAAGAACTAAGGGTTTGTCCTGGGTCAACGTGTCCAAACCAAACTGTCCTGCGTCTGAAATCCTATCCTCGCCCTCACATCCTAAAAGTAACTCGAAGGCCTTAAAAGTGCACACATGTTCAAGTTCAAAAGAAAGATGTAACTCCAACACAGACGTTCCGAATGGATAGTGTTTATAGTTCCAGGGAATGGCTCCCTTCTCCAGGTTTCTCTTCACCTAGTACTACAGATCAATAAGACAATCAAAGTTCTTTATAGCCCAAGAGGATAACTCCCTCCACTTGGCGTTGCACTCCACTCATAGGGAAATATCTCCCTTCTCAGGTCTGTTCAAACTATTCGAAATCCTAAGGGCATGAGTATTCCTTGGGATTCTTTGTTCAACAAAACAACTTGGATGCAAAACAACTGGTATGCGGGTTGCAGTCGCACAGGACACCCGCTACACTCCCCTGTCAGGTTCCCCTCCACATTCAATGCAATTTGACTCACACGCTTGGCTTTGCCTTGTGCACTTTCCTGCCAGGCCTTTCTAGCATGTTTCACTTTACACACTTTCAAACTGAACTTTGCTTGGTATATTCTCCTGTCAGGACATTCGCGTACAGGACACTTTAGAAACTTGTAAACTTGACTTCTGTTACTATCCCGTTTGACATATCTGGTTTCAAATCCCTTTTCATGAACTTCTCTGGGTCTCATCTGTCCTTAATATCGTTGTCGAAGAGACTCTCGCGCTGGCCTTGAGAGGCTGGACTGGTCCGCTCCTCCTCTCCCACCCCGGCAGAGAGAGACAGACCCTGGGTCCGGGATTGACAAGGCCGTCCTCCTCCTGCAGTGACACCGTAGCTCCCGGGCCCTTTCCCGTGAGCTCACTTCCTGCAGGTCTGGGCTATTTCTGGAAGACTGGAGCAGCCTGTGCATGTGCTGCTGGAGGCTGCTATCACTCACTGCCTGTGAGTGTGTTGTGCATGCTGCAGGGAGCAGGCTGAGGGCACCACCGGCTGGAATATTTCAAGTATATTCCTGAGAATAAGAAAGGACCTCTCCTCCTCCAAACCACACCTCATCCCAGATCCAGATAACCAACCAGAATGGGGTCTGGAGATGAGGACTTGGAGGAGGAGATAATTGACGGATATAAACCAGAACTGGACCCCACAGGAGAAGGAGCTGCACGAGGCATGCATCAAGGCCAAGGCAATGCGTCGCATGAGGAGGACCTCCTCCCGAGACTCCACCCGTGATTCTCTGTCTGAGGCTGGGGAGCCCATTGTGGCGGACCCTCACAGTCCCAAAGGGAAAAACCATGACAGGAAGTCGCGTATGGGAAAGGGAAGAGGAATCCCCAAAAAAGGTGGTGCTGGAGGTAAGGGCATCTGGGGGGCTTCCCGGAGTCGTGTATGGTTATCAGTAGCCTGATGCCCAGGAGCCCAACTATGATGAAGTTGCCCAGGGTGACACTGTACCAGAAAGTCGTCCCAGAGTTGGATGAGAGTGACCTGGAGAAAAACATACACCCCATGTTGCAGAAATACTTTGAACATGGCGACATCAGTGAGTTCATCGGCCTGTTGAAGGAGCTGAACCTTGGCAGGAAGAGGCACGAATTCCCCTCACCGGCTGTCTCCCTCTCCCTGGAAGGCAAAGCCAGACATCGAGAACTCACTTCTCAGCTTCTCTCTGACCTTGTGAGCAAGATCATGAACCCAGAGGACATTGCACAAGCTTTCCATAAGATTTTTAAGGACCTCCCTGACCTCCTATTGGACACTCCAGAGGCACCACAGATGGGCCAGTTCATAGCCAGGGCAATCGCAGATCAGGCTCTTCCCCTCGACTTTCTGGACCGCGACAAGGGCCAAGTAGACTGCAACCATGCACAAGCCGATTTGAACAGAGCTGCTATGCTCCTCAGCATCAAAAGTGAAATAATGTGACTGAACAACGTTTGGGGAGTGGGCAGTGGACAGCGACCCGTGAAGCATTTCATCAAAGAGATGAATCTTCTCTTGAAGGAGTATCTTAACGCGGGGCAAGTCTTGGAGGCTCAGCACTGTCTGCCGAAGCTAGAGGACCCACACTTCCACCATAAGCTGGTCTACGAGGCTGTGCTGATGGTGCGGCGAAACTCCAGTTGCAATGATTGTGAAGCTGCTGAAGGGGCTTTGGGAGACGGGCCTGGTGACCCTTGACCAGATGAACCGGGGCTTCCAGCGGGTGTATGAAGAGTTACCAGATATCAGCCTGGATGTGCCGCTCACGCACATCATTTGGAGAACATGGTGGGCCTCTGCTTCGAGGACGAGGTCATAACCAAGCAGTTGAGGGATGCCTGCCCTGCCAGGGGCCGCAAGCGTTTTGTGAGTGAAAGGGACGGTGGGCGAATCAAGTTGTAAGGAATCCTCGGCTTGCCAGTCTTCCTAAGGCTCCACGTTTCCCTGAGACCAGTGCAGCAGTGGGCAGTTGAGGCAATGGGAGAAGAAGAGGGCAAAGATACATTTTTCTGCTTTTGAAAGCTGCGATTATAAGATTTGAAGAAAATGTAAATAAAAAAGGCAGGGGGCCATGTGTCAGGCAAAAAAGAACCCAAAAAGAACAGGCAATGCTTGTTTCTGACTGAGGCATTATCCCAACTCTAACCTGTCATACAACCTTCCAGAGCCCCTATGGAAAAATTATCCTTCTAGATGGTTTGCGAGTACTTTTCTGGATGGCAGGGTTGAGCTAGAACACTGCAGTGAATTGCAAAAAACCTATCACTGATGGATTTTGTTGTAATGCATATCTGCAGGCATGCTCAGTATGTGTGCCAGCATGGCATAAATAGGTTGGCATAGTATGGTGCAATTAAGTTTTCTTTCTGAAAGCTTGGCGTGTGCACCGAGTATGTTGAAATGCTAAGCTAAGTCCCAGGTGTGCTGAGAGCTCTGACTTAAGTCGAGTAGCGGCACAGGCTGTTCTGGTGACTTTTTGCTAGTTGGTGGCCCCATTGCCTTTACTATTCCTTGTGCTGCAATAGTGGCTTCTATTTTGGAGGCCGCACCTATGTATGTAATTCATGGTCTGGAAGTCATGGGTGTGCCTTCCTATTATACACCCCAACAGAAGCTCTCCTGCAATCCAGTGCATCTACCTTCATAGATGGGTCCGAGGTCAAGCGTCGACCTGGTGTCCACCAGGCCGGGTACCCATGTAGAGGATGTGAAGGAGTGATTTATGTCTGCAAAGATGTCCTGTCTAGGGAGTAACTCCTGTTGTGTTGGACAGTGCGCCCTTGGGCTTGCAGCCTTGATCTCGATTTGGACCTAAGTACTCGTAGGTGCATCATCTTTGTGGCAGCAACCAATAAATCGTTGTTGAAGGCCACTGCTGAATAGATTTTAATGTTGGGTGCTTTCGGTTTGATTCTGTCAAAGCTTTAATGTTCCCCGTTCTGCCAATGAAATGTGAGTCAAACGGTCTGGCAAGTAGACCACAGACAATTAAAGACTGGATTCTAAGGCTTACTCAAGAGACTAGGTAGTCCTCAGTGTATATCAGGTGTTCAAGATGGTTTATAGTGAAAATGTCGAAAACAAAAATGTCGAAAAAAATAATGTTGACCAAAAATAATGTCGATTTTTTTTTTTTATGGGGGGTTCCCCCCCTCAACTCCCTGTTTATTTTTTATAGCTAAACCCAAAAAAACATACAAGTAAAAAAAAAAAAAAACACATTCAATGGTTTTTTTCCGACATTTCTTTTTTGGACTTTTTTTTTCCCACATTTTTGTTTTCGACTTTTTGCAGTCGACATTATAACTGCACACCGTTCAAGATGCTGCAGAAACGTGGCGTAGGTCTTCTATCTTGTATGTTGTTGGGACCTTTTGCGTTGTGATCAAGTGTGTATAATGCACTCAACCGCATGTGCTGACTGAAGGGGGAGCTCTGCAATGACAATGTCCTTTCATCCGTTATTTTGATGTAAATAGTTAAATAGCCTCTGCCCACATTGTTACCATGTCATCTTTCCAAGGATGATTGAGTAAAGTGGGCTTTGGCTGCCACCTAGGCAGATGCCATCCTGTTTGGGGCTCCGTTCTAGTCTGTTTCCCTACTGGTTTTGATGAACTAGTGAAGGGGTTGCAAGGGCAGCCTCCTCCTCCTTGTGCCTTCAGCTCAGAGGTTTGGTTTAGCCAGAGTCCTGTTTACATTAGAGGAAACTCATTCTTTTGTACCTGTTTCGCTCTCTGTGGCATTAACAAACAGTTCCAGTAGCTGCAAGCTGATTAGTTTAAGAGCCTTGGATTGACCTTACCCTTTGCTTGTGTGTACAGTTTCCAAAGTAAAAGTGTTGTTGGCTGCAGCGTAAATTGCAAAGACAATAAACACCAACTACCATCTGAGAATGTTTTTGGGAAAAAAATATATATTTATACGTATATTGTTTCCAAAGTGCTGCGGTGTCCCAGGTTGCCTTTTCAGTACTCATTGGCTCTTGTGGCATTCTCCAGTCCTCTCGCAGTCAACATGAAGCAACGCTCCGGTATCCAGTCTCTTCTTCACAGGCTCACCGGTTCTGCATAGCGGCTTCTGTATCCTTCGTGGCTCCAGCTCTGTTGCTGTACCCTTCTCTGTATTCAGACGGGGCTGGTGCTGCTTCTCGGTTCCCGTGGCCACCAGGAAGATTTCCCTTCTTTTCCTGGTACGGTTCCAGCACGGCAAACCTGCTTCAGCAGTCGGTCTCCTTCCCCCAAGCCTCCAGGATCCCCGGTCTTCTCTGTGGCTCGGCAGTCCCTCGGGCAGCACAGAGAGGACGAAGCTTCTCCAGGCATGCTGGTCATGGTTTTTAAATGCCCCAGCACCTATCATACTCTCAAAACCACTAGAGCGCTTCCTGGGCCCCTGGGCTTGACCAAACCTCATTACACCGTTCAGCCTCCTCGTCCCAGTGTTCCTATATACATGGGAATGATAGGCAGTCTTTGCTATTCTATTCCCAGAATATTGAAAGATATCAACAGTAGGTTTTATGGGTGGTTGAAGGTGATTGACACAGTATGCCATAAAGGCATGAGAAATGGAAGGAAGGGGGATATGTATTTTCATCTGATGGTGGCGGGTCATCCCCCCCCCCCCCCCCCGAGGCTCGCCTCCAACTGCGTGGTCCTTCCTCATATAGCCGTCCCCACACATATACCAAATGCACTGTTTCAGGAAATAGCCCAAATTCATTTGGTCACTTTTAAAATACTGGGACTTCCAAGTTTCCCTTTCAATATGTGTTAATTGTTAGGGTGTTGAAGCTTACACAAAAGGTGGCATGGTGTTGGCTATAGACATTTATTCATGTATAACAAGTCCCTCAGTATCCCTATTTCTAAGAGGGGTTTCCCTGCTTCAAAACTAATACTAAAGGGTCTGTAAAGATGCCTGTCAAAGCAAAAGGCCAGTATAACTAAAAGATAATTCAAAAGAAAGTTCCTTCTCCAGGACAACGTCTCCCTTCCCCTGATGCCTGGATAATGTTCAAAAGAATGTTCTCTGGAACAAAAATATACCAGGGGAATGACTTCCTCCCCTTGGCTTGCAGGTTTCACAAAACCTTTACACAACTTCAAATCCAGGAAAATGGCTCCATTCCCCTGGTGTAGATCAACAAAGTTTCCAATAAAACCAGGGGGAATGACACTCTTCCCCCGGTGTCTCTACAACTCAGTTCGGTACCAGGAGAATGGTATTGCTTGGCACAGTTCACAAAAAGGCCAGGGGAAATTACTCCCTTCGCCTGGCATCTGTGAAGTATGATCCAAGAGCTTTGGCCCCTTCTCCAAGAGAACGACCCCCTTCTCTGGTGTCTCAAAAGTTCTTTCTCACGACCCTCAGCTTGATGTACACTTTGTCACTCTGTTTTGTCATTAGCAAAGTCACAAATCCTTCTTTGCCGATTACTGGGCTCAGTGCCGCCACTGCAGAGAGAAGGTTCTCCCTGCTTGCTCAGTTCCCCTTTGTTGGGGTACCAGACCCTTCTCTGCTGGGTCAGTGGGCTTATAGTCGCCACTGTGATGAGGACACTCTCCTCGGATGCTCAGCTTATGCTGGTTAGGGTGCCCGACCCTTCTAGCTTCCACTGTCGTGTCCCCTCCAGGTCTCTTGCACCTCTCGTTACCTTCAAAGGGATTTAGGTGCGCCACCGGGACTTCTGGGTCTGGGGTTCTTCTATTTGCTGTGCTGGTCTTCTCCCTTCGGTTTCTGAAGCGTTGTGGGAGCTACATGCTCCATTCTGTTGCTCAGCTATTCGCTCTTGTTTTGCGTTCGGTCTGCGTCAGCTGGCTGCTCAGAGAACTTCTTCCTTCCCTCGCCGGCATCCTCTGCTCTACTCTGACTCTGGCCTGCCCACAGCTTTTGAAACTCCCACTGGTTTCCGTGCCTGTAGCTTCTATCGGCTGGGTTTGATAGCTTGGTTAGTCAGTTGTCCATAATTCTACAATGTTGCTAGTCCGGCCCTGGCGGATTGAAAAAGTCATTTGTTCTTGTTGATAACTTTATCTTCATGCCTCCTTGGGGCCACCTCCTACCAGTACTAGCAGAGTTAAAGACCTTCACGTGTCCTGCGCTCTTCATGGTCCTAGTACTTTTGGCTTTAGCTTTACCCCCGTATTACAGAAGTGCATAGGTTTACTTTCAACAAAACAGCTCTGAACAATGGGGGAGGCTAGGGAATGTTGGGAAGTGAATATTCAAGGGCTGCACCCCACGTGATCGTCCTTATGCCCAGAAGTGGAGTCCCTCCCCACGAGGTCCTCCAGCATTAAACCACCCCTAGGGGGAATATTGGGTACCGGCCGCACCTTCCTAGCCTCATGGAAAAGGATCTCCACTTGGGGCGGGGGGGAGGGGGGGAGTGACAACAGCATGTGAATAGTCACATAATGCAGGAGCCACACTAATCGCAGGACACTGCTCAACACTGAAAGCACCCACCGAAAATGAATACTTTGGTTTTAATGACAGTGCTTTACGAGAGTGGGGTTTCCAAATCCCAAAAAATATGTTCTTTTTAAAAACACATTGAACCACTAATATTGAAAGCACATGGAATCATTTAAATGCCAGTTCATAAACCTCATAGCAGACAGAGGATTTTTCTGCATTATTACCAGCAAGTAATGAGGATCCCTCCTCATTGCAGGTTGGAATGCTGGTAACGATAGAGGATTTACTGAAATACTGCATTTCAGTCAATTAGCACGCGGAATAAGGATGGAAATGGTTTAGATAAAATAGCGTCTCATCATGCTGCTGCACATTTTTAATACACAAAAAGGGGGCCTGTTATGCATTTGTATGCATTACATGGTGAACCTGGGCATCAGAGGTGTCCACATTTTCACCCCCTTACAATGTTCTTATACAAAAGTGTTCTCTGTATTAAAGGGAAGTATTTAGAATACATATGGGGACATTTTGCACATTTTATTTTTGCCTCTTGGGTGGAAGGAAAAATGGTATTTACTTGCGGCAGCTTTCCAAGGGAACCATGCCAGAGATATATACTGCCACAGGCCTGCAATATGGTGGGCACTTAAATAGACTGTATCTATGTTACCACCAGACCTTTCAATGAAACCATACAAGAAGAGTTTGGCTGTTTCCCCCAAGGAATATTGGTTGAAACTAGTGCCAAATGGTGCATTTTACAGCATGCTGAACAAGTAACATTAGTAAGAGATGAAAGGTTGCAAAGAACAGTGTATACGAAGGTTTGAAAGCACTCCTATTGGATTAATTATGAAAAACAGAAACAGTGCCAAATCAAGCTTTTCAAAGCACCTCAGACCAGTAACACTGAGGAAACAATGTGATGGCAGTTTAAAAAAAAAAAATGTTTTGCTAAAAAACGAATAATAACATTTTTAGAAAGTAATTTGATATCATGCATTTTAAAGGAAATTGTGACAGTCCCATATGTATATGGCATTAACTGCCATTTGACGGCATTACTGCCACATTTGAGAGAAGCATCCGAGTTCCTAATCTTTAAAAGAAAAGAGAAAATATTGCATCTTATTACAATGCTTGGACACTTTTCTCTCACTCAATGAACCCATGAATGCCAATGGTAGTAGCACCAAGAGGTTTCTTGTGGCGGTAAAGCCCCTTACAAAATACAACAGAACACAGCATTTAAGTCTACACTTGAGATATGCAGCAGTTGGACATGCGAGTGCTGCACCTTATAAATGGGGACCTTGCCCTGTATAAGGCATTAACTGGCATTACTCGGGCACTTGAGGCTGTTCTTGGCATGTGATGGCAGCAACTGGACACGTGAGGCTTAACATTTCATGTAGTAACTATTCCATGCATAGTGGACTTTACCTAGCATTGGTGGCATTACTCAGGTGTTGGGAGGTAGTGACTGCATATTATCGCAGCACCTGAACATATATGGCTGCAACTTTAAAACAAAAATCTGGGTGTCAAAACACAAAGTTTCAATCCAAAAGCCAAATCATATGGCTTTCAATAATGCTTCTTTTCTTTCAATATTTATCTTCCTCTCTTATGAGCTCTTTTATCATCCTTTAAGCTGCTCCTTTTAACCCCCTGGGACTGTGACAGAATAGGTGTTTAGGACCTTCTGTGGCTCTCATCCTGAAGTTGATGGTAAAATAAATACAAGTCAAAGGTTCGTCAAGTGCTAAACTCCGAACGCAGTCCCTTTACCAGCTCCATTACTGTGGGGCCTGGTGTGGCAGTAGAACCAGAACAAAGGTTAATTGTGGGGTATGGGGGGGCAGAGGCGGCGGCAAATGGTCTGAAGGGGCGCAAGTAGCCAGTGGGCCATATAATGGATATCCCTGCTACTCCATGTCCTTGCCCGACTCTGCTACAATTTATTTTATGTATTATAGGTATTTCATAAGGGAAAAACCAGTAGCTCATGATGATTCCGCAACCACTAGTTCCTGTGGACCCCACAATGAAAGCATTAGTAATTTTAAGTCCAATGGAACCCTTGTATATAGATCTTGTGTATACGGAGCTGAAAGAGACTCTGCCACTTATTCAAAGGTAGAGGCTGCTGCCTGGCCTAAGAGTGTGAGAAAGGGTATACAGACTCTGGGCTTCTTGCATGCAACAAACTCTAGAAGCTGCTGTGAAGAGAGACAAGAACTTACTTGCCCAAGAAACCATACTAAATATCCTAAAATCTTTTGAAGTACAGTGTTATTACTCTTTATCACTGGACCCTCCAAATGTGCCTGCAGCAAACCCTTACCTAAATGTATTTTACGGCTTACCACCCTTTATGGGCATCTTACTGCAGTGTGCATAGGGCATGGTTGATTGCTATGTGTGCCTTTCGTGCCACTCTTTGGGGTAAAGTATACTATCATGTGCAGTTGTGGAGGCTACCTGGAGCGCATGCTGGTGATTGGAGAAGCCAGAGGCATGTATAAGACATGTAGAATACTGCCTATTCAGACTATTTTTACTTCAGGTAACACATTTGTTGTTTGCAATTTCTGAATATAATAGTTTTCCAAAAAAGAAAGTGCTGGTTTCTTTAATGCTATAACAACTTCAACTTGATGTGTACAATTATATTTTACATAATTCATCCTCTTTGTCAGATGACAGAGATATGGACCCAAACATCCCCCAAGCTCGACTTGTACCCGGTTAATGTTTCCTCTAGAAATGGAAAAAACTTTTGTAGTGACCGGTATCTTTTAAATAACTTCCTTAAATATCTGGATGCATCTCGCACAAGACCTGAAGGCGTTTAGTGAGCATCATGGACGTGGGGCAGCTGGATATCTTCATTGGAGAGCAGGCTTACGTTGCACTGCAGGTGATTTTGTTGGTGAAGAGGAAATTAATGCTGCCCCTGTTTCCACGTCCTCAGTGAGAAGTTTAACATCAATGAATTGTACAAGATGCAGAAAATATGCTCCAATACATAGGTTATCAATGCATAATATTTAAACCAGTGAATTGAAATGTTCATAGTTCTGAATGCTAAAGAAAAGCACCTATATGAAATTAACGCTACAAACATACCTCACTTCTGCTCGGAAAGAAGCATCTCCCCATCTTGTTGTTTCAGCAACTCTGCTAAATAATCCTTCACATATTCGCGGTATCAAGCCAGAATCACCCTGTCATGAAAAAATGACATTTGGTGTATGCTGCCAATAATATCAAATTGAAGTGTAAAGGAAAATAATTAGTTTGGATCAGAATAAGAACACAACAGATTCTAAGAAGGGCTGCATTCAATCACATGCTAACAGAATGTTCCAAACTGGCTTGGATCACAGAAGTAATGGCTGGGTACTGCACTCACATAGCAAGATGGCTTGTGACTAAAAAGTTCTACATCTCAGTAAAAAGAATATATTTAGCCCATTACATCTTCAACATGAACAATTTTTGGGAATGCAAACCGTCTGGTACCAAAAAATGTATTGCAGACGTTGTGGCGCCACTGAGAAATGGTTTCTGTACAGGCACGTTAACAATAAATCCTAATCGACCGACAAAGGTGATGAAAGAAAAGGCTTAATTATAATTAAAATTCTATGCCATTACAGCTGCTGGTTTTTTTCCTCCTCTTTTTCTGGTCCATTTTAGGCCTGGCTGGATAACACTCTTTCAGACAGAATTATTTCACATAGAGCGACAGGAAACCGTTGATATGAGGCGTTGGCTAGCAATGAACAGGGATCGAAATCTGTACTCAGTAGTGGCCATTGGCTAGTGTTAACTGACTTATGGCAAATAAGAAATGGTGTGCAGTGTGTATGTGTAGAATTTAGGTGGCAACTACCTGTTCATGGCTGGCTAATAGCTTGCAACTTTAAATATTTACCCTAACAACAAAGCTTTGTGATTAGTGCTATTTGAGGAGTACAAGCTTCACAAATGTTGAGTGGAGAATAAATTGCATCAAAGGTATCGAGCTACTGATTCTTCCATTGCCATCAAAGTCTGGTGCACTCTTTTGGAGACTGACCCGAATTTTCATTAATCTAGTTCACATTATATCTCCAAATATTTTCAAAAGAACATATCTCTGAGCCAAAATGATTGTATATAATATCATTCCATTACATTTTTTGGTTAATATATTTCCGTCCTCTGCATTTGTTAGCAATTCAAAATAATTTTTTCATATGATCATTTTGGATAGTTGACTAATTTCTTTATTTTGTTCAGTTTGTTGCAAACATTTAAAAAAATCGCGATGTATCCTAATTATTTACATATAGTCAACTAGTATTCATACATCCATCAATAAAAGGAAAATAAAGGAAAATCAGGGTTATCGTTAAACATGAACTAAAAGTAGAGCCAGAAGCACAGAGAAAAGGGAAACCACTGAACCCAATTAACTTCCCTGATTGTTCCAGTCTCTTTCTAACCATCTGGCAAATCTTTGTGCTGTAGAAAACTGTCAAGATAATTAATAACTGCGTATGTTAACATCTGGTTGTGACCTGACAATATGTACAACCACCAATGATCCATCTCCCCATTCAAGGGAGAACATTTCCTCAAGGCCGCAGTTCTTATAAGGTTTAGAGCTGAACATTCGACTACCAAGTGTTTCAGAGATTCCACTTCAAGCCAACAAAATCGACAACGGTTATTTCTGCTTTTTTGGTCATGTTTTAGCAACAGCATCTCCTTGGTCGGTGGTTGGTTCAATCTCAGCCGGATGAATTGATATCTTGAGGGGACTTTTTGCAGATAACTCTGGAGATGGTTAACACCACGAGACTCTGCACTGAGATCAAGACTGGATTTTAGCTTAGCTCTATGGTTGATGGTATTTATCCAGTCACAGTACTTCACCTTTTTTTTTGGTCAGCACATGGATTGGTATGTAATAGTTCAAGGTTCGCCCCAATCTGCTCGAGAGTACTTAGAATTTTACCATACCAATCTTTTAACAGTCGTTGGTAAGGTTTGTCATCTTTTGGAGCAGGGAGATTGATTTCCACAGAACTACTGAGCTGACGGATTGAAGTCCCGATTCATATCGAACGGCTGTAATAGAGACGTTTTTGGACAACTTTAGGACTCTTTGCCAAAACTGGCCTTCTAACTGGTTCCATAAGGAGTAATTGATGTTCCAACTGGCCTCAATACCAAAGGTTATTGTTGCCACCACTTTCTGCCGGTAAAACATCAATATTGGCATGAATGTAATTTCCCAAATTCTCGATAGAGCTTTGCACCTTGAAGTTTCAAGATGCATTTTTCGAGTCAGTTCTTTAGTCCACTGCCATTCTCGAATTGAGGTGTTAAATATGATCCCAAGTTATCTTATGTTTTGTGTTCGCTCCGGTTGTCTTCCAACTACATACCATTTGAAATGTCTTCCTTTTGCTCCATGGTTTGTTCCAAAGACTAACATTTTTGATTTTTCGACATTTCTTTCCATATCGTTAGCGTCCAGAAAGGATTCTAGCTTCGATAATGGGTGTTGAAAGTCTATTTATGCCGTGTCTACCAAGACCAAATCATCAGCATAAATTGCCCAGCTAATTTGATTTCCATTTATTCGTGGTGGAAAGGCTTTTGCCGTGGACAAGGCGTCAGGCATGTCAGCGATGTACAGTTTAGAAATGAAGGCTGTGAGAGGGCAGCTTTGCTCGACACCCCTCTCTGTTTGGATGCTTTCGGGCAACTCACCCTTTGCATTTAATCTTACACAAATGGAAGTATTCGAGTGCAGTTGTATTATAGATTAAAATAAATAGTTCGGACAATTCCAACTTTGCAGTTTAGTCCACATTCACCTTCTATTAACTCGGTCAAAAGCTTGACACATGTCTATGAAGGCCAGGAAGAGGTTTTTGTTATTTTTCATGGTGTCAAGTTTTAGGAGATTAAGCAGGGTGAGATTTAATTCCACCCCTACACCTCTAGTAAAGTTTGTCTGCCTGTCGTCAATTATTTTTTCCTCCACTGCCCACTTAGCCAATTGTTTTTGTACAAATGATGCAAAGATTTTGCCAATAACATCAAGCAAGGCAATCGGCCGGTAGTTTACAGGATCTGCTTGATCCCCCTACTTAAAGATAGGGACCACTACTGCTGATTGCCAGGAACTTGGGATTTTATTTTTGTCTGAGATTTTATCAAAGAGATTTAATGAACGAGGTCCACTGAATTTTGTTTTTCTTTAACATTAGGTTAGATAAAACCATCCGGGCCAGCCGCTCTGGAATTCTTGAGCCTTGTGATGGCATCTTCTATTTCAGAGTTTTCCCACTCAAAGTTCCATGCTATTTCCGGGCTTTGAAGGGGGACAGGGGCTTTAGTCAGAGGTGCTTTAAAAACTTTAGCAAAGTGTTTCACCCAAGCTGATTCATTCACTCCAACTAACATATTTGCTTCCTGCGTCAATGAGCCAGCATTAATAATTGTCCACATTTCACGAGTCTGTCTGTTACATATTGCTTTTACCATAGTTTCTGCCTGTTCTTGATCACAAGTTAGTTTGTACGAAATCAGCCAGTTCCTATACTGTTGTCGCTTTTTTTTTTTAACCAGGAAATCTGCCAATAGATGTTTTCTCTTGAGTTTCCTAAGGTTATCAAGCAACTTTTTTTTCTTCCCAATATGGACTTTTTTACTAAAAGGATGTTTATGTTTTAGATGATCAGTCTTGAATCCAATTTGTTTCGAATGAAATTGAGCTAATAGTGGGACACAGTCAATCGAGTTTTCACCTCTTGCATTGACGTGCTAGCCTATGCAATAACTCGTCGATCTGAGTTGCAATCAATCTTAACCAATTTAAGCCTTGGTTTACCTCCAATGAAGCTGTATAGACCTCATTCAGTACTGTTGGACTACATTTTATTGACCAGCACAATGAGACAGCGTCATGGTCACTGTTCAACATCTAACAGATGCCGACTGTGTTGATTTTTTGGATCAAATCACGGGACGCCCATATATAGTCTAGGGTTTTATAGGAATTATTCCTAGACCAAGTAGTTTACGCTGGAATATCACCAGTGGTTTGTCCATTTAACATTTCACAGTTCCTATTGGATAAAGCATCGAGCCATCGTTTCCCATGAATGGCAAGTGGATCAGTAAATGTTTCTTTAATGTGGCCGGCTTTGTCAACCCAGGTATAGTTGAGGTCTCCACACACAATCATGGAAAAGTTGACATATTCCAACATAAAGTCATCAATTAGCATTGCTATTGATGGCAGGAATTTAGATGTTGAGATTTTGGCAGGGTTCCAATAAACCTTTAACACCAATATGTGCTCATTCACTGTTGGTGCTTTGTGCGTTATTTTTGTGATTGTGCAGTGCACACATGCATTTGGATGCAAGGATTTCAACACACACCACTCTGGTAGGTTCTTCACCAAGGTTAGTAATCGAGAAAAAGGACGTCCACACAGGTTTTTCAAGGCTGGATTTAAGGATATAGTGTAGCCTTCACAAACGCATTCAGGTTTCTTGCAAGCAAAGCACGTAATTTATTTGGCTAATTCATTATCTTGCAGTAAATTAATAAATCCTCGCGTATTCCAGGAGATTAGGGAGCACTCCTTCATGTCATAGATTGAATTCAGCTACCGGTGTGAACTCTGATCTGGCTACATCGGTAGAGCGACCAATCTTCTCGAGGAATTGTGTGTTTGACTCACGTCTTGTGTTGCCTTGCTCAAAGTGTTCTAGGAGAGAACATCTTCTTTGCTCATTTGCTGTTAAGTTACTGCCTTTCAATGAAGTCTTTTGGATTGTGATGTCTTTGGAATTTCTTGGGCTTCCCACGTCGTCGCTTATCGCATAACCAAATGTGAGAAGCTGGTTTTCTGCAGCTCTTGGGGTATTTACAACAAGCTGGGAATGGACGTGTAATAGAACACAGTCTGATCTTTTCTCAGAGAGATATTCCACAAGATAATGTGTTAAGACAAATTAAATTGCTCAGTCCTTTTCGGGGATACTTTGAAACTGCACCATCATCAGCATATAGAAAGTCATTGGTGGATGATGTGAAAGGAGTCTGTTTTGTCACAGTTAGCAATGCCCTAATTTCTTGATGTGCAAGATATACCACCAGCTCGTTCTCTGTCCAGTTAACAGTGTCATCTCATGGAGTGCAGTGTAGCGAAGCAGGTGCAGAAAGTGCTAAAGTCGGCCTCTGCTTCCTGCAGGCCCCAGCTTAAGAGCTGCCTATTGTTGCTCACTACCCAAGCCCTTGGTGTAGAGACCCAACTGACGCTGTACACTGGGGGCTGACTGTGGAAATGGCAAGCAAAAGCTCTGAAGCCATAATATAACAATTTAACATACACAAATAAAAATCATACAAACATTATAAAAATGTCAAACAAAAAATGTCAAACAAATATTATAAAATAAAAGGCCTTAAATAAACAAGAAAAACATTGCAGTAAAATCCAAGGCGAAAATAGGCCCACAATAATACCCACCAAACCCTACAAGTGGAGACCTTTGCCCACCATAGGACGACAGCCTCCAAGATAAACACCTTCAAAGACAACTCTCTTGAGGTCTAAGGAAGTGTAACAGTGCCTGCACTTTCATAGCTTTATTGTGCAAATAATAGGGTTTCAGTTCTTCTCAAACAGCAAGTGGGGTTGGATTATCCTGTTTCAGAGGAATAAAATCATAAAATGTACTTTTACAGGGTGACGTCATGTTTAGAGTTTTTTTCACCTAAGATAAGATTGTTGAATGTAGAAATGCTGCGATTCTTGATCACTTCCTTCACAAGTGACCATTTTTACAGAGACTCAACTGACAGATCCAGTCACCTAGTAGAGTATTGCACCCAGTTTCACTTTCATTTTAATGGATTCAGATACCAGTTTTGCCTGGAATTGCATGGTGGCCAGTGGCACTGTGCGGTGAAGGTTTGAATATAGTGCTGGTTATTCTTCACAGATTTTTCCCAGTACTTATAGTATTCACCAAATGCGGTGACACTGAGGAACTGAGTGGCAGTGCCTCTGGAAGAGGTGCAGAAGCTGTGCTTAATACAGAGACAATATTATTGTTTTCTAGTTTGGATCCGAATCCTTCTGTGTCTACTACAGCACACACAGATCTTGCCCAGCAAATCCAGACCAGGGGTAGCCAGTGATAGCCTGAGCTAAATGACCATAACAGTGTATGCATTGTTAATGGCTCCTTTGACTATTAATGTGCGTTCTTATATGGTTAACTGTCCCAGATAGATTAACTACTTCGGTGCAGATGAAAGATACTTTAAAGCAGTTGTTCATGATATGGCAGTTACATTCTTCATAGACACATTCCTTATCGGTTTTGGAATATAGTCGTTACACTGGTACTGGGTTTTATGCTAGGTCACAAAGCTGCTTGGTTCATGTGACGCCACGCACTGTCTCTAGAACTACTCGTTTGGTTCATGTTTTCCGCTGCTCCCCATGCAGCATTTTGCGTAATTGGTTTCTGCGCACATTCTATATAGTGTTTGTGCTCCTGTACACGCCGACTGAGGCGGTAGTAAGCCATTATATTCCATTTTACTAATGGTAAGAGCTGTACGATACCCTGCAGACTGGGTTACATGAAGAATTTAGGGAATGACTATGCGAAAATTAGCCTCCTTGTTTCAATTCAC
The DNA here is from genome assembly GCF_040938575.1 of Ambystoma mexicanum. Classification (NCBI taxonomy): domain Eukaryota; kingdom Metazoa; phylum Chordata; class Amphibia; order Caudata; family Ambystomatidae; genus Ambystoma; species Ambystoma mexicanum. Next base: position 781,021,689 of record NC_090928.1, read on the forward strand.
TGCAGTGCTTGAAGTCTCTGACTAAACTACCCAATGCTTATTATATGATTTGGTTTTCAAAGGCAGAATTCTATTATTGAATATGGTGCACTGTCATTTTATATCACGATGGTTCCATTTTGTTCGTTCAGTGACTGCAGCAAACCTTACAGAGGTTTCCTACCTGGAGATCAATCGAATTCGGAGCTAATTAACATGTATTCTACAGATGTCCACACCTTACGCATTTGGTCAACGGGTGGACATTGTGCTGCTTGCACATTCACGTACTGAGATAAAATGACAGCCTGGCTACATATTGTTCAAAATTGCTACAAAAACAACAGGAAGGGTTTACAACCTAATGATGTTCGTAGCCGTACACAAACCAGTAATCAAAACACCCCGAATACCTACAGGATTGCCCATCATAGTATACGACTTCCCGGATCCAGTCTGTCCATAAGCAAAGATGCAGGCATTGTAACCTTCAAAAGCTGAGGTCAGCACATCCGTGCCAAGGTTTTTGAAAACCTAAGGAGATATTTAAAAAAGAACACATTAGACCATGCCGCTTGGTAGTACATCTAAGCAATGCAGCCCACATTTGTGATTACAAAATCAGTTTGGCAATGAGCGTTTACACTATAGATCACTATCAAGCATTCACATAATCTCGCTTCCATCTTTCCAGACAAGCAAGGCAATTACTTTTCCATGCAGTGGCACTGTAAATAAACTGCATGTCCTACACATGTCCCGAAGGGGCAAGTAGTGTTTGATATATCAGATTATACAATCAAACAGCACAATTATAGAATCACAGACACAGTGGTTTGATATTTTAAGCTCCCTGGATACATCAGTTGAGTACTAACTAACTAACTAACCTGGTAAAGGTAAAAAAGAGAATCTGGGAAAGCGACTGGATAAGGACCATTGATTTTGTTGTGGAATACCATTGTTTTTTATTGTTTATGGTTTAACATGTAAACCTTTACAACTATTTCAGTTAAATATAGACATTATAAAACCAATGCACAATAAAATATAAGTGCAAACAAATTATGAAATGAAAAGTAAATAAAACGAATCCAGAAAACTATTATCTAATTAACCAGAAAAAGTCAAATCAATTGATTTAAAAAAACATGCAACAGCTCACGCATCAGACACAAACGGTGAGCTTAAACGTCTTTGCCACAATGAATCACTATGCATCCAATTTACTGAGAGTAACATCTTACCGAAAAAGCTCATACGCAGAAAAGTTAATGCAGGGCACTCTAAGTAAATGCTTAGTCGTTTCAATGTTATCCCCAATATTACAGAATCTACATGATTTATTGTCCTTTTCATTTTGCCCCCTCCTTTGAAGCATCTCAAGTGTGGGCAGCACGTTCCAATGAAAACGTAGAAACACTGCTCTTCGAATGATACATGGGAACAGAATTAAGTATGGGGGAATAGTCCCATTATTTTTGTATTCATGTCTCAGGTGACCCAAAGACGGGTAACTGTATTTTGTCAGTAGTCTCCACCCAATCCTGATCATATAACCTAGTAGGGTTTCCCGGTTACCTTGCAGCAAGTGAGTTACATAGGATCTTGTGACTACAAGATTTATACGCTGGTTGCAGTGTGTTAAGGTGTGTTTTTTTAGTAATCACTAGCTGACTCTGGCCACGCGTTGCTGTGGCTCAGTACGGTTAAATGAAAAAGAAAGAAAACAGAAAGCACACATTTCTAATATGTTTAATTTCACAATGCTTGTGGGCATACAATATTTTTTGTTGTTCCATTGTCTGTGCAGATATAGAGATTGTCTGGTTTGCAGACTGTAAAACACGTAACATATAATTGTCGATGTGAGAAGCAATCCGTGTCTAGATGTAAACCGCACAATTCTAGTGATTGGCCTTGAGCTTTGTTGAGGGTGATTGCAAACGCAAGTTGGCATGAATTGTGCTGTTACGATTTCTGCGCTGAATGACGCCATTTGGAAGCATGAGTTGTATTTCCTGATGTTAGATAGGAAATGGTTTGATTCAGCGGTATATCCAGCAAGCAAAGTTTTTAATGGCTCTGGCGGTTCTCCAAGTTGAGGCAGTTCAATTTTCCCGGCGCCGCAACACATTCCTTTCGTTTCTCCATTAAATTTCAGAGCCTTCCAATAAGGACACACTTCAGTCATGGTGCCAATGAGAACATGCCGGCTCAAACTATAATCATCAGCTGGTTGTACTGGAATGCAAGGCGATTGTAATCGCGTGATTGCTGAGCACGTAGTCGTGTTTGATGTTGATCTGCTATTTCTCGTTGACGTCTTTCAGCCACTCTCAGCCTGTTTCGTTCTCAACAGAATGAACGCAGCAGCTCTGAAGCTGCAGAACACGATCGCCGTGCTCGCAACCGTGCATCCTGAAATCTGGCTACACGTCGCTCTGCTGCTTCCTCAGCACATATTTGAGCCATTCTAAATCAGAAACACTGAAATGGAATCGTAAAATATTCAGTATAGCCTGTGTTGCTTTCACGTCCAACAGATGGCGCTGTTTTTCAGAAAATGGATTAATGAAAGGAGGTCGAGTCGTGAATCACTGTGTGGCAGATAAATCAAGGGTTGCACTCATAGGATTTCATGGCTAATGCCGTAGTGTTTGCCAGGAATGCTGCCTGGCAAAAACTACGACATTAGCCATGAAATCCTGAGTGCAAATCTTGATTTATCTGCCACACAGTGATTCACGACTCAACCTCCTTTCATTAATCCAAGACTTTATTACCCTACCTGCCTTGAGAAAGAACCTTCGGGTTCGAAACAAACACGTGTTGACTGACCACTTCTTAGACTAGTTGTCTACTTTATGACAACTGTGACCTTGCACAAAACAATACGAGGTGACCAGAACAACAAAAACCCGAGCTCAGCACAGGAGTGTTCTATTCTAGAGCCCACATTTCTCCCATCTGATCATATAACCTTTTTACCATTTCAGGATTATCAACAAAAGGACATAATGTTCACATTTAGGTCTTCCAGAATAGAATTACAATATGAGAGAAATTATTCAAATAGGAAATTGACTATTACCCCTCAGGATCACACCCATAGCTTTGCTCATTACCTCATATAATGTCGCATCAATAGGAAGCAAAAGTTTGAAATACAATTGCAAGCAGTTCCATTGCATTGGGCTCTCATAGATGTTATCCCCAACGCAAACCTAATAGCTGCAATGGGAACACAGCTTGGTACACCCAGAAGTCTCCTCCAAACCTTGGCCTCTACTCAATCCAACCGGTTCAAAGCCTCCCTGAAATATAATTCAAGGCCATGTATATAATTTTAGGGACACATTTCCTTTCATACAATTTTAGGGTCGGTTTTATCGAGTAGCGGACATATTTCTGGTTCACAATTGCCAACTGGTTTAGCAAGAGAGATATCTTTTGTCTAACAGTTAGCTGGAGGTTAAAAATAGAAGGGCGAGCCAAAATAAAGAAACCCAGGTAAGTCGTACTGTGACATAGTGGGAGAGTGACCTTTCAGCCGGCGATGCCAGAGAAGTCATTTTGAGCCTTCTGCTAAAGCAGAGGATCTTGGTCTTTATAGAATGAATAGGCCATTCTCACCCGCAAATATTGAGAAAGCAGCTAGCAGTCTCCTTATCCCTACAAGTGTATGATCAAACAACAAGAAGTCGCCCACGTAGGCTAACCAGGGAATCTTTTCATTGCCTAATTTTTGAGTAGCCAGACCCTAGATATATTGATACATCAGATGCGTAAAGGTTGAACAGAAAGGGAGATAGTTTACATCCTTGCCTTAGGGCGGACGGAGTAGAGATAAAGTCTGACAAAAGGCCCTCTCTGTTCAGTCTCACCTTCACCTCCCACCTCTCATGGAGTGCCATAATAAGTTTTAACATGCCACTCAGCCTTCCCCAAGAATCCAATTTCCACCACAGTCGCCTGCGGTCTACTCTATCAAAGGAACCTGATAAATCGATCGAGGCCACGTAGGTAGGGGCAGTTTTGTCAGACCAACCACTTTCTTGGATAGCCCTTACCACCATTCCATTGAGGTTAGTAGAGCGTACTCGTCGAAACCCTGTTTGGAAAATTGGGAATCTGTTTGTTGCTTTGGCCCAAGCCTCCAAATGGGACATCAGGAGGGAGGCAATGATCTTACTATCAGAATCCAAGAGAAATATCGGTCGATAATTCCTTGGATCCGATCTAGCTCCCCTCTTGAAAATCGGAACCACTGTGCCAGTGTGCCAGAATGGAGGAATAGAATTGAACTCAGACTCTTAAAGAAGATTACCAGGGCATTTGATCAATTATAGCAGTCTGCTCTTAAATTGCTGTGGGTAAGCCCATTCGGGCCCGCCGCCTTAGAGGTCTTGCAAGCTTTAATTAACTTGCCTACACTATTTCTGTCAACCTGCAGCTCAGCTCAAAGGCAGTCAGGTTTTCCATCAAGGATCTCAACACCTGTGGTTGCTGTCCAAAGCATAAAGATCGGAAAAGTGCGTAACCCAGTCCTTCTCCAGGACTATGTTGGAACGGGAGAGAAGTAGTGGGACATCAAGTCTGTTAATCAGAGACCAGAATGCACCAGAGTTTTTGCTGATTAATGCTTTGAGCATGTTTTCTGCATCTCTTTTTGAGAGGCCAGCTTTCTTTTGTTTGCAGACATTCTTGAATCTGTTTTTTTAACCTAATCTTTTCAGCATTCTGAGAACTATGGTATCCCACTCTCCTAAGCAGTTTGATTTCGCAGCTCATGGCTGTTTTCCTATTAGCTACCGTTTCGTCATATATGTGTATATATATACACATATACATATATATACATGCAGGTGTCACCTATGACTGTACCTAGAACCAGGATTGGAGCCTCTTTTTAACTTCTTCATTAAATCCTCTAAAGTAGAGTCAACATGGAATACATTGAACACCCTGAGCTTCCATTCAAAGGACGAAGTGGACATTGCAAGACCAACAGAGTCATATAATAAGTCTATATTCAGAGGAGACCACCTGATACCATTGTGGCCTGCTAAGATTGAGAATCACCCTTCCTCCCTTTAGCTGCTCAACAGATTTGTAATTTAAGTTTACTTCAAATGTTGCACTGAGAATGAAATGATCACTCCATGGATTTTTTTAATTGATGAATTCTGTTCATAACTCAAAGAGAGTGACTCACAAATATGTAGTCCAAAGTGGACTCACTAGTACCCGTAGCCCATGTTCACTTCCCACCCCGATGCTTACCAATCAGATAATTCAGCAGTTTAAGCCCCCAAGTGGCTGCTGCACAAAGCCATTGCGGCCCGGCCTGTATTTTATGACTTGTATTTGTGGAAATTGGGAGCTGTTCCCATACGTTTGCTGTTAAGTTGTGGGCAGATGCCATCAACGTTTAAGTCCCCTCCCAAAACAACCTGCCGGGACCCCTCCATCTGCTAGGCGGAAATAAGGTTGTTAAGGTCATTTATAAAATCCTTCAGGACACCCATACCCCTGTGCCAATAGATGTTAACTAATAAGACGTTCCATTTCTCCTCAGGGATAGAGGTTTCAACAGCTAAAATCCCATAAATGTCATTTTTAACGACCGGGCTGATAAGCCCGGTCTAATGCGAATAACGGTTGCAAGGCCCCCAGCTGGACGACCACCTGTACTAGGTTTTGCTGAAAATGTGTAAAAGCCATCAAGTAGTGGAGACAGGGTTAAACAAGTCTCTTGCAAAAAAAATGACGGAGCCCCTTTTCAAACTATCAATGGTTTTCACATTTGTTAGAAGATGGCTATTTCCCCGTGAATTCCCGTTCAGCAGTTTTATGTGCGTCTAGCCCGTGGGAGTGAAACTGGCCCTCCTATCGTCAATGTCCCCTCCTTTTAACACAAGCTGGAGTGACAGTATGTCTTACTTGCCCCCTCTTGCCCTCAAGACCCCAACCATGCCCCTGTCGGGGGATCTATACAGTTGGTAATTTGCTGCCCTGCAGTGACTTTTAACAAGGGGGAGGTTAATTCTGATTGAGATTGCTTCCCTGTTCTGCTTTAAAACCCATCTTCTGCAGATTAGAACTCTGGATCCAGACTGGTTACTGACCTGATATTGTCACAATGTACAAACAAACCTGTTTGTATCCCCTCTTACGAGGACAAGTACTCTGTCAATATCTATTGAGGACAAAGATCGTAATGGGCCAAATTAAAAAGGAATCAGCAGAACATTTGAGCGATTTAAACATACTGAGATGGAATCCCGCAAAAGGCTGGATAGGTTGACTACATTACGTCCCAAATGTGTCACCCTCATCAACTCTGGGCCAAAAATGGGATGAAAGGGAAGCTCTCTGGAAGGTAAAAGCAGTTTAGAGGTGCGCTCTTTACAGAAGACTGAAAGGTGTAAGGCTTGCCAAAACCCTGTGCCCTTAGTTTAACCTTCATTCTGTAGCTATCATCCTTCCCTAGAGGATACAGTTGGTCTGTGTCATGATGCCTACCTCCAAGGTGCCAGACAAGACCCAGCTACCCCAGAGGCAGACATCACGCCTTCAAGGGAAGTCACAACAGCCTCAAGTAGGGGTTCTTTGGACTCAGTCCTGGCGCTTTGGCGCCAGGCTCATATCGGGCCACAGTCCTGGCGCCATAGGCGCCAGGCTCATAAAAGGGGACTTCGTGTTAAAGGTGCTTAGTGTTAACTTACCTGATGCAGACCATGCTGCAACATCCAGGCCTTCTGAGGCCTGAATGGGACTACTTTATCTTTGGAACTACTTAACCACACGGGTGTGGTCAGGGGAGGAATACATACCTGAGAGGAAGGATACATACCTGGAACTACTTTGAAGGCTATTTAAGCCACGCCCAAGCAGCAACTCACGCTTCGCGTTGTTCTGCATCTAGCAGCTGGACGCTCACCGTGTTTGCTCCTGCATTCTGTCTTCTGCCACTCCTGCCAGCATCCTGGAACACCTGCAAAGAGAGAAGAGAAGAGAAAAGGGTAAAGAAGAGTCCTTACCTGCTAAATCCGCATTCCGGAGACATCTCGCCGACGGTCCTGAAAAGGAAGACATCCATTTAAAATCACATTGCATCGATCGCTGCAGCGCCGCATCTCACTCACCTGTACAAGGTGCCACCACATTCTACGGCGACATCTGGACTCGCAGACACATCACCGCGCCTACGGAGAAAAAGACAAGAATAAAGGTGAGAGGGGAAAGAAAACAAGGAAACCTTAATTTCCATTACAAAGCTTACCTGTTGGGTTATTCCAACTTCATTTCGGGTCGGTGCCGCATCCTGGCATTTCCGGACCCCGGAAAAAGAGACATCAGCATTAGTGGGCGCATGAAAAGACATTACCCAAACGCCCATTAAAGACTTACCTGATTTCTTCTGGATTGAGCTTCGTTTCGGGTCGGTGCCGCATTCAGGCATTTCCGGACCCCGGCCCCTATGGGGAAAAAAAGACATCAGCGTTAGTGAGCGCATTGACACTGAGAGAACTCATCAAGCTCACCAGAGTCTCATTCTTCGGTTCCACAGCTCTTCTCGGAATAGTTTCCGCACCTGAAAAAGAGACAACGAACAATTATTGCGGAATCATACTCATTAACAGAATCCTTATGGTACTATACCGGGAAAACAAAACTTGAACCCTCTACAATCAAAATCCCAGTGAAGTAACTGGATACAACGCGCCCATGCATGAGAAGCAGGATGGAGAGCTCAACCTTTCAAACCCTAAGGTGAGACTTCACGTGGGGGTCGCAGGAGGGTTTCGTAGAGGGGTGAGAAGGGAGCGGGAGGCTTATACTTTCTCCCGCAGATTGTTAATACTCCCTTTTCACATACAGAAAGATATTCCTGCGAGCCAGACAAGCCAGATTCGAAGGTCCGGTCCAGTCCATCTTCCGGGTCCTGCGCTTCACCATAGAAGAAGCAACAACACTCCAAACCAGACCTGCGCCTCCGTGGGAGTCAGGTGAGCTTAACAGTCTGCTACGGTAGATAAGGTCTTGTAATAATTATTAAACAGATCCCCATTAACCTCAGGGATATAGAGTTTCCCCAAATTTGTGGAAACACCCTCTGGGCATAATCGCACCAGTGGAGCCTCCAGAGAACAAATCACAGAAGATTGGTGGATAACCACTGGTATGACATTTGGAGTAGGTTTAATCAAAGGGAACGGCAGATTCGATCAAACGGATAAATCCACAGACAAGCAGGGAGATGATTGCAGCTCAATTTCCGAATGAATCAGTGGATTGCTATTTTTCAAACTGCATTCCAGTGGTTCATTGGAAGGAGGTGGTTTAAAACACCTGTTAGATTGTTCACTGTCTTCCGTCTGCACACCCACCGTCGTCAAGCCCCTGTTCAACTTATCCAAGGAAGGTATCCTTGCCAGTGGATGAACCAGCAAGGGAGCAAAAGGTGAAAGTTTGTTTCCTCAATAGTGTTCCCCTTGAGATTGGTGTTCCCGTACGGATTCGGTGGCCTTTTCTGCCACCTTTGCTGGAATCGCTCCATCAGTACGAGCTTTTCTGGGCAAAGAGAAGAATGGGTGTATCTCCTTATTAGGTAAATCCACTAAAGTTGACTAAAGATGGCACCTTTCTTTGAGGAACTACGACCGATGGAACACTTTGGTGAAATATCTTCTCTGCCATGTGAATGGATTCATGAGGGTCTTCCTCCAAAAGCAGAGTTAACGGCTGTATTCGAGGTTTTCTCAATGTTCCCACTTTTTTGACCCACTCAGGTAAGGAAAGGTTATGCAGAAATTTCCTAGTGTACATTTTGTTTCTTTTTGGCAAGTTTCTGTTTTTAAGTCCTCTTTGATCTTGCTGTATCGGTTGTTTTCCGCTCCACTAGGGGAATTTGGTATGCCTTCTCTAAATTCGAAGTTTCTCCGTCCCCAATCAAAATTAGGTCTGCACTAGGTCTACATGCAGTTGAAACCAGATCTTCCAAGATTATTTTTTTAATCACTTCAACCTGGTCATCTCTCGGTTTGGGGAGTCACGCTGCCATGTACATCTATAGTGTCCAGATCAATAGCTGCATTCGCATGTCCAATTATGCTCATGTCAGTTAGCCTGTTCATACGGGTACAATCTAGGACCGCCGCACATCAAACTGAATTAATGGCACTTATTTCCGTGCTTGAGCCCAAAGATTTAGGGACGTAGTCTAATTTTCTGCCCAGCTATAGGTGACTGAAGGTAGCGTGCTGAGCTTCTTCGCAGCCCTTTATAACTTATCTCTATATGTTTATTTGTAGAGAGACATTGAGGTTCCAGGTTCATAGGGCTCTGGTCTCCCCTTAAATCATCAAGAAGTGTTTCCTTAGGAGTGGTATGATTTCTCAGCGCAGTAGGGGAGACAGAGTTGGGCCAAGTATCCCTCGTCACATTCTCTTGCTGGACTGCCTCGCACAACCCTGATGGTAGCCTTGAGGGCGGGCCAGCTATTTGAGGAGTAGGCTGGTGAGTGTTTTGATAGTTGAACTAGCTTCTCAAACCAGTTAAAAAGCCTTACTCTTTAAGGCTCTATTAATTTCCCTCAAAGGGCCGAAACTTCGACCCCGCAGTCATCAGAAGGCAAAAAGTACAAACAACAGATGAAACAGATTGCAGATATTCCTTGGATTCTTAGAATTCCAATGTTCTCATTAGTTTTCCCCTCAGTCAGAAGTGGCAAATATTGCCGATGGCAGAGTTCAGAGAATGGTTACTGCCCTCAGTCAGCTAGCCTCCTGCCACAATATGTACAAAATTAATCTGTCACAACCTGCTTTGGTTAAGGTTCACAAAATGTCAGGAAGAGAAATAAGGTACCTGCTAACCAACATTAGAGCTGCCGCCAAGCAGCCGAAGACCGCCAAAGACTCTGCGGCGCTCTGCTTGGAGTTGGGGGTTATGTGTAGCTAGGCTCCCCCTCTTGTCTCTGTCAGCAGGGTAAACAGAGCAAACAGACTCTGCTCTCACCAATATGCCGCCAAAGACTCTGCTTGACTACCATTTTTTTGCAGGATTACTCTTAGATGTTAGGCCATATAATATCATGCCCCATAACCTGAGTAAATGTCTGGGGGAGTATTGACGGTCCCAGTGCTTACGCTTACGAATGAATTTGTATTTGACCAATGATATTGTGGAAGCTAGGAGGAGGCATAGCCCCTGGTTTGAGGTTGCGTACATTTTGTAAGAAAGATATGGTAGTTGAAACAATCTATCACTTGATTGTAGAATGTTCCTCACTTAGTAGCCAACAGCAGACACATTTTGCACACGCCCAGAAAGATTTTAAAGATGTACAGCCAGGATGGTTATGGCAGCGCATATTTTTAGATACATCTTTTAAATGGTCACTGGCTGCGAAACGTTTCATAAAATAGTTGCTGCCTAGGCTTGTTTCTGTAGAAACAAAAGCCAATAGAGCAGCCGATTGACTTTTTAGTTCTCTTTTAGCCTTAACGTTTTAATAATGTTGTGATTTCATTTACATTTCAGGAAAACTGGATTTAGTAGTGATTAAACTGTGTATGATTTGAATATGCCAAATACAATGAATTATGTCTTGATATGAAATTCTAATGAGGTGAGATTTTGTCATTTAATGAGATGTAAAATGAGTGCTATGTGAAAAATTTCAAATCCAGTTTTGTTTGTCTTAATGTGAAGTTATTGGTGAACTATAACCCAATAAAAAAAACATTATATGTGTCAAAACCTAAACACGGATATACTGCCAAAGACAACACTTGATTTCTTGCTTTAAGGAAACCCAGCAAATGGCAAACAGCTAAGGCTAACCCCCAGCCACTGCCTACGAGCTACTGCTTTGCAGTGTCCTGGTACTTGCTTGGAAGTACCACCTACAACATTGCTCAGCCCCGCTCTCACCACTATCTCTTCTACTTCCTTCATCATTCTCCTCTGCTCAAAACAATTTCAATTCTTCAAGAAACATGTTTTGTACTCAATTCATGTTTTAATAGGCCTGGGTTACACTTGTTAAGATTTTTATTCAACCCGTGATTTAACAGTTCCTTAATTCACTTCAAATGGAATATCCATCCGTCGGAGACTTTCGAAAATGTGTTTTCTCCCACACGCGACCCCTCCAATACAAAGTATTCCTAGTCTTTCAACATTGTACAATGGATTGAATCGGAGACCTACGAAAACGTGTTACCTCAAATACGCGACCACTCTGATACAAAGTATTCTTTGAACAATCAAGTTTTTTTAAAAATGTTTATTTTTGTTGGCAGAGGTTTACAACAAACATACACGTCAGGGCACAGCATATATTGAATACACTCATAGGGCACTACATATCAATAAGAGGGATGCAACATCGATATGGGGGAGGGACACAGTCAATGTCATAGTAACACCGCGTTAAGAGATCAATCCTGTGGAGCCGGGATAGAACCGTTTTCGGATATATTGTCAGTCAGGTTGATGAAATAACTATTAAAAGCGGACCAAATGTTCTTGAGGCGAGAGTGAATAGGAAGCATAGTTAGGTACTCTTGTTCACAAGTCTGGGACCAGGTGAGTAGACTGAGCCATTTCTGATAGGTCGATGGTCGATGGGGAAGGGCTTTTTCAAGATTGGAGTACACATTTCTTGGCAACCATGCAGCCGATGTTCAAGAATTTAGCACTACTTCTAGTGTCGTCAGTATTCCAGACCCCAAACAAGACTCCCAGCGGGTCAGGATCAATCGCTGTATCAGTTGAATCAGAGATTGCCTTCAAGACCCCATACCAGAACCCTCTCAACATGTGACATGACCAGAACATGTGTAGGTGATCAGCACCTTCGGCTTTGCAGTGAGTGCAGGTGTGTGTGACAGTGCAAGCAAACTTAGATATTCTAAAGGGTGTATAGTATAGCCTATTCAGTCATTTAGACTGCATGACTCAGTGGTCGGTGTTTAGGGATACTTTGTTGGTGTGTGAACACATCTTCTTCCATAGGGGGTCGGAGATCTCAAGGCCAAACTCATCCACCCATTCAGAGCGCACCTTGGGGAGCAGGGAGGGGGTCACTGCCATTTGCATTTGTAAAGCGAGGAGACAACCCCACGGGCGCCACTCGAGTTGGCTATGTAGGCGATCTCCAGGGTGTCGGGGGGTTCGTCAAGGCGGCACGAAGCCTATAGTATTGCAACATCTCCAGTGCCGAACCGGAGTGGCCCGGCTTCCATGTCTGCGGATCAATAAACTTCCCATTGGGAAAAACAAATCGGTCAACACCTGATAGCCCAGAGCACCCCAGCCCCGAGCCAATGCTGCATCGTGCGTAGGCTCCAGCCTGGGGAACCCCCAGATGGGGAGCCATTTGTAGTAGGGACAGGACTCAGAGGCTGTGCGCAGGAGGAAGTCCCAGGCGAACAGGGTGGCCGCTACAGGATCGAAAGAGGAATCCGGCACATAGTCACGCTGGAATATCAATGTCATGACATTGGCAGCGGCAGCCGCCAGGGTCTCCAGCTTAACATGAGGACGGATAAGGGGATTCTGGTACCAGATACCAGTAAGTGGCGTATTGGGCCTGGGAGGCCATCCAGTACCGCGCGAGGTCCGGGGCTGTAAAACCCCCTCTGTCATATGGAAGGGTCATGTCTGCCCATTTCTTACGGACAGCCCCGGCATGCCATAGGAACTGCGCACATGATTTGTGCAATTTCGTGAAGTATTGCTTCCCGGGCCAAATGGGCACATTACTAAAGATGTACAGGAGTTTTGGAACCAGAACCATTTTGATGAGGGAGAGCTTCCCAGCGAGTGATAGTGGGAGAGAGCGCCACCGTGCTATCTTAGACTCGGCGTGCTGTACCACCGCCAAGTAATTATCAGCTAGCAAGGTAGCCCCGTGGATAGGGACATACGGACACCTTATTATCTAATACCTCCGGGGGACCAGCGGAGCAGATACTTCGAGGCAGGCTGTTGGGTGGCCTTAGTGAGCATAAAAATCTCAGACTTGGAGTAATTGATTGTGAATCCTGAAAAGGTGCCCACACGTGTGATGTCCCGCAAGATATGGTCTAGATGGTTGACTTGGTCCCTCATATATAGCAGTACATAGTCTGCATAAAGAGATATAATCTGGGGGGTGTCCTTTAACCGTATCCCTCTATGAGTATGACGTTCTCTGACATAGTCTGCCATGGGTTCGATTACAAGTGCAAACAGAATGGGCGAGAACCGGCATCCCTGACAGGTGCCCCTAAAAAGCGTAAATAGTGAAGAGGTGAGGAGTTGACCCGGACCATAGCGACCGGGGCAGTGTATAGTAATTTAATGTACCCAATCACGTTTGGACCAATCCCCATGGTCTCTAGAACCAGCCACATGTATTTCCACAAGACCATATCAAATGCTTTCTGGGCATCCAATGTGACAGCAACAGCACTCGAGTCCTGGTCGATTCTAGTCATTACATTAAAAAGCCGCCGGATGTTGTGAGAAGTGGACCTGCCAGGTACAAATCCCCCTTGGTCCTCATGTACTAGGTGTGTCATAAATGGAAGGAAGCGATTCACAATCACCTTGGTGAAAATCTTTGTATCAATATTCATGAGGGAGAGGGACCTATTGGAGCCTTATTCGTCGCCAGGCTTGTCGGGCTTAAGCAACACTGTTATGAATGCTTTGCGCAGGGATGGAGGGAGGACAGAGCTACGGAGAGATTCGTCCCAGAGCTCCAGCAGTCTGGGGGCCAAGATGGCTACGTGCTCTTGATAGAATTCAGGCATGAGACCATTGGGGCCCGGCGCTCTACCCTTCGGTGGTCCGATATGGCTTTGACGATCTCCTCTAGGAGGATTGGGGAATCTAAGTGGTCCCTAGTCGAGGGGGAGATAACTGTAGTGGGGGATCTGATCTAGGTGGTCTCTCATATGTTGTTCACTGTGTTCCGGGGGCCAGATGTATAGGTCAGTATAGAAATCAGGGAAGATCTTAAGCATTTGCCGGTCTGACCATTGTGGGACACCATGTGCATCCTTGATGGACGTGACCTGGGCCTGCCCCCACTCTGCTCTGGTTAGTTTCGCCAGTGTTTTACCTGGTCTCTCACCCTCCCCATACCTCCGAGCGGCCTGTGGGTGGCTAAAGAATCATATCTCCCTCATAGCATGCGACTCGAAGACCTTGAGTTCTTCGCTGATAAGTGCAAGTTTGGCCGGGTCTGTTGTTGCCGTGCTGTCGTTTTCCAGAGCTTTCAGCTTAGATTCTGACCTACGGAGGTAGTTTCTTATGGTTTTCAGCACTCCGGCTTCCCTCGAGATGGAAATCCCTCTGATATACACTTTAAAGGCGTCCCAACGGACACCAGCTGTGGTGTCCTGCAGGGAGTTACATGCAAAGTAGGTATCTATGTCCGATGGTATGTCGGCCTTGAATACAATGTCAAGTAAAGCAGTAGATTTGAAATGCCACATGCTGCATGGAGGTGTGGGTATTCCAAGGTCCACGGACAGGGTGATTGGGGCATGGTCGGAGAATGTGCGGGTAAGTATCTGTGCCTCATCTATCTTGCCCATCAGGTTATTGGAAACCAGGAACAAATCTATTCTGGAGGAGCTGTCGTGAACCGACGAGTAGTAGGTATACTGTCGTAGTAGCGGATGAAGTGTCCTCCAGGCGTCCCTCACCTCAAGTGTAGGGAGATGTTGATGTAGTTTGCGTGTTGTACGAGACAGGGCCCGGGGTGCAGTACCAGTCCTGTTCACACCGGGGTCCAGTATCAAATTCTTATCGCCTCCCCAGATGATCTGAATCCCAACGTAGCCCAGCAATATGGAAACAATGGCATCAAAGAATTCAGGGGAGTCCAAGTTAGGAACATAAGTATTCACAAGGAGGTACTCCCCATTTACCATTGTGCAGCAGAGCATGATGCATCTACCATCTGGATCTATAGGACTCTTGTGGAGTGTGAATTTGATGGATTTGTGGATCAGTGCAAGTACACCTTTCGCTTGTGTGGAATAGGTAGTGTAGAATCTGTGCGGACCCCAAGCAGGTGCAATACTAGTTACAAGGTGGCCTCGTGAATGTGTTTCCTGCAAAAAGAGTATTCTAGCCCCATGTCTCTGAACGTAGGCAGTGATTTTGCACGTCTTAGTATGATTATTCAACCCCCGGATGTTCCAGGACATCAAAGTGATAGACATTACATTGTTTTAGGGAACATCCCAAGTAGCGTGTCCCAAAGTGCATCCACGTGAAGGAGCCCTAACGTTGCTGGGCACCAACATGTCGTGCAATGCCGAACCACCTCCGCCGTTTTCAATATAATCCCCCAACACCACCTCCAACCACCCTCGTTGCCCCCTTATGGACAGCAGTGTCCATCCCAACCCGCCACCCAAATTTCCCAACAGAGTTCCCCAAATAGGTATCAGCAGGCCAGTCCAAAGCTGGACCAGGCGTACTGTTGGCCCAACAGGGGCCTATACACGGAGAATATTCAAACACAACAATTGCGACAGGAGAGGGGTGCACAGTTGCTGTGCATTCAACTAACCAGGAGCAATGAAGTACCAGAACTGGTATATAGATCAGTGGGGTGTAACACCATGACAAGGGTCACCACACCGGTGCTAGCAGTTATAGGGAGTAAAGTTAAAGTAACATTAACCGTGACCATCAATAACAGGTGCTGTACACAACAAATGGCGTGGTAAGAAAGTGACATCATCCAACGGTGATAAACAAGGTAGCTGATCGGTCACCCGAGGGTGGCTAGTCGCAGCCCGGAATGACAGCATGACTAGGATATATCAGGCGAAGCACAATTATCGTGAGGGGCAAGTGTTTCAGGCTGCCATTAGCCCAAGGGCTGACGAGCGTCAATTGCTAGGCCATGCACTGCGTAGGGCAAAGGAGACATGACTCAGTCATTGTCCATGAGGTCTTCAGTAGGGTTGTGGAGGGGTATCTGCGCTTCAATGAACTTCACGGCCTCATCCAGGATAGTAAAAAAGAATAGCTTCTGCCTGAAGGTGAGTTTGAGTTGTGCCGGGAACAGCATAGCGTATGGAACATTCCGCTCCCAACAGAGAAGTCGGGGAAGATCCTGATTTGGGAGCCAAGGCGCAGCACACCCTTTTCTCGTGATAGGCGAAGGATGAGATCCCCGTTGCTATAATTGAGGATCCTGGCAATGATAGGCCTAGGAAAATCGCCAGGCTTAGGGCGAGGGGAGAGAGCCCGATGTGCACGTTGGACTGTGAAGAAAGGAGACAGATCAGGGTCATCTAGTAGCTCTTTGAGCAGGTTTTCCCCTGCTAGTTCCATGCGACCTTTGAGGGCATTTTCTGGTACACCAATAATTCGAACATTTTTTCTATGCGACCTAGATTCCAAATCATCACACTTAGCTTTAACAGTCTTCATGTCGCGTGTAAGTGATGCAACTGTATCCTGAAGAGTGCGCAGACCATCCTCGTTGGAGCCAATTCTAGACTCAGCATCCGTGATCCTGGTGCTGGCCTGGTCAATCTGAGACTTGAGTGATATAACATTGGCGTTGATGTCGTCAAGCTTCTCATGAAAGGAATCAAAGTTCTTTGCCATGGGCCCTCATTACGACCCTGGCGTTGGACCATGGTGCTAATAGCACCATGGTCCATGCCGGTAACTTACCGACTCCGCCATGGGTGAATGGGGAATTACCGCCCCATTCCGAGGTTGGCAGGGCGGTAATTCCTCATGCCGCCATGGCCCTTCCCCATTCCCATTTTAGCCCCATAGGGCTCAATGGGAATGGGCAAGGCGCCAAGTACGGTGCTGCAAATTGCGGCACCGTGCTTAGCACCAAGGTCCCTTTGCGGGTTGGTTTTTAACACCTGCAAAAAGCAGGCGTTAAAATCGCCAACCCGCAAAGGGACCTCGTAATCAGGCGTTAAGGGGTTAACGGCGCCGCCACTTTTTACGGCGCCGTTAACCCCTTAACGCCAGGGTTGTAATGAGGGCCATGGACTCCATCATTGCCGCCAGGTCGGGAGTTGGTGTGCCTGGGCGTGAGTCAGGTTCTTCCTGGTTGGTGTTTGAGGGGCCCGGTTGAGGGCGGGGAGCCGCCTATGCAAATTTGTCCATGGCCCCTACTTTATTAGAGCCACGGGCTCTATTCGACAAAGCTATGCAGCCGGTGGTCACTGCTATCTGAATGTATGGCACCTGTTGATAGAATGCAATGTGGTTGTCAACAGTGAGGCCGGCCAGAGGCCAGGAACTACAGCCAGGGGTCAAGGAGGTTAAGATGCACACCCAGTGGGATAGGGAATCGTCTGGCCGTAGAGGCAGCACCAACTAGTGTGAGTCCGACAGTGCAAGCGGGGCAGGCAGCGGTGGCGTAAGCCGGATGTGCGTGTGCCCCAATGGCTATAGCTCACACGCAGTGATCCACAGTTGTAATGGAGAGGCCCTAGACAGCATTCAGTGGAGGCAGCGAAGATTATGTATTACCAGTGCATGGGGGCATCCGCAGTCCTGCTACCCTAATGTAATGAGGTGGTAGCGATCGCCAGGACCCCGGCGCCAAGCAAAGGGGGGATGTTTAGCGCATGCAGACCTCCCTGGAAGCGTTTGTTATGGCGTTGGTAACTAAGGGGAGTACACCGCTGTTCAGGCGCTAGGCTGGGCAGGTGTAAAGAGGTGCTGAGAGGGGGAGCGCCACAGGGGGCTGAGAGGCCATTGTGAGAGGGAGCAAATGTCTACATAAGTGGCTCGCCGAGATCGCCCACTTGAATCCAAGGCAGCTCCACCGGTGTCCAGGGCCAATGAAAATGTCAGTAGTCCTCACGCGGCCTGGAAGCGTTTATTATGGCATGGGTTGCAGAGGGAACACGCCGCTGTTTAGGTGCTAGGTTAGGTGGGTGTAATGAGACGTTGAGGGGGGAGCACCGGAGGGGGCCAAGAGGCCACGGCAAAAGGGAGCCACATTTCTGCCAGAAGTGGCTCCCCTCAATCTCTCACCTGTAACTGAGACAGCCCCACTGGTGTCCGGGGCTCATGCAGGAGTCAGCAGTCCTCTTACGCAGGGTTCGGTAGCAACCCGGAATGGCACCCAGCCAGACGGGTACAGTGTTGGGAGGCAGAGCGGGCACAGAGGGGAGGCAGGCCCCACAGATCAGGACGGCCCGGCGGCACCTGGATGAGAAGAAGCGGCCGGATGGCCCCACATACGGTGAGCGGGGCATATGCAGGAGCGAGCCGCCCGCGGCGCCAGCCCCAGGGGCGACAGTCAGCCACAATGTCTGCCGGGCCACGGGCGCTGATGTGAGAGCACAATGCGCTCCATCCGAAGCAGACGGTGCAAGGCCGCCTCCGCGAGCGTGCCGGATCAAGCTCTACCCCGGGGACAGGCGGCCTGCTGCCACACCACGTCACCCACAGCCATGGCCCGATCACCAACAGTCCTCACACTCCGCCGAAGCAGCAGGCAGTCGTTCTGAAGCACCAAAGCTCTGATTTTCTTCAGGGTTGTACTAAGTGTAGCCTGCAGTGATATGGTACATGGCTGGATGTGTACGACTCTCGCCATTGATGTCGGATTACGCGTTGAAATACATGGAGCTCAAAGCTAAGCAGCCATTTTCCAGGCAGCTCAACAGCGCCCCCCTTTGAGCAATCAAGTTTAAACGCTCACGCACTAGTTTTCTCAAAGGCTAGAAACTCACTGGTTGCGTTCAAAGACTTCACAGCAGCATGGATCATACGGTCTTCTGCTCCTCACTTCAGGGGTCTCATTTCTGCTCCTTCGGCACCCCTGTGTCAACGACCCAACACAGGGAAACAAGCATCTTTAATGCATATAAAAAGGGACAGCCACTCCACACGGCTTCCTTCTTAACATTAACCTTGCTCCACTGTGCTCCAGTTCCCAAGCCACACTTACACCAGAATTCCTGCTATTGCTTCTTTCGTTCCTCCATGTACAGGTTTCCCCGCTGCTTCTCATGCTGTAGGGCTGGTCTCCTTTAATACACCTGCAGCCCCTTGATATCCCTCAGGTATGCATGTCCAATCAGCCCCGCATGACACCAATCGACAGGACATGCCAGACCTTTACAGCTCTCAGCAAGCACCTTCCTCGTCCCAGTACCAGAGTGGTAAAAGAGTGTGGTCTTCATTGTTCTTAGTTGCCTCTTCTTCGTCCCAATACTGTCAAGTGTCAATTGGGGAGAAATGAGGGGAACTGGCTTATAACAGCACCTGAAAATTATGGAAAGGTTGGGTTGGTCACTACTAGGTAAAGGGGGATGCCATGTCTCTCCCAAGGACACTCCACTTTTTTTATTATTTCATTTAGTTTTTACAAACTTTTTGAAAAATTGGAGTGAAAGCCAATAAAAAAGGACGCATCAAGGAAAACAGATTAACAGAACACAGAAAGCAAAAAGCAGAAAATCGAATGAACAAACAACAAAATCAGAAAATCAGATCCCCTTGGGGTAATCCTATGCCCCACTTATCCCTGATTTTCTTTCAGTTCCATTGATTCTCTCTGCATAGTTAACCTTCCTTAGGGTTTGTTGTTTGTTTTTTCTGTTACCATGGTATATCCTACTTCACATCTTCCACGTCATTCAACTGGTTTTGTGCTGTTAACATTACTTCTAGTTTTTGCAAGAAGTTTATAAGACCATAGACTTATTTTTCTCTCGGGTTATCAAATTTCAGCCACAACTCTTCTCCACATAAGGTAGGGTATAGCTTTATCACTTGATCTAAATGTAAAGTTCTCAAAGATTTCAAGCCTACAAATTGTAACGTGAGATGCTTTAGAGTCTCTTGGTAGTTTCCACAGAAACGGCACGTCAGCATCACTGGCGTTTTTCTGAACCTCAGTGTTTGACACTCTTGTATCAAATAGCTTAAGTCTAAATTTCATAAAAGTCTTTCGGTAATTAGTATTTAGAGCTTTCACCAGATATTGAGGGAGGATCTTCCGGTTTTTCCCTCTTTTGCTGCATCTCCCATTAGGTTATAACTGTTTATATCATCTACCGTCGAACACCAATCTCGTTCCCATAGTCTTTTTTTCACATGATTCAAGTTGCTCTTCAATGGGCCTCATTACGACCCTGGCGTTAAGGGTTTAACAGCGCCGTAAAAGGTGTCGGCGCTGTTAAACCCTTAACGCCTGATTACAAGGTCCCTTTGCGGGACCCGACCTTAACGGCTGGTTTTTCCAGCCGTTAAAGTAGGGACCCGCAAAGGGACTTTGGTGCTAATAACGGTACCGCAATTTGCGGTACCGTTATTAGCGCCTTCCCCATTCCCATTGAGTCCTATGGGGCAAACATGGGAATGGGGAAGGGCCATGGCGCATGGGGAATTACCACCCCACCAACCTCGGAATGGGGTGGTAATTCCACATTCTGCCATGGCGGACACCGGCATGGACCGTGGTGCTAATAGCACCGTGGTCCTCCGCCTGGGTCGTAATGAGGCCCAATGTCTCACAATCTGTGCATAACTCTTTAAGATGGTTTTCACAAGCGGTCACCCACTTAACCAGTAATGACTCTGGGTTTCCGTTTTTTAAAATCAGATAATATTTCAAACCGAGGTGTTCCTTTGTCAATAATGGTTTTCCTGTACACAGACAACATGTTCCAGAGAACTCTCGCGCTCATAGATATCAGATTTAGTTTGTACCGCAAACAGGTAGATGGTATTCCCTTTTGTAGCTGTAGAACGCGCCTCCAGTACTGGTTTTCTAGTTGTGACAACAGATTTGCAGGTACTCCTAAGGCACTTTCTGCACCATAGATTAATGTTGGCAAAGCCTTCTGATTGTAGTGGGCAAGGACTGGTTCCAAAGAGAACTTTCCATATTTTTTATTTATGATAGCAGTCTGGCATGCTAGTTGTTTGCATTTTTGTTTTGCGTTTTCAACCCAGAATGCATCATTTATTTTGCTGTTGATCCACATCCCTAGGTACTTGGCCTTTTTTACACAGTTCAAACTTGCATTATTCAGTCTCCATTTTGGTTCACGATTTTTAGTTTGTTTTTTGGTTTTGGTGAGATCTTGAAGGATTAGCACTTCCGACTTTGCAGGATTCATTCTTAGTTTGTTTTTGTGACATAGCTCCCAAGGGCTACTAACATCCTTGTCAAGCCAATCGGCGTATGGTCCAGTAGGGCCATATCATCGGCGTACAACAGCCAATTAACCGCCTCACCATTGATTTTTGGCGGATGGGAATTGATCACTCCAAGTGTCTCTCCGAGGTCTGATAGAAATAAGCAGAACAGGGTAGCTGCAAGTGGGGAGCCCGGTTTTACACCCAGATTAGTCAATATTGGTTTGCTTAGCGTACCAACATTATCCAGTCTGATCTTCATTTCTTTGCCTGTGTGAAGTTCTATAATCAGTTGTAATAGATTTTCAGGGCATTTCCATTCCCTCATTTTTCCCCATAGCAGATCTCGATCAATGGTGTCGAAAGCATTGGACAAATCGACGAAAGCTATGTAGATTTTCTTATTTTGTCGAATCGCTTCCATCTTTAGAAAGTTTATGATAGTCAGGTTTAGACTACATACAACTCCTTTGACGAATCTCGCAGCTTCTTGAATCCACATCAGTAATTGACATTGCAGCTGGGTGGCGAAGATTTTGCCCACCACATCAAGGCGTGCAATCGGTCGATAGATCTTTGGCTCGGTTCGATTGCCTTTTTTAAAGATTGGGACAACGATTGCACTCCACCAGGAATTTGGAATTCTTCTCTTTCGCAGGATGGCTGCGAACAGGACATAGCAAAAGTCAGCTCAAAGTTCTGGTTTTAACATGTGGTTCGTCAGGCCATCTGGCCCGGGGCCTCTTGACGTGCTAAGTCTCAAGATGTTTCTTAGAATGTCCTACTTTTCAACTGTAATTGACCACTCAGTTTCTGTGTTCGATTGCTTAGTGACAATTCTGTCTTTGATGAAAATGTTTTCCGTATAGTAGTCAATCCACGCTTTCTCAGACACCATGTTATTTATGAGCGCACCTTGGGGCGCAGATACATTATTCAGATAATTCCAAAAGGCACTTGTATTTCTTTTAGCTAAAGTTTCCATCATCAATTCAGCATCACGTTGCATCATTACTGATCTATGACTGATTAGATCATTTTTGTACGTTTGTTTTACTTGTTTTATCATTTTAACACGGTCATCTTGTGCGATTTCTTTTATAGGTCCTTATCGCTTTGTTTAGCTCTTTTTTCTTACTCGCTATTACATTGTCCCACGCATGTATTTTTTTATAAAGTCGGGCTTCGGCTTAGTCACATATGTCTCACGATAGGCTTCTAAAAGCACTGTATATTCAGTTCTCTCAGCAGCTTGCTTGTTCTTAAGCAAATTTAGAAGGGATCTTATGTTGGAAATGTCGAGCCGTAAGCGATTGCGACCTGGTGCAACAGCCAGATGCTCGCGATTGTTGATCTCTCTTCTTTTTGGCTGCTGTAACTTCAACTGGACTTTTAACATACAGTGGTCACTTTGCTCCATCTCAATGACTTGTAGCGATTCAACCTTGTATCTCACTTTTTCGGTTGCGACCATATAGTCAATGGTTGACCTTTGTTGATTGCGTTTCCAAGTATAGTGTGCAGGGATGTCTCCAGGGGTGTCTCCATTCAGAATCTTTATATTCCACGCTTTCATTTCGAGGAGCCAGTCATCAGCTGCTGGTGCTCCGTTTCTTATCTGATTTTCTTGGGCATTTATAGTATTTTTTTTGTAAGCAATTTACATTAAAATCTCCACAAATCAGTATGTTCACTTCCTTCTCATTATCATGGATGTCACTTATTATTTCGGAGATTTGATCAATGAAATTGTCTTGTCGCATGGCCTCATGTTGCCAATATATATTTATCAGCACCAACATTTTTCTTGAGTTTCTCAATTGCATCGGTAGTTGGATCTTAACTACTTTTATATAAGGCGATACATTTTTGTCACAGAGAATACGTGCACCACTTTTAACTTGAACAAGTGTTCAAAGACCAGTCATGGTCCTGCCTTTCAATCCCTTTATTGCCGGATTAAAAGCAGTCTCAAATCCATCGGCAATTGGGTTCTTCAAGAGCCACCTCTCTTGGAGGCATAGAAGATCAATGCCCCCTAATTCTGTGGATTATCACCAAAAAGGTGCATATGTCCTCTTGTATTCCATGAGACAATACAGAGTTTTTCCAATGGACCAGTCTCTGAACGTTAACTCTCATTCACATCGTTGATGGTCTTGGCCACCCAAGTCCAGTTTTGCTCATCATTGGAGTCATAGTCGATATTCCGGTTCTGCGGATCCGACTTGGCGACCGTAATTCTGATCAGATCCTTTACAGAGTCCCATATTCTGGCATTAATACTGCCATTTAGTGTTTCTGACTTCATTGTCGACATGTTTTCTTTTACTAAGTTAACAGCATCTTTACTTTGAACTGGTCTGTCCACAGGGGAGCTACTTCTCTTGGTTAGCTCCTGCTAATTTCAGAAATATCGAATCCCAGTGTATTTAGGATCGTACAGGTATTTATTAATGAGTCTCGGATAATTTTCGATGCTATGTGAAGTATAACACAGTCATTAATCTTTTCGTCCTCAAATTCGACTGTTTCAATATCTTCAGAGGCAACCGTCCACAATTGTGGTATGTGATGGAAGAGCATGAGAGCATTTTTCCTATTTAGGATCAAGCCATCTTTTACTTTTACAATTCGCTCTAAACGTAACAGAAATTTTCCGGCTGTTTTTACGTTTGAGACATTCCCAACTAGCGCTTTTACTGGCTAATGCACTGGTATTTTGATGTATCCGGGGTTCCCATGACTTAACTTTAGATAGGTCAAAGGTTATCCTTCCAGATAACGGTGAACATTTTGTTGTTTGTTGGCGATCTTGCTCAAATTTATTTTGATCAGTGCTTTGTTTCTCATATTCCATCCTTTGCACTTCTGCAGAATTTGCAACTTCAATTAGAGCTCTTCTAGCGCCTAAATTGAGGAACTTAGTTGAGCCCTTGACCACGGGCTCGATTGACGAGACATTGCGCTTTCTGGATTCCACAATAACGCATTTTCGGCTTCTTGTCTCTGGCTCAACCATAGCAGGAGGGCTGGAGTCTATATTTATTGGAAGATTTAACAACCCTTGCCCTACATTCAATTCAGTATCATGTGTCTCACTCTCTTCAGTTGGTTCACCTTCGCTCATTTCATAAGTGGACAAATCTAGAAGGTCAGAGGGTATGCAGTCGTCCGTCGGAATGTTGTTCTTTCCCACAGGATTAGCTTCCGTTGGCCCACCTGATTTTGGCGACGCTTTACTGTTTGGTCCGATAATGTATTTTTTTGCGCAGATGTTATTTGATGTTGTCGTGATA
This sequence comes from Ambystoma mexicanum, assembly GCF_040938575.1. Taxonomy (NCBI): domain Eukaryota; kingdom Metazoa; phylum Chordata; class Amphibia; order Caudata; family Ambystomatidae; genus Ambystoma; species Ambystoma mexicanum. The sequence goes on from NC_090928.1 coordinate 781,046,129, forward strand.
CTAAAGGCCTTGTTGTCCCTCGGAAATGATCGAACATTTGATCTTTGTGGCATTTTTCTCTTTTTCATATTTTTTGGTTTCTTCTCCATGATTGATTTAGACAGAGATTTATCGATCTCAGCTTTATTGGAATTGAAGATTGGAAACAGTCCTGCTTCTGTAGGAGTGCCATCTTCGTACGAGCCGCTTTGCTCATGAGTCTCATCATTGTTTCCAGAAAATATTTTGGGTGGGCCTCGGCCCTCAGGATTCCCTACCAGTCCTTCTGCATTCGCAGAAGTAGAGGGTATACTTTCCCTTAAGTCTGCATGTACATGTGAGTCCTGCGGCTCTTTTTGCTGTATAAGTTCCACTGTTTGTTGGTCCAGCTTATTATGACTCACAGGTAACGCAGTATCTCCCACTGTGGCGGTTGGTACCGACTTATTCATAGGATCAGCTTTTTCAAATATGGTTTCTTCTATACAAGTGTTTTTCGTTTTCTGACTTTGTTTCCGTGATTGGATTTCAGTTATTACATCTGCAGCTGATTCAGCATCAATCAGCTCATTGATTTTACTCAACTCTATGATGCCAATTTTATTTCGTAGGGGAGCTTGTTCCATTTGATTAGTATTGTTTTTATAGGCTGCCAGGTCACAAGAGGCAGAGTAATTAAATGCAGGGACAGTATCCGACTTCTCATGTATGACAAGGTCCTGTTTTTGCATTTTCAAAAGAGCTATTGCTTCCCTGCTACTTCGGCAAACAAATGCTAGTCAGTCGCACTATTTTTGGTGTGTTCTAACAGGACTCTGACATTTCCTTCCGATCTGGAATTTTCAATTGTCAGCGCTTGTTTACTGATGGCTAATTCCTGCTCCACGAATACCATTTTTGTGTTCAGCAAAGCTAATAATGTTGTCTGATGTTTGATGTTCTCATTCAGTTGTTCATATAATTTAGTGAATTCAAATGGTCAGAGCAGCAATTATCAACAGGTTTAAATCTTTGGTAAGTATATCAGAAAGATTTTGTGCCAGGTTTTCAGATCGGTTGGGGCATTTGCGCTTCAGTGGCTAGATTTGTTTTCCTAGTGTTTCTATACTTAGCGGACGGTTCTTCAATAATAGAGTTTTCAGTGGACGGAGCTGAGTAAGAGTCCTCTATATTAGCATTCTGAGGTTCTGTTGGAGTTTTGTCCATGTGTCTTTTTTGTGAATCAGTTACCAATCTTTTCCTTTTAACAAGTGGTTTGGGTGCCAGCTTCCGATTTCTTTCACTGCTGAGCACCTCCGAGGACAAATTGGTGAGCATCCTTTCCACCAGTGGTATGAGCACAGGCTGAAACTTCTGGAGGTTTCTCACCTTTTGCAGCTTCACCAACAGTCTCACTTTGCTGGTTTTCAAGTATGGCATTTATTGCAATAAGATCTTTCAAGACTTTGTCTACCGCTGCAATCGAGCTCGTCTATTTGTGCTTACGGTACTACTGGTAGAACCGTCAGATGGTATATTGGGGATGGTCCATTTAGTATTGAGTCCCACAGCTGATTCTACATCAGCATGTTGCTTAATTGTGTAAGGGCTAGAAAGATCATCTGCGTAAAACAGTGCTTTATCTTGAGATCGCTCTTCACTGACTTTATTTCCCACCTCAGTGGGCATATTTCTTTGTGCTGGAACTGAACTATTGCATATATAATCATATCGTGTTCGCTCCACATAATCCATGTCACACAAGCTCCTTTTGTGTAACTCATTTAAGCGTTGTGTGGCTCTTAACGCTAAGGTCTGCAGTGGCAAAGCGAATTGCTGATCTTGGATTTCTTTTGCAGCAGATATAAATACGTTCTCATGCATTTCTGCAGCTGAGCAACATACTCGTGGCACGCTTAGTTTGTCAGTTGCAGACACAGCCATGCAGAGAGAAGTACAATTTTCATGCATTGAACAGCACTCCAGTAAGTCCCGTTGTTTCTCAACTACTGGGAATACGGGACTGCTGGCAGTACAGTCGAAGAAAATGTCAAATGTTAAAGAAGAGCCAGAGGCGCAGGTCCTGTTTCGGGACTCAGCGCTACTTACCAATGGGGCCTCGCAGAGACCCGTCGTCCCTCCGGCACCCGCAACCAGAAAAAGTCGTTGACGCTGAGTGAGAGGGTGGGCACCTCCTCCCTCTCTAGCGGGGTCGGCACAAACCAGGTCAGCATCGAGGCCCATCACGATGCTGCTGGCAGGTTCATGCAAGTCAGTTGTACAGCTGGGCATGCGCGTCTTTTTAACCTGGACACAGCTTGCCATGTTGCTTAGGTGAAGGTGAAGCCGCGAGGCGCACACTGCGAACCCCAAGCAACACAGACAACACTCCTGCACACCCCACTTTCACACTTCAAGTCCCCAAAGACCCTCCACCCCCAGGGTCAGGATCCAAGAGCAATGGCCTTTCCCTGGCCACCTGCCTAGAGGATCCAAGGGTTTTAGGAGTGAGAATACCCTCATGTTTTCCGACATTAATACTGTATAGACCATCTCAAGATTTATAAATTCAATCTGAGAGCTCTTGTTACAATTTGACATTTTCCTGAGGGATGAACATTCGACTTTCAGTATTCTACTTGTCAAGCTAGCACCCCAAACTTCAATTCCATATGAGTTTATCATCAAGTATGACCCCTAAATAGTGATGTTGTTTGACCACTTCAATAGGATGAGGCCCTATATGCCAAGTAATCCTATTTTTCAACTTAGATTTATTAGAACTGAATATTATGAACTTAGTCTTGTTAATATTGATCTTAAGGTCATTAACTTTAGAATTATCATCTAGTATTTTTAATAGGGATAGCAGGCCCTTAAGGTTACTGTCTAGTATGACAGTCATCCGCATATCCTAGCTACTGGATTCTGGTGTTATCAAGCTTAGGGGGGGGGGGGAGGGGGCGGTTTGCATCTGGAGAACACAATTAATGTTGGAGATCAGCTAAGTAGAAGTTAATTAAGATTGGCTCAAGTATGCAACCCTGTTTCAGACCAACATTAGTTGGGATGTTATCTGTGCAAGTCCCTGCACATGAGTGTCTAACTCTAATGCAGGTTTCTGAACATTGGGCCTCCTCAAAATGGTCATCGCCCTAAGGGATATCTTTACTCATTAATTTGTGCCATAAAAACTCACATCGGACAGAATCGATAGCAGGACTGTAATTAACATAAGGAGCATATGTGGATTGCCCTCTGATGTACCATGCTGTTTCAACTTTCTAGGTTAATGCTAATAGATGGTTTGTAATGCTGATACATTTGCGACAACCTGTTTGCTGTAACAGAATGATATTACGGTTGGTAGCCCAATTGTTAAGTTACAACAAAAGGACACATGCAAAAATCTTCACGTCTAACATGGCTAAAATTTGATGGTTAGCTGGACTATTGCGCAGGCCTTTTCTGTGGACATGCACCACAATGCTTTCGTGCCAAGTTGCAGGGATGGTATTTAGATGGACAATCCATTTTTTTGTTTTAAAGTAACGATTTTGTACCCCACCATACTGAATTGAGTTTAATTGGGGTAGTACATATTCCACCATATTGCAACTGGGCCGAGAGCATGAGAACGTTTTAAGGACACTATGATGGCTAGAAGTTCTGCCTTGCTATGAGAGAAGGAGCACAATGTTGGAAAAATCTAATTAAGTTGTGGGTGAACTTGAAGCCTATTGTGTTAGCTATACATTTCTCCCAATCAGATTTCGACACTCCTGTCAACATAAGTCAATTGGAAGTAATAGGGCTAACTAATTTCTAAAAGGCCAATGAATCATTATTTAAGAATACGATTGTGAGAGGCTGCCATTGTTTAATAGTGACTAATCTTTTTCTCTGTGTGACCAATCACCAGATTTTGTGACTTCGCCCCAAGGAGAGGTCCCTTCCCACAAGGCAGGGATGAGAGGCTGCTACCTGTTAGTCCCCCTGGGGGTGGTACACAGCAGGCAAATCTCATGGGGAGAGACCCCCCTCTCTCCCCTCTGGGGCCAAGGACGACCATCTAGAGAGAACGTGGTATGATCACCTCGTCTAACCCTCTTAACCCCCCCACACATAAATCCTTCTCCTTTCCTGTCCTCTCATCTGGAACTCCTGGGTCCCCTGTCTAAGCTACCCGACTGTACTGCCAGTCTCCTTCTCCGTCATTCGCCCTATAAAGCGAGTGTCAGGTGCTGCTTTTGCCACCACCTTCATCCCCTCTCCCCCCAACTCCTTCCTCTGACTTTCACTCGGAGACAGCACTTTCAACTCTCCATCTCCAACAACCTCGACATCCTTGCCCCCGTCAGGAGGATCCGATTGAAACCTGACAAAAAACGCAACTTCTGGTTGACTCCAACCTGACCTCTCTGAAACGCAAGTGCTGAGCGGAAGTAGCAGGCTTCGAGCACATCCTCTGACAAACTGGCCTACCGCCTCCTCCAAAGGCAATACAGACTCTCCAGCTGCTCGAAGAAGAGCGCCTATATCCAAGCCCGCATCTCTGGGGCCACTAACAGCACGGCTGAACTTTCAAAATCTGCAAGGAACTTGCCAATCCTACTGCAGTCTCCATTTCTGCTTTGCCTTCCATGGCCCACTGCAATGGCCTCTCACTTCATCACTAAAACCAGGACATCCTGTCCTCACTCTCCTCTACACCACTCCCTTCTCCCACATCGGTTATCAGGCGCCCCCTTCCCCCTCACCCCCACTTTCCCTCATACTTTTCTCTTTTTCTCCCATATCACCTGATCAGATTAGTAGACAAGTCCTCTCTATGAAAGTCTCATCCAAACAGGTGCTCCCCTGCTCCTCTAGAATCATCAAGGAAAACATTATCTCTCTTGCTCCAGCCTTGGCTGATTTCTGCAATCACTCCTTTGCCACTGGATCTTTCCGCTCACTCTTCAAGCACTCCCTTGTGCACACTCTCCTCAAAAAGCCATCTGCCGACTCTTCCTGTCCGGCAAACTACCCCCTTCCTGGGAAAACTCTTGGAGAAGCTGGCCATCTCCCAGCTTATCCACCACACTGAATCTGTTGGTTGTTTCCACTACCACCAGTCTTGCTTCAGAGCTGCCAGAGGCACGGAAACTGAACTCTTGAACACCTGTGAAGATTTGCTCTCTAATCTCGATTCCAACTCTCCTTCTGTTCTAATCCTTATTGACCTTTCCTCTGCCTTTGATGCGGTCAATTACGCCACCCTTATAAATCGGCTCTGCGATACCCATGGCATCACGGGTCTAGTCCTGGACTGGATGACCTTGTTCCTCTCCAATGACCTTATCAGGTTCAACTGGGTCTTTTTCTCTCCTCCATCGCACTCTCCACCTGCGGTGTCCCTCAGGGCTCGATCCTCTCGCCTTGGCTTTTCAACAGCTACCGGGCCCCTCTAGCCGATTTGATCGCCACTTTCTCTCCTAACCTCCAGCGTTATGCGGATGAAACCCAGCTCTCCTTCAAGCTTCCCTCCTCCGCCTCCTCTTCCTCTCTAATTCCCTGACTCCCTGTCTACTATTCGGGCATGGTGCACTTCTAACGATATCTGCCTTAATGCCAGTAAGACCGAGATCCTTTTCAATGGGACCCCTGCTCCCCTCCCACACTGTTGCCACACTCCATAGGCCCCCCCTCCCCTCGCCCTCCTGTGAGGCAAAAACCATGGTGCCATCTTCAAGTCTTCGCTCTACTTCTCTCCTCAAATCACAGACCCTGCCAATAAGGACCACTTTCAGCTGCACCTCGCCAGAGGCATTCTCCCTTTCTTCACCTTCCCTTAGAAACTCAATGCCTCCAGAGCTCTGGTCCTCTCCATGCTGGACTACTGCAACAGCCTCTTCCTCAATCTGCCCCCTTCAACTAATCCAGAAGAGGACTGCAAGTCTCATCCTTGGCCTCCAGTCCGGGGACCGCATCTCTCCTAAAACCCTCCATTGGCTCCCAGTTGCTGCAAGGATCAAGTTCAAGACCCTCTGCATCATTCATAAAGCTTTTGGGGGCCTGGGACCCCGCTACGTTTAACTCTCTCTCCCTAAATACTGTCTGGCTAGAGCCCTTCGGTCTTCTAGCTCCAACTCTCTGCAGCTCAGACACTTTTCCAACCAGAGAGTGGGGGGGTGATCGCTTTCCTCTGCAGGTGCCTCCCTCTGGAATGGCCTCCCTGGCCCTCTCAGATCTCCTTAAGTTCCAGAAGCTTCTCAAGACTTTCCTTTTCCTTTTCCCTTCCTCCTTCCCTCTCTCCCTCCCTCCCTCCCCTGCCAATGGCCCCACCTGCCTCTTGATTGGCTGCCTGGTCCCACTGACTCTTACAGGGCTCCTGGCCCTCCTCGTCCAGTCTACCCCCTGCACATGATCTCCCCTGCCCCCCCCCACCTGCACTTGCCATTCCGGGCCCCATTCCCCTACCCTAGTCTGGCTAGGCCCGAACCCCTGAGCCCTTCCAGCCCCTCCCTCGACTTAGCTTGTGTAAATTACTTCCCCTGCACTCTCTGCATTCCCCTGGCTCTGTCCACCTTGCCTCTCCTGGCACTTGCTTTTTCATGGGGCCTTCCTACCTGACCGGGACTTCTCTTCTCTTCTCTTCTCTTCTCTTCTCTTCTCTTCTCTTCTCTTCTCTTCTCTTCTCTTCTCTTCTCTTCTCTTCTCTTCTCTTCTCTTCTCTTCTCTTCTCTTCTCTTCTCTTCTCTTCTCTTCTCTTCTGGTTACTGCACGTGGGCAATCCGAATGGCACAAGGCCTGGTAGGACGGTTTTTGTCTGGTCTTCCCTGCCATCTCCCTCTTATCTTGTTGCGCTTTGAAACACTGTGTATAGGCACATCATAAATGTCCAATGAATAAATAAATTCCAGCATAATACCTCACCCCACCATGTATGTGTGTAGAGCCATCAGTCTAATAGACACCGAGATGAAGAAGAGTCCAGACTACAATGACACTCATGTGACAAAGACTGAGCCGAGGAAGATGTGCAGAACCATGAAGATTGCTAACAGGAACTTAAGCAAGCATTGGAGTTCTCTACTAGAGACCACTGGAGAGAACAATTTAAAAAGTGAAGACAACAGCAGTTGTCAAGCCATTCCTGGAGGGGCTGTGGACCGAACAGCGGTTCGGCACAGTAAGAAGTGAAGGCTGAAGATTACGACGCTGTCGGAAGGATCAGACGTGGAAAGACTGATCCGGTGTTTGGCAGAAGGACAGCATGACCTGAGAAAGCAGCAGAGGGAGCATGTGGCCCAGAGCAGACAAGAATGCTGGAGGAAGCCAGCAGCCGCAGACCTAAGGGAGACGTATGCCGCGGCAGCACGAAGCCCAAGAGCGAGGCCCAGGGCAGACCAGAGCCGGCCGAGACGTTCCCTACAGTTAGAGAAGGAAACCGGGTCAGATGGTGGGAACCAAAGGGACTATTGGCACTTAAGGAGAAGTGTCAGAGAAGCCCAACAGACCACCCAGAGAAAGAGAGCAATATTGTGAATGATAAAGGGGAGAAATTCCCATTGAGTGGACAGTACATAACCCAACAATTGTTTGAGAGAGAAAGTCAAGAGAACTTTGTAAATCATCTTCTTCATGACAGTACTTGGCAGGTTAGTGAACCAGGTCTGCCCAAGAAGCTGAATAGAGAAATAAGGGCCTGGGACCCTCAATCAGAGATGGCAAAAGAGAAGACCTTCTCCCTCTCAGCAGCACTTGGCAAACCAGAAGACCAAGTGGGCTATACTTGGGTAACCTGGGTCAAGGACAAGGATCATACTTGTGCATGAGCTGTTGGGAAAGAACGAAAAGTGTGAAACAAGGATCACCAAAGGAAGGGAGTCATTCCCCAGAGGTACTGCCAAGTAGGAAGTGACTATGAAACAAAGATACCAGGAAAAGACAATCATTCTCCTGGGGCAGGGATTCATTCCCCCTGGTTAAAGAAAAGACAACAGTCGAGATAAGGGAGTCATTCGCTTGACAATTGAGAAGGACAGCTATCCAACCAACATGCCAGGGGAAGGGTGTCATTCCCCCAGGTTTTGTGTGTGAAACAGTGAGAACCAGATACAAGGAGAAGGGAGGCAGCATACTCCTGGTAGTTGAACCTGAAAGAAAGTTCACACCATAGGATTGGCGGTCCTGTAAATTCTGGAATCCTGGAACCAGGGGAAGGGAATCATTCCCACTGGTTAAGAATTTGTAACCAGAACTGTGCTACCAAGTCGAAGAGAAGGGAGACATTCTCCTGGACCAAGAACATTTACACAACCTTTTAGTTTAATTTTAAGTGTAAGGGACATAAGTAGAGATTTTGAGATTGGACTCTGAAGTCTTTAATTTACAAGGGCATTCTGATAGATGCATTTGCACTTTAGTTGAGCAGGGAAATCCCTCAGAGAAAGTTAAATTCTCTTTTTTCTCACACAAAAAACATCTATAGCTATTTTTTATTTATTTTTTTTAAATTTGTTTATTGGCATTTTCAATAACATTGGTTACGTATTTCCATGTTGTGCCTTATTCTTGTACAAGTAAAATACATTTTAATTTTAACTTTAACAAACAGTAACAACCGTCTCCTTACAGTGTTCACGTGATTCAGCTTATCTCGTCCCTGGGGGGTAGGGGTTTTCGGGAGGGGGCATTCAGGTTGTTTGCAGGGTGTGGGGGGATGCTTCCCAGAGGCCCGTAGCGTCTCTCATTGGCTCTCATCGGGTCTCCCTGTATGTCTTGTAGGTATGTTCGTTACAAGGCGTTGGCTCAGGGGGGCTTGTCGTCGGAGGGGAGAAACATATGTCTAGTGAGTTCTTTCCATGCTTCCAAGGCTCTGCTGGACTCATCGGTTGATCTGGCCACGCTTTCTTCCCAGGCCTTGGTCTCAGCCAGGAGCCATCGTTCCATTTCTCCATGCCATGCTTTATATTGTGGTCCGGCTGTTTTTTTCCAGGACATGGCTATGGTTCGTTTGGTTAATATGCACGTTATGTCCATAAGTCTGACTATGTGCTTTATCTTGGCTAATCTGGGGTAGGTTCCTAGCAAGCACTCCTCCGGTGTCCATTTGTATTTGGTCATACCTGCTTTCTCACATGTTTGTATCACCTTTTCCCAAAGTGTCTTCGTTTTGGGGCATTCCCACATCATGTGGATTAGGTCTGCTTCCTCCTTGTTGCACCAGGTGCAGTTTGACTGCATTTGCTTGCTAAATTTGGCTGTCCGTTTCGGGGTTAGGTAGGTTCGGTGCAGCACATTCATCTGTATTTGCCTGAACCGGTGGTTTCTCGACACCTCCTTGGGGAATGTGAGCGCCCGGTTCCACTCCCCCTCTGTCATTTCCCTGCCTATGTCTATTTCCCATTTCCTTTTCATGTCCATGCTTCGGGGGTTAGGTGTATCGCTCAGTTGCCTATATATTTGGGATATTGGTCTGCAGCCCTCCCCCATGTTGTATAGCAGCGTTAATAGTGGGTCAGTGTCCGGTTCTTCAGGCCATGTTTCCCAATTGCTTCGTGCCATGGCGCGGATCTTCTGGTACCAGAGAAACTGTCCCGGGTGTATGCCTTCTCTGTCCCGCAGTGTGGCAAATTCCTTGAAGGTGCCTTCCTCGTATAAATCTCCCCAAGTGTAGACCCCTTCCCTTTCCCATGATCTGATTTGTTTCAGGTCTGTGGCTGCTGTGTATAGGTCTGCAATCAGTGGGATCTCTGGTGAGTTGGCCCTCTGCACATGGGCGAGTGTCCTCGCTCTGCGCCAGACTTCCCTCCCCAGGGTGACTATGTGCGGTGTTTCTCCCAGCAACTTCGATGGTGCCCATACCAGTTCTTTCAGGTGATGAGGGAGGCTCATAGTCTGTAGTAAGGGGTTTTCATCAGTAGGTTCGTCTGAGAGCCATTTAGTTATAAAGCTGAGTTGTGCTGCTAGGTAGTATTTTTCTAAGTTAGGGAGCTGAATGCCACCCCTGGCGTATGGCAGGGTTAGTGTTGACAGTGCTATTTTGTGCCTATTTTCTCCCCATATGAACTCCTTTATCAGCGACTCCAGTAGTCGGAAGAAGGGTTTTTTGATATAATAGTGTACATTTTGGAACCCATACAGGAATCGCGGTAAAACAATCATCTTAACTATGGAGGCCCTTCCCATCATAGACAGGGGAAGTCGCGACCAGAAGTTCATGGACTTGCGTAGGATCGGAAGTGCTGCCTTTGTGTTGTGTTCATGCATCAGTGTAGGGGTGAGCATTATCTGGATTCCTAGGTATCTGAATTTGGTGGTTTGCCAAGTGCCTGCATCTCAACGTGTTTTAGGGCCGCCTGGGGGAACATGCAGGACTTCGACTTATTGAATTGGATCCCAGATACTCTGGAGTAGTTGTCCAGGACTTCCAGCATGACGGGTACGTTGAGGTGTGGGTCTCTAACATATAGGACATCATCCGCATAAAGCGAAATGATGTGGTCTACCCCTCCTAGTCTTATGCCAGCATCAAAAAACTGCTTCCTAAAATAGATCGCTATGGGTTCCAGCCCCAATATGTACAGCATTGGGGATAGTGGACAGCCCTGCCTGGTCCCTCTTTGTATGTCCCAGGCTTCTGATATGTGTTTCCCGGACTTCACTCTAGCTCTTGGTCCGGTGTACAATATCTGAACCCATCTGATGAACCCAGGTCCGAAGCCGAATTCTCTAAGTACTGCCACCAGCCACTCCCAATAGATGGAGTCAAACGCCTTTATGGCATTTAGGGACATTAGTGCATATAAGCTCCTGTCTTCATTAGTTTGGGCCATAATGTGTTGTAGTCTGCGCAGGTTTATTGATGTGTTTCGGCCCGGTATAAAGCCGCACTGGTCGCTGTGTATTATGTCCCCTATTATTCTGGACAGTCGCTTGGCTAGTATTGTTAAAATTTTCGCATCATAATTTAGCATTGCTAGCGGGCGGTAGGAATCGCACAGATCTGCCGGTTTGCCTGGTTTAAGGACCGGGACCACCAGTGTTTCCCTCATGCTTTCGGGCAGCACTCCCCTCTCATATGCCTCTTGGTACACCTCATGTAACAGGGGTGTGAGGGAGGGTTCATATGCTTTATAGAACT